>NC_056730.1:129761469-130013969 GCF_019279795.1 Protopterus annectens | reverse complement strand
CACAAGATGAAGTGTGTATATGTTTATATCCATCCACCTATCCATCCATCCATCCAAAACTCCATTTATCCATTTTTGCACAAAGGATCAGTGTGTCACATTAATAGTGACAAACATCTATAGTCAAGAGGCTAGCCTTGCCACAGTTGTTTTTTTCATACCATACTTACACACACACCATGGTGGTATGGCGGTAGCATTGTTACCTCACAGCAAGAGGTTCTCCTGTTCGATTCTCAGCTGGGCTTGGGAGTTCCTTCTGTGTGGAGTCTGCATGTCCTCCCCATGGTTGAGTAGCGTTCGAAAGACATGTGTACGTAAATGGGCATGCCTTCGTTGAAGGTTGAGCGTCGAGCTGCAGCTCGGTGTTTCGTAAAAAATCTACTGCTAATCATTAGCGGACCTGAGTTCCGCTGTGGCGACCCCTTACTGGGAAAAGCCGAAAGACAAACAACAAGAACTTACACACACACACACTCTCCCTCTCTCACATATAGCCAATTTAGTGTGTCCAGTATGTATGTATGTATGTGTATAGATAGGTAAATATAGAGATAAATATATATCAGGTTATAGATACATAGGTATGCATAATGATAAAAATGCACGTTATCCTTCTACTTGGTACTGTTTGTTTTTGTTTATTTACAATGCTTCTTTCTTAGTATGAGGTTATGACTGATGATTAAAAAACTGTTCGCAGCCTTATGACTATTCCTGACTAAACTTAGCAAAATACTCATAAGGATATCAATATTTGGTTTTGTACTCTGTGCAAAGTTTGCATATTCTTTCTCAGTCTGTATAGGACCAACAAGGCCACTGGTTTCCATCCAATAGCATGTCAGTAAATGTAATTATTGATTCCCTATTTTGTCCTACAATAATTCATAAGCCACAGAAAGATGATGCCCTATTTGCATTATTGGCCTGCTTTTGATTTTTTACTCTCTATCTCAAGATATGAATATTAGTTTTGGCACACAGACATAAACCTTTTAAGGGCCATTTTATCCATGTTTATCAAACAGGTTTTACTTTAAACAAACAACTGCAAGATAATATTAAAATCGTTTTGTTTTTAATGGATATGCCCCATGTCTTTTGAAAAGACATACCACTGTTTTTAATAAGCCTTGACAGACATTACGCTTTGGATCACTTAACTGGTATAACCTAAATACAGCTTTGAGACTTTTTACTACATACATTACAGCTTTAAAACTTACAAGTATACTGTTCAATGTATACCACAGATGATTATTGCTTGCAATAGCAATCTAAAGTAAAATTTAACAGTCTGCAGGAAAAAATCAGGAATGCTCATTGTGTCAGCTGATATTTGCCCTAAACATGGAACTATTGGCTAACATAATTTGCTGATTTAACACAATGCAAGTCTTCCACATCTATTCAGGTATACGACAAAGTGTTTCTGAATTTACTATTAAAATCCACTATATGGAATATGCATGATGTATACAAACTCCTCAACAGTACTGTATAAAACAACTTGATGTTTATCTGTTCACTGCAGCATATCAAACAGATAACATTAACTCTGCCTTGATTACTAGATAAATTACAAAATTACAAGCTACCTATAAATTATGTATGTTGTTCACTCTAAAGTTGTCTTTCATAAAATGAATAAAAATAAAAATATAATGCTAACTTTAGTTTACCATTCTGCAATACAAGTAACATTTTCTAAACAAAGATTTCTTGAAGTTTTTGTGGCCTCCCCAAAATTCAGATTAACAACATGATAATACACTGGTAAATTACATACAAAAGGATTGGGTTTGCAGATCTTACACAGTAGCAGACAAAATCAAACCTATATTCCAGTTGCTAAATATGTACACATTCAAAAGGAAGTCGTTATATGCTGCTGTAATCATTTTGTATCTCAGCCTCACTTATAAATTAAGCAATGCTACAAAAGCAGATATTATGACATTTAATTTTCTCAAGCCCATACTCAAAGGATTGCATATTAGTTATTTCTTCACAAAGAAAAAAAGTTTCCTTTAAAATGCTAAGACAAAAGTTTTTGATCAATTCAAACTTTTTTGTTCAGTGCATTCTAATTAAGTTAGAATCTATAAACTTAATTAAACACAACAATTAGCAACTATCTCAGTCGCAGTTTTTATGTATTCCACAAACATAACATAATTTCAATATGTATTTCCCCATCAGCTAAACATTCCCTTATTAACATATGTAAAATTTCCTCAAAAACCCTCCCCAGCATTCATTAAACTTCATGTAGACTTTGAGCAGAGCTGACATGGAGTTTACATGTTAGCATGACGTTGCACAGCATGTGACAACACACAATGTATATTAATGAAGTGTGGCATGCCTGAGCTAGGTTTCATGGCGGGCAACACTGTTGCTGGCCAGGAAAACTGAACTTGGATATCAGTTCAGTGTAAAACAGAGCACTTACGGTCTGCAAATTTGTGTAGAATGCCACAATGACCACCAGGGTTTCACAGACAGCTGTGAATTTGTTAATGCAACATATTTCCACAAAGGCCAACATAATGCGGGGACATTTAACTAGTAACAGGGACATATTTGCCATAAATGTCGCATAGCCATGAGACAGAATGAAACTCAAACATACCTGTCATCCTCTCTCAGCAAGATATGGGGACAAAGACATACATAATGGGAGTACAACAGCCCAAAAAATAGGGACAGATTTTTAATATTGCACTTCCAAACTTAAAAAGTTTATAGAATAAATATGGGTATATTAGCATGAACTTTCTGAAGAGCATGAAGTTTGAAACTCAAATGTCAGTCATCAGTTTTTGACTTCACTCTGCAATGACATGCCAATGATTTGTCAGAAAACAAACATGTTATAAGGAAAAGATCACAAATATGAGACAGAAACTGGACATTCTGCACAAATTTGGACAGTTGAGAGGTATTCACATAAATGTATGTGATATTGAGTGACATCAGTCCAGAGATCATCCCAGTGATATGGCAGAAAGCCACATACTTGATAAGGAAAACATCTGGGTATCCTGGGAGTATCTGGATAATTGAGAGATATAAATGTGAATTATATGGTCCAAACACAATACAGGGCATTGTACCTAGAGTGCAGAGTAATGTGCAGAATAAAGTGATATCACATTCCTGGCATTCTGTATTGAAGCTGTGTTAATGACTGACATATAAAACAATCAGTCAGGGGAAGTGTATGTATTGAATAGGGATGCACAGAAGAATTGCAGGAATAAACACAGGGAAGGAGGACAGGTGAAACTCCCTCATGCTCAGCTGAGGAGGGTTTGCCAATGGAAGATGGTTGTAGCAGCAACACCAAGCACATACCTATACGGTACAATATGGACTGTACAGTGAAAAGGCGCTGTCTGTGACTGTCACACAAGGTGGCATAACAATGGGAAGATGTCTGTGTGAGATAAACTTCCTTACATGAATAATGCAGAGGACAGCTATCACGGATTTGACATACAATTGGGGTACGGTGCATATTGTGAAGCTGTGCAAGCTGATGTGCCTGAAGGTGAGTGTACTCATAGGTCTCCAGCAAGCTGATGACAGGAAAAAGATCATGGAAAACATTACAAGAATTAACCACAATCATGAACAATATCAGAATAATGCCACCAGTAATCCTATGCCTCTGACATGCCTTATTTACCTGATAAAGTGAATGTGCTTATTTCAAGTACTGTTGTGGACTAATGTAAAAGAGAGATAATCTTGTGTTCTAGATGTGTCTTCTAGTCAGGCATGTCTTTTACTTAGCTTATCTGTCTCTGAGACGTGTTTACTATATTACAAGTTTTATGTGAGTAAGTGCAATACAGTATTTTTGCATTACCTAATTTGTTCTGAAGTACTGTGAACCCAATTATCTTAAGTAGTGTCCTGTTTAAATTTAAGCAACTATGTAACTTAGTAGAATGATTAGCTAGCCTGTTATTTTATCCTTAAACTCATAGCATTATGGAGTGAATATAGATAAGATATTTTATCTTAAATGTCTAGAAACTTTGTCTCTACTAGTTTTTCTAAAGCTTTGTTTTTTCTCCACTACAGTTTTTTTTTTCTCTTGCTCAAAGTTCCCAGCACCTCAAATTATTTATCCTGTAGTAGGAAACAGAATTCTACCTGCCTGATGACTAAGGACCCCTTCTAAACTTCCTGCTGTCTCATCATACTGCCTCTTACCCCTGTACCTTTTCAGTAAAGGTAGCAAGAAAGTATGTGTTCTAAAAAAACTGGCTGTAAAGCTTAAGTCTGTAACTATTACTTTCAGGTGGTCTAAAGCACGCTTCCCAGCCAGGACAACCAGCAGCCACATCTCCTATATTCCTTCTGTAGCCAACTTACCCTTTTGTCCATTAGTATAAGCTCCTTCTAACCTTGCAAGCAACTTCCTTTTTGTCCATTAGTATAAGCTCCTTCTACTGTACCTTTATCATCCCTACATCCCAGGTTATTCCATCTCCCATATACAACTAATGTAAGAATAACATTTGTGAACACTAGGTGGTGCCCTTATCCAGTCCTTCCTTCTATAAGCTTATTCTACTGGCTTATAATATAACTACATTATAAGTCTGATAACTAAACGTTTTCTTCCAATAGTACTCTACTTTATTTCTCATACTTTCACTGAAAGCGCCCAGCTATCCTACTACTGTCACTATCACTTTATCCCTTGACTCTACACTTACCCTCAGCTAAACTTTCCTTCAATACATAGCATTTACTGATTGTTCCAGTAAATCCCGCAGGTGCTAAACTCGTGAACAAAAGAAAAGGAAGCTCAGACCAAAACACGGCAGCCAGAAAATGATGTCCTGAACGTAAACGGTTTATTTTGAAAAACAATACGGTTTTGTTACAACCACTGCGTTCTTCAGAGGACAAGAGTACAACAGGCCATTTAAACTAACATTGGCGTAATTACGTCAGTAAACGCTTAGTTAAAAATTAAAAGTTTACTGACGTAATTACGCCAATGTTAGTTTAAATTTGGCGCCTTATTGTACTCTTGTCATATTCCTCTGAAGAAGTTACTTGAGTGATTGTAACGAAAACGTATTGTGTTTTTCAAAATAAACCATTTACGTTCAGGACATCATTTTCTGGCTGCCGTGTTTTGGTCTGAGCTTCCTTTTCTTTTATTTACTGACTGTTCCTCTTTAGCTTATCCTGCTCTTGTCTCTACCTGCTCTGTTCACCCTGCAGGCTCACTCCGCTCCCCTACCCTACCCCCAATTCCCACCCACCCCCAGTGGTCCTACACTTATACTTCCTAAACCACACTCACACCTGTACACCACCTATCCTCAGCCTCAACCAATCTAGACATCCTAGCAACACCCCTCCTCAATCACCTATCTCCCTACTGCACCTTTCTCCAATACTTTCACCCCTAGTACTTTTCCCTATTCTTCTCCCTTTACAATTCCTTCCTTCTAAAACCTTACCCTTTACCATTTTGACTTCTCTGTTATCCCTGCCCAATATATTTTGAAGTTGTACTAGCAACCTTGTTGAAGTTGTACAGGGAATACTAGTAATATGCCCCCAACACATAAACCTCTCCAAACTAAGTTAATACTCATAGCCTTACCATTCCTCACTACTGCCTATCTCCTCACCTCCTTTGAAAAGGTGAAATATTTCCAGTTCATCTACTCTCCAAAACAAACAGCCATTCAAAATTCTACCCTTACCCAACTTCAAATAAATATCACATCCATTCCTTGCTACTTGTTAGCAAAATACCATCAACTCACACATATTAAATTCCATAACTCCACTGCAAGGAAATTAAAATATCTAACTAGCTACATTAATGACCCAATTTCTAGTCTAAAAGCTCCCACCTTAAAAGATGGTGACATCCACCCCAACCCAGGTGCAACCTATCTTTCCACAATAACAACTCGCAGTACCACTCCTGCTACCCTACCTACCTTGTCCAGTCTCTCCAACTCCTTACTATTAGGACATCTTAATATCCACAGTGTCAACAACAAAGTTGCCCATCTCCATGCCCTTCTTTACTGTCATTCATTCGATATCTTCTGTCTTACAGAAACATGGTTAAAACCAGAAACTAAGGACATTGAGATTATTCCCCCAGGTTATAATATATTGAGACTTGATCATACGAAATGCAAGGGTGGAGAAGTAGCCCTTCTGTTTAAAACTGGATTACAAATCTCCTCAATACCCTATATCCCTCCCCAAGATAGTAAGGCAGAAGTCCTTATCTCTAGACTTTCAGCTCAACACCAGTAAAACCCTAAACATCATCTGCATCTACCTACCTCCTGGTAATAATAGCACTATAACAGAGGAGTTTCTAAACTGGGTATCAACTATTTACCCACAAGAAACAATTATACTAGGTGACTTCAATACTGACTGGAAGTGTCTCAATACTGACTACCCTTCCTCACATATTAATCTGTATGGATTCAGTCAAACTATCAACACCACTACTAGAATTAATAAACCAAACAAAAAAGAGAGTATCTTAGATTGGATTCTTATTAAACGCCAGCAACAAACTTATAAAGTTGGAACTTTGCCTGATGATGTAAGTGATCATACTTTAACTTACATTATAAGACAAAAAAATGATATTCCTAACTCCCCCATGTATAGGATATCACGGTCCCAGAAACACTTTAACCCTACATTTCTCCTAAACAAACTGAATGCCTATGACTGGACCCCTCTAAAAACTCTCCCACTTAAAGACACTGTTAAATATTTCAGCTCCAAATTCTTAACAATCCTAGATAATCACGCACCCAAATGGTCTATTAGACTGAAGTCTAAGACAGCCCCATGGCTGTCAAAAGATACTAGACAGAAGATATTACTGAGGAACAAATCTTGGGCTAAGTGGAGAGCTATCAGAACTATCTCTGAGCAACAAACCTTTATACAGTTAAGAAATATTACAAAAAGAGCCATACTCACTTACAAAAAGAACTACTATTGGAAACTACAGCAAACCCACCATAATAATCCTCAAAAATTCTGGTCAAGCATAAATAGACTCTTACACACTGGCCACTCTAGCACACCATCTCCATTAGGAGCTGATAATAATAGCCCCCAGCAAACTGCCAACTCCTTCAATACCTTTTTTACTGACACCATACAATCCCTAGCCCATCAACTATCCACAGACAACACTAGTCTTCCTGTCTCTGTACCTGACACTCTACCAACCTTCCAACTACAACCCATCTCTACCACTTACATACTAAAAAATAATCCAAAAACTTAAGCCATGTACCCCCTCTGCAGACCAGCTACCATCTGAATACTTGCAAAAAGCAGCTAAATCAGTTGCCTATCCTATATCCATCCTTATAAATAGAACCATAACCGAGGGAATTGTCCCAGACATCTGGAAAATCTCCCATATAATTCCCTTACACAAAGGGGGCAACTCTAATGATTATTCCAGTTACAGACCCATAGCTCTCTTATCACCCTTAGCTAAAGTTATGGAAAAATGCATTCACCATCATCTAATAAACCACTTAACCCAATACAACATCTTAGCTAACTGCCAACACGGCTTTAGACCATTTCATAGTACCACCACAGCACTCCTTTCTTTCACCGACTCCATCAGCCGTAACCGTAATAACAATAATATCTCTTCAGCACTCTTTATTGATCTGTCAAAAGCTTTTGACATAGTAAACCACCCCCTACTCATACAGACCCTTGAATCCATCCCTCTCTCTAAACACCAAGGCTATACTCTGGTTCAAGTCCTACCTTAACAATAGGCAACAGGTAGTTCTCTGGGAAAATAAGCTATCTTCCCACCTGCCCATCTCCCTTGGAGTCCCTCAGGGCTCCATTCTAGGACCTCTTCTTTTCTCATTGTTCATCAATGACCTGCACGTAGCAATTCCCCAAGCCACCTGTATACAATACGCAGATGACTCAACACTCATTTGCTCTGCACCTCTATTACTGAAGTTCATTCTCTAACCCAAAAAGTATTCAGCACAGTTGAGGTTTGGCTCTTGAAATGCTGTCTCCTTCTGAAAGCCAAAAAGACCAAGCTCTTGCTCTTTACACCCAATAGCAAGTCCCCCCTATACATTTCTCACTCTTATCCAATAACGCCACTTTTATATCCCCTGACTCTACCACCAAACTGCTAGGAATCACAATTGACAATAAACTCATCTTTGATAACCATATTAATAACTTCATTAAAACAGTAAATAAAAAAATGGGCTCCTTATATATAATAAAATCCTTCTTAACACCAACATCCAGAACTACAATTGCCCACTCCCATTTAATCTCAACTCTTCTTTATGCTTCACCCATATATACTAACCTAAAAAAAGTAATCTCGTCAAACTAGCTAACTCCTATAATAATATAGCCAGATTCGCCACTGGGAACCCATTTAGAACTTACCATTGTCAGAACCTTCAGCAACTAGACTGGCTCGAACTAAAAAACATTTTGCTACTCTCCCAACTTACCATTGTTCATAAGATATTTTACCAACCTAACAACACTCAAATACTTTCCAACCTTATTACCCCCTATAGTAATCTCAACTCCTTATGCTCCTCTAGCAACTTCTTGCCAGCCTAAGCAAGTCTAATAACTTGGCTGGTGACTCCTTGTTCTCCAATACTGCTGGAAAACACTGGAACCTTCTGCCACCTGATCTAACTTTACAACTCTCCCTGCCACTCTTTAAGCAAAGGCTCAAGAAACATCTCAGGACACACTGGTTATGCCCCCGTTACAACCCTGACTAATTCTCTAATTTCTCTACCGCTACTTCTATACTGCCTCCTCTCACCAATCAATACTGTTATACCCCTCTCAAAGTAGTAACTATCACTAGATAATTAATTAACTTATGTCCTGAATGTTAATTAGAATGTTCTGTATACTACCTCAGACTCTATACTGTAAAGTCACTTACCCTATCCTGTTAGATTAAAGGTAATAAATGTTTTGTCTTCCCATTAATACACTGTATTTAATTATTTTAACATCCTTTTTTTTGTATAATACTGCATGACATATTTGTGTGACACTATTTTGCTGTGTTTACTATTGGAGCTTTTCTCCCCGGGCCTCCACTGAAAATGAAAATATATCCAGCTGGACTAGCCCAGTTAACAAATGTAAAATAAAATAAATAACACATGGGATGTGGAGTGAAAAGAGATAAGCCTGCATACACACATACTAGATAAATGTTATAAAATATCCACACTCTATGAGGGTAACCATGCATACTGTCCTGGCACTGTAATACTGCAGGAGGGACGCTGCTATACCTGCATGTGACAGTATGGGCAATACTGGCTAGTTGCCTTGTGTGCATTTATTACACAATCCACACTGTCACAAATGATATACATATCATTAATGTTGTCAAATACCTATGTATAAAAGTAGGTGGCAGGCAACAAAAAAGTGCAGTAAACAATGTACATAAGCAAAAAAAAACAGTCACCTTGTGATTTTTTGGAAGTTCAGAAGCCCATAGTCATCTGGTATCTCAGCTCAGAGTTGCGGCTAGTAGTCCACCTCAGTTTAGCTTGGTACAAACAAGCAGAAACCTGCTCAAATGCAGGGCCTAAATACCAGAAGCTAAAAACTTGAAAAAAAATTAAAAAGCTTCAAAAGGACCAGTGAAGATGCTTATTCCAAGCCCTAGACCGGCCTCCCTTTAGCAGACAGGTCCCAATCAGCTCAATTCTCTCACAAAAGTGTGGATAGGCCCCTTCCCATCCAAAGTAAGAAATATAAGGAAAATGTGTAAGCAACAAACATGGCAGTTCAACAATTCAACAATAAAAGTCTTTAATACGATGCAAAATAGTAAGCACTTTCGCATGGAAACACCATGCTTCATTCGACTCTAAAAACGCCTTAAAACCATACCGTCTAAATACTCATAATAAATCAATTAGTGCAATGTTGTCATGGTAACCATAAACCTACATCGCACATAGTGATCTTAACACTTCATACACTTTCACTATTCACATCGTCAAGAAACATCATTAAGTAAGTAGAAGCATTTAAAATGCAAATTACATAGTAATGTAGAATCATAGCTGCATTTTATAATCACAAATAAATACTTAATTCATATTAAACCATGTTTACTTTACCCTTCCAATCCAAGATGGCCTGGAAAACATGCACAGAACAAACAAATAAACCACTATAAACACTTCCAGAAGCAGCATGTCTGTATCTGGACTATGATACAGCTACTAGCTACCCTAGTTTCAGCAGGAAACACTAGAAAATGTTTAAAACAGCAGAAAAATAGCAGTGAAACACTAAAAAAAAGCTTGAAACAGCAGAAAATCAGCAAGGAGGCTCTACAGAATGTTTAGACAGTTAACAGATCAGTTATTTAAACAGTGCTTGGCGAGAAAACTACAACAAGCAGAGCAGATAGCTTAAAAACAGTGAAAAATACCAGCAAATACTTAGCAAACAGTGAAACTAAGCAGCAAGCTTGTATCTGAGTGAAATGTGCTGATTGGGACCTGTCTGGTAAAGGGAGGTCAGTGTAGGGCTTGGAATAAGCATCCTCATGGGTCCTTTTGAATCCTTTTAAATTTTTTTTCAAGTCTTTATCTTCTGGTATTTAGGCCCTGCATTTCAGCAGGTGTCTGCTTGACTGCTGTGCAGTTGTATATCAAAGCCAGACAGTTAAATTTAAAAAAATCTTCCTTTAAACCCAGGCAGAAATATCCATCCACAGGGCTCCTCCATGATTGAGTCAGAATAGCCACCCCTAGTGACAACAGTCTTCAACCTAGCTTTATAGACAGTTGGTCTACTCTTGTTTCTCCTGCCATCCCTGTTGATGTGGGTCACTTGAGGCAGTGTAGCAATTGCCTCATGTACACAGACAATACTCTACTACCAACACACTCTAGTACAGAGTGAGAGATGTATTTACACCAAGAATCTAGAATCCATGCACTCTCTCACTCAAAACAGTAACAGGGAGAAGGTTGTCAACTCACCCACCACTACATATGCTCATAGTACCACTACTCATACACATACCACTACTCATACACATAGATTGCATCAAACATGTAAATCCAGATATGTGGAGGTTCTCTCAAAAAACTTAGCAAAACACCAGAGACCTCCATAACACAAGACTTCTACAATTAATACAGTCCCCACAGCATCCATGACACATAGCAACACCAGTGTCTTACCCACCAAGCCAGTAAGTCGTAACACTCAAAAAACAAATTTTCTTGTCATTGGAGACTCAATACTGAGACACATGGATGTCCCACTCACCAGGATGGACAAGGAGAAAGTCACAGTAAGCTGCCTGTCTGGTGCCAGTATTCATCAGACCATACATACACTTAAGTCTCTCAGCAACAAGTACCGTTTTGACTCTTGTTATAGTTCATGGTGGTGTGAATGACCTGAGATGTACCTCAATGGATTATATGAAGAGACATGGTTGAGTGCTTTGAAGTATGTGTCCCAGGTAGGTATGTCCCTAGCCTTGAGCAGCATACTACCATTGCCTAGAATGATGCCACAGTACAAACAAAAAATAATTGATTACAATAATTGGCTCAGTTTTTGCTGTCATTCAAATGGGATCCAGTTCCTGTCAGACTGGGAAGCCATGGTCGACAACCCTTGCTGCTTTGCCAGAGAAGGTTTGCACATGGCACCTCCAGGCTTTTGGCTGCTGGCAAAGGCTCTTGCCTCCCCCATAGTGTCTTTTTCAGGCAAGATAACAAAAACAACATTGCCAATGTGAAAGTAACCAATCAGAACAAAATAAGAGCCATGCTACAAAATGCTAGGAGCTTAAAACAAAACTGCACTCCTTGGAAGCATTTCTATCACTAGAAGATGTAGGTGTCTGTGCAGTCACAGAAACTTGGTTCAAGGCCTCAGAGAGTACACAGTCTTGCAAGGTTACAATGCCTTCCACACCTTTAAACAGCAAAATAAACATGTGAAAATCAAAGGAGTCTGTGTTTCAATCTATATTAGAGATACATTTGCTTCCTGTCTAGTCAGACTGGACAACTCCATGGAGTTATTCCAGGTCCAGGTTATGGTGGGTAAGACCCCCATTTAAGCCATAGCCAGTTGTAGATCCCCCCCTCCATGGGTCATGATGCCCACAAAGCCTACATGACCAACCCGGATACAATCCAGATTATGCCAAACACACTAGTTATTAAAAACAAAATGAACACTCCAGCAAAGCTACAACTTCCAATGAGTGACCTCCCAAAGTTCTTGTATCAGAGGCACATGGGATACATGCAAATGATCCTTATGAACATCAGGTATTTCAACTAATTAGCAATTCTGAATGCCCATGACTTGTTTCGTCGTTTTACTGGACAATTTCAGGCCCATAAAGCCAAACCCCACTAGCTGTGGATATGCATATTCGGCCTCGTTATGACCTCGTCAGCACAGCACAGGCAGAGTGTTTGACTAAGCATTAGAAACACAGGGCTGTTATGGGAATTTCAATTATCCTACCATCAACTGGGAAACCTATCCTAGCCCTAACTTGCTAGCCAAAAGTTCCTTGACTTTGTTCATTCAAATGCCCTGAAACAAATTCTCTATGCCCAGACAAGGGGAACAAACATTCTGGATCTGGTCCTCACCAACATGTCAAACAGATGCACTGCCACAACTGTTAGACCCTCATTACTTAAAACTGACAACAAATCAGTCACCTTTAAGCTAGCATTAACACCAGAATTCACAAAGGGTGAAATCAGACTAAGAAACTTCACCAAGGCAAACTATACCCTCCTAGGTGAAGGTATAAATGCATTCCAAGCCCCATGCCAAGCTGGAAGTGGTAACTACACCAAAGCTTGCACTAAATCCCTGTACAATCACTTGCATAAGTGTAGAAACTCAACTGTACCAGAAATAATCAAAGCCAGAGCCCCAAGTAAAAACAAGCTGCCATGGTGGACATCCAGCATCAACAAACTTTACAATAAATGCAAAAAGCTGCTGTCTAAGAAAACAAAGGCAAGGCCCCAGCAATGGAAAAGTACCCTCCTCAGCCTCAACAGGCAAATAAGACAACTTGGCAAATATTCCAGGGCTCCTTAGAGAGAAACTCATAAATTAAGACATAGGTGACCTCCAAACACAGGATCCTACCCAATTTGGCTTCGTCAAAAGCAGATCCTGCCTGTTAAATCTGGTGGATTTCTATGAAAATGTGACCAAGGCCACTGACAAGGGAAAATCTGTGCCCACAGCATACCACAACCTGGCAAAGGCTTTCAACATAATCATATATTCAGGCATTACTGATAAACTTAGCAAAGTAAATGTAAACCCCTTTGTTGTAAGATGGGTTGACAACCGGCTCACAAACACTATCAAAGTGAGTGACGCCTCATCAACCAGCAGACCTGTTACCAGTGAGGTGCCACAGGGGTCAGTGTTGGGTCCCCTACTGTTTGGTATACACTTCTCAGAAGTTTGGGCCAAAACTAAGGGGTTGTGGCTGACCAAGTTTGCAGATGACCGCAAACTAGGTGCAATCATTGAATCCCCAAATTATGTCAGTTTACCCCAGGAGGGTCTCACACAAGCCATCAACTAATGCATTAGTCACAGTCTCAAACTAAATGCAAGGAAATGCATCATCATGCTCTTCAGCACAATGTCCACTCACACTATTAAAGCAACAGCAATACCCTAAGTACCCATGAAGTGGTAAGGGACTTGGGATCACAAGTTGACTGCAACCATAACTTTGACCACCATGTGTCTACTGTAGTAAGGAAAGCTTTTTACATAGCACACTTGATTAGTAAAGGCATCACCTCAAGAGCAAAAGAAGTTATAACCCCCCTATACTCGACACTTATCCAGCCCATAAATGAGTCTAACATTCCATTTGACATCTACCATACTAAGCACCTGCAGTAATTAGAGAGATCTCAGAGGTTTCTAACAAAGAAGATCAAGGGGCTCCAGCATGTGCCTTACACAGACCAACTAAAGTCCCTGTCACTATACTCTACAGGGTCTGTATTACTTCAACAAAGTTACAGTTCAGCGAACGGGATTTCATTTGGAAATGCCATTCATCAAAATCCACTCTTGTGAGGGGCTGTGCCCCCCACACCCCCAGATAATCCTATACACCAACTCCCTGATTGCACTACAGTGGGGAAAGGGAACATTTCCTGCTCCTTACTATTCTGTGATCTCAGTAGGAACAGTTTGACAAATGGCATGTTTGATGTAAGTGAAACAAAAAAATGACATTAACTGAATGTGATGTAGACTCTACTGTGTATCATACAGACTTCTTAGGGGAGACTTATGCCTGATCTACAGAGCAATCCAAGACCCAAACTTAATAAACTTGCTGCATATCCGTAAATCAAATGGGACTAGGGCTACCCATTCCAGGGACCTAGATATGGCCTGTGACTTAAATAGGACATGCTGAAGGAATAGATTTATCTCCCAGTGACTGCCACGTCTTTGGAGCAGACTACCACGTCATGTGAAATAGAGCATCTCTATGACACTGTTCAAGAGGAACCTGGATGAGTGGATGGGTACTGACTAGCATTGCTATGGTATTACATTGGAATGAAATGGCTAGGGTTAAAATCACCTCTGGGTTAACAGTCTAGTAATCTCCATTGATCTGATGATCCTATGTAGTGTGTGCATAAGCAGAACAGGTAGCACATATGCATCTGGTTTAACAACTTGAGTGGTATTCTGCTCTATAAGACAATCATATATATTCCAAAGAAAGAATACCTAGATATGGCCAATAAGTTGTGTGACAGTGCACTAGGACAAAGTAGGTGCACTTCAGTTACACATCACTGGAAGATGTGCATAGAGGTACATGAAGAAGGGTGCATTGTACACAGTTAATGCTGTGATGAAGGCTGGGAATCATGATGGCATTATGGCCTCTGACGCACATATGTCCAGCACTTACTCAGTACTTGTGCTATTTTCAAGGCAGTAGTCAGCACTGTGACCACATGCTGGTCGATGTACCACTTATCTACTCCAGGACTCGGGTCACATACCTATTGGTCTGAATATAGGGTTTAATGTCCACATTATACTTAGTTGATGTGTTTGTTTCCTGATTCAACAAATCCCTCCATGTTTCTTGCAATACAGGTGTAGTCATGGCTGTGGCAGTGGATTTTGGTATGTGTTGTTACTAATATCACAGTTGGCGTCACTGATTGCCCACAATCTGTAGTCCTTCAGATAGCTGTTAGACACAACATGTGTGTGTCATACGTGATGTCCATCACTTAACTAATGGGCAAGAAAGGGCCTAGCAGACACCCCTGATGTATAAACCTGATCACTGGACCTGACATTTAGGTCACATCACACATTTCCACATAGTGAGGTGCCACATATGTCATACACTGGCATTTGGTGATATAGCTGTTTATGGCCACATATGACAGTGTTGATTGAACACATCAGTGTGGATTTGTGTCAAATGTCTTCACCTGGTCAAGTTCCACAAGATAATACTCTTGTCATCATGCATGCCCTCAATTACCTCTTTGAGGACATCTATCAGATGTAGCTGACTTGATGTAGCATTAACATCTCACACAGGTCTGTTCCACACACCTGGAATATTACTAGTGTACATGTAAATGAGGTCCATGATGACATGTTGGTCTAGCTCACAGTCTAGAAGAGTCTACATGTCTTTAAACATGCATGCATCAGATGCTGTCTCCCCATCTCAGGTGGATGCATGTTGATGTACACCCTTCTGTGGGAAAATGGGCCTTGTGGGGGGGGGGTGTATTGAACTGTGTATTCAACAGAATCAGGAAGGTGTTTGTGCTGAGTCATGCCATGGATGATCTGTGATGATGTCACAGCCAACTGATTCCATGTAACACACCTGGATGAAGGTAAGACTTTGCATACTGCCTATCATGATCTAGGCTAGGGTTTGACATAATACCCTATGCAGGTATCATTGAGAAAACCTCCAAGCTGGGGAATTAAACCTTACATCAGTTGATGGGTAACCAACTGGCTCACTGACAGGACACATCATGTGAAAGTTGGTGAATCAACCTGTACCAGTAGAGCAAACCCCAGGGATCTGCACTAGGCCCTTCACGGTTTGAACTCTATTTCTCTACAGTTCTGACTAAAGTATAATGCCTTAGGCTTACCAAGTTTGCTGATTCTTGCATATTGTGCGCAATCACTGAGTCCACCAATGGTGATAACATAGTGCAGAAGAAGCTAACACAGACAAATGAATGGTGACAAAGACAGATGATGTGCACATAAATGCAGAAATGTGTGTTTGTAATGTTGTCCTTCTGAAAAGTAGAATTCTATATTAATCACAGCATTGACAACAGTCCTGCTATTCAGAAACCCAGTGATGCAAGCACTGGGAACACACATAGATAACACTCTGAACTTTGACCACCAAGTGTCCACACTGTTATTGAAAGCCTATGTTGTGCACATCATAAGTCACATGAAATGGATCTGTAGACGTGCAAGTATCAAAATACTGTCAAATCATGGGATTGGAGGGGTTACTGCAGGATGCACACTTCTGTTCTTCTGGCTAGACACACACACACACACACACACACACACACACACACACACACACACACACACACACACACACTGTTGACTGCAGTGAGAACAGAACCCCTACCTAAGTACAAAGACTACAAAACTCAGTGCTTTTATAAGACTGCAGGTGAACTTATGGTAGATGACATCAGTAGGTGATGTGGGAGACAAAATGTTGGGAGACCTGCATAGGCTCATAGCTTCATATGTACATAGGAAGCTACTAGCCTAATGGCTCTATGGGGTTCAGAAGCCCAGCTGTGTAAAACCACAAGTACCCTTACTGAACACAGTTGGATGGTCATCGTTAGCAGAGCGATTTTGTGAACAGCACCAACTAGCCCTGTTCATATGGGACATAGGTATCACCCCAGAGGTGATTTTACAATCATCCAACCAGTAGTCAAGGTTTGGCTTAAACAGGGTCATTGAGGAGCACTTATTCACATGCAGTGAGAGCCTTTTACAGAGGTGTGTGAGTCATTGGGAGATATATCTGTCTCCCCAGCATGTTCTTTTTATATCACAGGCTAGTTCGAGAACCCTGTTCCAAGTTATTTTTGTCCCATTTGATTTGCAAATATGCAGCATTTCCAGTATGGCAGGCATAGTGAGACTGTTCTGTAGGGCAGGGATAGGTCACCTCTCAGCAGTCTGAATGATACCGAGTACACTGACAGATTTTTCAGTCCTTCCATGTATGTCATATTTGAAGGTCCTGGAGTCTCCCAGTCACAACCCTGTGTTTTCTCCAATTGCTTCAGGTGTCTGGCAAGGTACAGACAGAAGTGAGCATTATATTCAATTTGTCATCTGATATGGGTAGAGTACAGCAGAGGTATGACCACCCTAGTCTTGGATGTGATGTCAATATGTATGATGTGTGTAATGCAGAATGTGTGTGTCACCACTATGGACACATTGTGATGAAAGTGTAGATTGCTATCAACATGTGTTCCCAAGACTCATAACACTTGTGTTTGAGCTTAGAGGGGTGCTACAGATATCATAATTAGCAGGGGTACTTCTTTGCCAAAGAGGTCAATGAGCCATTGTATGTTTTAAGGTTTAGTCTGTGAGTTTGGCACCAGTCATTCATATGTGGCAGCTCCTTCCATAATATGTTACCATCATTAGAGAACTCTATATTAGTGCATCCACTTACCAGTCATCTGCAAACTTGGTAACCCACAGGCCATCTACCACTGCCTGCACTTCAGAGAAGCAGTGTGTAAACAGTTGAGGGCCCAGCATAGCTTCTTGTGGTATTCTAATGGTAAATGGCTACTGGCAGAGGTGGAATCCCCAACTTTGAGAGTCTGTGTTATGTCAGTGAGCAAGTTGCCCATCCCTCTACTACTGTATGGCTTAATTCTCACATGGGAGATCTTCACTATGACACACAGATGGGGGGACAGTGTCAAAGGCCTTGGATAAGTCAACATAGGCAGTATGTCCTGTTATTCCTCATCCAGGTCTGCGGGGTCAGTATCCAAGAAATCCACAAGGTTCAATAAGCAAGATCTACCCTTGACAAAAACAAAATGGGGAGGGTCAAGTGTGTTAAAAGTCACCTGTGTCTGTGTGGATATGGTCCATGCTGATTCCTGCACTATTTATTTATTTATTTATTTTACATTTGTTGACTGGGCAAGTCTAGCTGGATACATGTCCATTTTCAGTAGAGGCCCGGGGAGAAAAGCTCCAAGAAATCATACATAGTTAAAACAGAAGTTATTACAGATATTATAAAACAGTGAGTATTACAAAAGCCAATTATAATAATTTTTTTTTTTTTTTATCCCCCGCACAGGTACATACAAATTGCAAAACACTTAGTGATTTCATGATCAGGTGCAAGATACATATATGTTGTATAATAGTATTTTAAAGAATACGTAAATGGAAGAAAAGAAAGGATGTAGGGTGAGGTATAGAGGATAGGAAAATAATTAGTCTGGGTTAGTACAGGAGCATAGCCAGTGTTTATTGAGGTATAGTTTTGGGTTCTTTTTAAAAAGTGAGAGATAAGACTGAGAAGTGATTTCTGAGGGTAGTTTATTCCATATTTTTCCAACAGAGTTCGAGAATAAGGATTCACCTGCTGAGTTGTTGGGTTTAGTAGTATTGATCAGTAGTTTGTTTGAGGAGCGTAGATTTTTGAGATTATTATAAGGTGTAATTAGGGTAGAGAGTATTGGGGTGTTGCTAGGTTGATACAGGGTCTTGTGGATTATTGTTAGCTGGTGAAGTTGGAGCTGGTTAAGTAGTTCTAGCCAGTTTAAATGTCGTAGATTTAGACAGTGATGGGTTCTAAAAGGAGAGCCTGTTGCAAATCTAGCAATATTGTTATAGGATGTTGCTAGTTTATTGAGGTTGTTTTTAGAGAGATTGGTGTATATAGGAGAAGCATAGAGGAGAGTGGAGATTAGGTGAGTTCTGGCTATAGTGGTCCTAGCTTCAGGTGTAAGATAGGGTTTAATTCTGTAAAGGGATCCTAGTTTTTTGTTAACTAATTTTATTGTGGTGTTTATATGAGTGTCAAAGTTAAGACTGTTGTCTATTATTATTCCTAGCAGTTTAGTGGTTGGTTCAGGAGTGATAAGAGTACCGTTGTTAGAAGTGAGATTGAAATGGAAAGAGGTGGACTTTCGGGTTGGTGTAAAGAGTAGTAGTTTAGTTTTCTTGGAGTTTAAGAGGAGGCAGCGGTGTGAGAACCATTGTTCTACACTGTTGAAAGCTTTTTGAGTAAGATTATGAATACAGGTGGAGTAAGGAATAGCAGAACTCAGGTCATTAATATAAATGGAAAACAGGAGTGGGCCTTGTATTGAGCCCTGTGGGACCCCAAGGGAGATAGAGAGGTGATTTGATAGTTTATTTTGCCAGAGTACAGCCTGCTGGCAGTTTTCAAGGTAGGATCTGAACCAGCTCATAGATAGAGGATCGAGTGAAAGAGAGTTCAGTGTATGGAGGAGTAGTTGGTGATAGCCATGTCAAAAGCTTTAGATAAGTCAATGAAAACTGCAGATGAGAGAAGATTTTTGTTGCGGTTGTTGTTAATGCGGTTAGTGAATGACAGCAGAGCAGTGGTAGTACAGTGGGAAGGTCTGAAACCATGATGACAGTTGGCAAGTAGGTTGTTCTGGAGAAGGTGGATAAGAAGTTGTTTATGGATACACTTTTCCATAATTTTTGCAATAGGAGATAGTAAAGCTATAGGGCGAAAGTTAGAGAAGTCATTGGAGTTCCCCCCTTTGTGTAGTGGGATGATATGAGAAATTTTCCAGATAGATGGGACAGTTCCTTCACTTATAGATCTATTTATCAGAATGGATATGGGATAGGCAATGGCTTTAGCTCCTTTTTGCAAGAATTCTGCAGGCAGTTTATCAGCTGTGGGAGTATTAGGTTTTAACTTTTGGAGAAGGGAGGAAATTAAGGAAGTAGATACTGGTTGTAAGTGAAATAAAGGAGGTAGGTTTATAGAAGAGGTGGGCAGGTTAGAGGTATCAGGGGATAGGTGGCTAGCTGGAGTTTGGATGGCATCTGTGATGAAAGAGTTGAAGGCATTGGCTGTTTGAGTGGGATTGCCAGGGTTTGAGCCTTGTGGGTTGGGTATGATTGATTGGCCTGGGAAAAGAAGATTGTTAATACTAGTCCAGAATTTTCTAGGATCCTTTTGAGTGGTTTGCTGTAAATGTAGATAAAAGTTCTTTTTGTCTAGTAGGATGGCTTTTTTTGTAATATTTCTATGTTCTCTAAAGGTTTGTCGGTCTGCTAGATTCTTAGTTGATCGCCATTTTGCCCAGGATTTGTTTCTAAGAAGGATCTTTTGTTTAGTATTGTTGGTGAGCCAAGGGGCGGGCTTAGCTTTGGTTCTTATAGAGCGAGTTGGTGCATGGTGGTCAAGGATGGTTAAGAATGTTGAACTGAAGTATTCAACTGCTTCATTTAGAGGGAGTGATTTTAATGGTGACCAGTTACATTGTCTTAGTTCTGTTAGGAAAAGTTCTTGGTTAAATTGCTTTTTAGAGCGTATTGTTCTGAAGGTGTTAGGGAATATTATGTTGGTTTTCTGTCTGATAATGTAAGTTAGAGAATGGTCACTTAGGTCGTCTGGAAGGGTTCCTGTTATGTAGGCTTGATGAGGGGTATTAGTAAGTATCCAATCCAGGGTACTTTCTTTGTTATGGAGTGTGTTAGTTCTGGTAGGGCAGTTTATATGTTGTGAGAATCCATATAGGTTGATATGGGTGGCAGGGGTTGTACTAGTACAGGAATTCCAATCAATATTAACATCCCCAAGGACTATGGTTTATTGAGGGAGATTAATAGAAAGCCAGTTAAGGATATACTCAAGTGTATTAATGTTATTTCCTGGGGGAAGATAAAGACAGGTGATATGTATGGCTTTGCATGTGTTGACCTGAAGTTTGGAGATAATTACTTCTGCTCTATTAGCCAAAGGGAGGTTCAGTTTTATAGTGCTGACTTGCAGCTCTCCTTTATAAAGGATTACTGCCCCTCCTCCCTTTTTGGTAGTACGGTCAAGTCTGATTATATTATAACCAGGTGTGGTGATTTCATTGTCTTTAATGGTAGGTTTTAGCCATGTTTCTGATAAACACTAGCCTTGCAGATAAGGCTTTTTAGGTGTATGGGTCAAATTGTCATTCTGCATGTTACCAAATAAATGTGCATTGCATAGCACACAACATTTGATATTACATTTTGTAGTGTGGTTGATAAATGTGTGGAAGATGTACTAAAACCCAAGGATTGCAATGCTGGGGAGTGGAAACACATGGATGCATTCTAAATATGTGACATACTGTTAGATAGGGTTCTCAGTTTGTAATGTTTCCACATGTAAATTCATGTCATACACAAGACATGGACAGTAAACAGCAGTAATACAGCATAATATAAATATTTCCATACCACAGCAAGAAGTCAGTTTGCACGACGGTTAGCAAAGTGCATATGCATGCAAGATACACATGTTTGCACATAGGTAAGCAGTACGCAAATGCGACCTGCATTGCTAAAGCCTAACAATTAGTACTAAGTATATGAAATACACCTGCTACTTAACTGACTCAGCAGCAGCATGTCTTAATGCATGGATACATTCCTTTTCTGGGCCAGATGATACTGGGTTCTAATACAGGTGTATCTAATACTTTAAAATACTTTTCATAGCAGAGTGATAATGCAATGACATGAATTGTTTATATGAGATATGTTGCTGTGTGTTGGCATAGAGCAGTGGGATTAAGTGACATTGCATGGAAGTAACTGGCATTGCTGTGCGATGTGCATCTGCTCATAAACATGGAGCCCAAAAAGTGAAGGGCTCCATTGCTTTTTCTGTTACTTATATGTGTTGTGTGTTATTCTATTTTTTCACAAGATTAAAGCTGTTAAAATGGGGTAGATAGGAAAGTAGTGAAATGGGGAGCAAGCAGAGGAAAGACCAAAGTCCAACAGTTAGTACAGAGTCTCTGGAATGCTCCTGCTACTTAACTAACTCTAGGCAGCACATTAATGCAGTTAATGCAATGATGCATTCCTTTTTTGGGGCCACATGGTACTGGGTTTAAATACAGCTGTATGTAATACTTTCAACAACTTTCACATGTGTCCCTATTAGATCAACGAAAAGGCTAAAGATCGAACGGCCTTGTGATAAAAAATGCTGTTCGTCGGAATCAGTATTGTGAGATCGAGGTACAGTGAAGACTGGAAAATTTGACCTTTCCTCATTGTAATGCAGTCTTAGAGTTGGTATATATAATTAGTGGGGGGTGTGGGGGGCACAGCCCCCCACAATACTTATTTCGAAGAAAGGCATTTTCGATCTTTAGCTTTTTCGACGATGTAATAGGGACCCCTTTCACATTACCATTGCTGCACATTGGTACACACTGCACACCATCATTCCATAATGCATTACAGAAAAGAAATGGTGAAGATAGGATAGTGGTGAAATGGGGAGCAATCAGGGGGAAGAGAAAAGGGAAAGCAGGGCAGGAATGTGCAGGAGGTAGGTAGGAAAGAACCATAGCTCTCCATTTCTTTAACTTGTGTAAAATGAACATGTGTGCAAAATATTAATTGAATTTGGACTGTCACTTTCAGAGAGAGGGATGACCACAACATAATCATGTTGTATAGCCAACTGGACTAAACCAAGTATATCAAGAAGAAACTTGTGTGAAATGGAGATCTATGTATGGGATGATTTTTTTTTTTTTGGGGGGGGTGCCCATTTTTTTTCTTTTGAGAGAGAGAGAGAGAGAGAGAGAAATGTTGAGGAAGGGACAGATCTATGTGTGGGGGACACAAAAGCTTGGGGGACACCAGCATTGGAGTGAGGGTGAGGGCATCCAGAACCCATGGTCATCAAGCTGGGTGACAGTGAGAATCAAATCCTCACCCACTGGACTGTCATCACTGTCACCTCACTCCACCACTGGCTGAAGTACTTGACATCACCTTCTCTTCCTTCTACTACTGAGTAAAATGAGGGAGAACAGTCTCTCCAGCTGGCATAGACATGCACCAACAGCCACTCCAGCTGGCATATGCATGCACCAACAGTGTGGTGTACAACCCTATGGACCACCCCTGGCATCTTTGTGCAGGTGATAAAATCACCATCTCAGCTACTTCTCCTGGAGGGTACAACAGGACCGGCCTCTGGGGCAGGACTACCTGAGGGGGCAGGTAGTGCAGGGGCAGCAGAGGTGGTGCTCCCAGAGATGCTGGGTAATTGGTGCTGGAGACATTGGACGGTGGACAGGTGGATCCTGTGAGGCAGGCCTACTCTGCTGTGCAGTGGAGCATTTAGTGATGTGGTACACATGGAAGACATGGACACAATTTGATGACATGTAATAAAATACAACAAAAACATAAATAAATAAAATACAATAAAAATAAAATAAAGAAGAGAGATAAGAGTTGGGGTGAGAGAAAAGAAAGAGATAAGAGTAGTACCTTCATATGTGACATAAAGTGCATTAATACAATTAATTGACTTTGTTATCTTAACCTTTACTTTTAAGACTACCACCCTCTAACAGAGAACTTTTAATTTTCAAGACTACCAGCTCCTAACAGATGCACTCTATACTACAGATTGCAGCACATATTCCTAGATATGTCCATATATTGCACATATGCGTGCTATAATTATACAGATTACAGTTTATAGCAGGGCATGTGTGCCACTGGTATACAGTTTTTTACTTTAAACTTTTAAATTACACATAATTGAAGAGTTAACAGTATTGTATAGTTGGGAAGTGTGGTCTTTGAACCCAAAACCTCCAACTAAAGTCTACAATTGTACTCTTGGTTCATGCTACATTCTAATGCATGCTTACTTGCTTTTGCAGTTGAGATATGCATGCTCAGTCTGATACAACACTATAAAATACCAAAAAAGGTATCTTTAACTTTTAATCGCTCTTGTTTGGGATCTACTTCTTTGAAGTACAGGACAACACTACAGGACACTGGCTAACAAAGTTCGCAGATGACTGCAAACTGGGAGCCATTATGGAATCCTCAAATGATGTGGCTATTCTACAAAAGGGCCTTACAGAAACAGATGCTTGGTGCCAGAGCCATGGGCTCAAGCTCAATGCCAAGAAATGTATAGTTATCCCCTTTGGGAAAAAAACATGTACCTGTGAATTACCACATAGGTGGCAGTACACTAAACACTGAAAGTGTGATAAGAGACTTAGGGACACAGGTGGACAGTGGTCTCATCTTTGATAACCACATCGCCACAACAGTCAGAAAATCTTTCTGTGTGGCACACCTCATCACTAAGGGCTTTTCATCCAGAAAAAAGGAGGTCATTGTCCCACTGTACTCATCTTTCATTAGACCCATTATAGAATACAATGCCCCATTTGGTATGTACCTCTCAAGACATCTGCAACAACTGGAAAGGCCGCAGAAATACCTCAGTAAAAGAATCACAGGCCTAAAGCAGATGCCCTGTGCTGACCATCTAAAAAAAATCCAGCTATACTCTGTCACATATCGTCTACTCAGAGGCAATCTCTGCTTAGCATACAAGGCCATGTCAAACCCAGAGCTGTTGGACGAGCTACACTTAAAGAAATCTCAATCCCTCAAAGCCACATGCTCCAGGGATCTAAACCTTGTCATCACAATGAACAGAACATGGTGGAGGGATAGGGTCTTGACCTAGAGACTCCCCGGACTCTGGAACATACTGCCCATACATGTCAAGCAGAGTGCCTCTTTGACTCTGTTCAAAGGGAACCTTGATGATTGGATGGGAGATAGGAAATTCACCCCAGGGATCATGTCAGTCGCCCTGCTAGACAGGGGTCCAGGGAAGTAAATATCGTGGGAAGAAATAGCCAGAGAATTGTTATGGCTAGGCTTGTATAGGCCTAGGACCGATAGCCTAGTACCAACCTATGAACATATAATGCTACCATAACACTACTCTTCTGCTGTATACATACCACAAGCTTCCTTCATCCTTGCCGATCTAGCCCCATGTGTTCCTACATTGGCCTCCCTGTCGCTGGCAGCTATGGAAAAAAAAAAAACAGAACAGAATACCATTATGAATATGAGTCTTGCCTAGATTCAGCTTTTAAGTCTTAAAGGACTCTCTGTAGTTGATATTTACATAGTTTCGTGGGGTGCCTGTGGCACTGGTTACAGTCTGGGCCAAACTATCCCAAGATTCTGACTTAAACTGGAAGCCAAAATAGTCCCCCTGCAGAAGCCTGGCACTATGGTGTTTAACTAGGAGACCAATAAAATTCTGGATACCCCATCTATGTACCCTAAATCTGACAACTTTTCCAGAAATACCTGCCATATCTACCACGGATTAAGAGCAGTGGAGAGTGATGGTTTCCCACCAATTCCAATTATTGCATTTACTGGGAGTGTGCTCTCCACCTACTGTCACGCAAACACAGTGCTCAGTAGTGTGCACCTCCAAGCACTATGTTTGTGCAATGGTAAGCAGAGAGCAGTAGTGCCAAGCAAAGCAATCTCAAGATTATTGGCTGTACAGGCAGTTGTGTATGCGTGTTAGACAAATGTGAAGGCCATGTCAGTCCAGATAGCAGAAGTATATTTACTTCCCTATTTTATAGGGAACTTACTTCCCTATTTTATTAATCATTCTTATGGTCTTCCTGTTAACCACAGTGCGACATTGCTTACTGGGTTTGCATGGTGCCCAATATTATTATTTGAATGCATCCACTTTCTATTTTTGGCTGCTTGGTTCCTGTTTGACCAGTTGTCCTGGATTGTATTCTGTTGCAAAATTTTGTTTTTATTAATACTGTAGAGCTTTTCTCCCCATGTCTCTGCTGAAAACAGGCCCCTGGCCCAGTTGGATACTACCCAGTAAACAAATGTAATAAATAAATAAAAATAAATAAGAATATAGTACACAATTTACCCACAGTCATACATTTGAGAATAAATGTGACAATACATAGATAAATGAATACATAACTGACACAATACTAGTGCCTCAGCCCTCATACCCATAACTAATATCAGCTACACCATGTTAAGTGTTATAAGTGAGAGTGACTATAATGGGAAGTGAAACAACAGTAAAAGTGTTTAGAATATGATGTATTCGAACTCAGGACCATGTGCATGGCAGTACTATACTTACAGTTGTTGCCACAAGAAGGTTGAGAAAACACTTGTCTGTGTTGCAGTCCATTGCTATAATGTGCAAAGTCACAACAGTAAAACAAAGGTTGCACACCCTATTCTAGAACCCATGGCCATTTGTACTCTATCCCTACACTTAACACCTGCTGCACAGGACTAGATACATGACATTCCCTGTTTTATTAATCATTCTTAAGGTCTTGTTGTTAACCACAGTGCAACGTTGATTACTGGGTTTGCATGATGCCCAATATTATTAATTGAATGCATCCACTTTCTATTTTTGGCTGTCTGGTTCCTGTCTGGTCAGTTGTCCAGCTTGCGCAGTGCCTCACTTCGCACAAACAAGATAAGCACAGCCAAACCTGACATTAATTTTTCCCCAGTTCCCATATTTGTGCTAAGTGGTGCATCGTGCAAACACGGGCCAATAAAGAAATAAAAAAAGAAAAAGAAAAAAGAACGAAAAGACAGAGGAAGTTGAAGTGAGGAAAAGCAACCTATGACATACACACTAAAAATGTTAGTACACATGAGATATTACTACATCGCTCTGGATTTGAACTCTCACTTCAATGCACCTTCAGAACACTGGTTGGGTGCCTTATCCCTCTTTGCCACACAAACAGTTTTGCAGCGAGGAACATAACTCAATATGCACACAACCAACTGCAACAGCATCTACAGTCATATGAAAACATACAAGTATTATTTGCACATTTAGCAGTTCTGGATTTAGTGCACCTAGTGATCACACAACCTGTCATGATTATTGCTTGCAAATATGCAGCTCTGTCTTACATTTCTGTGTTTGTTGGCCATTCTTCATGCATCTGAGCAGTAATCTGAAACATGCAGTGTCATATGTAGTTGCCAAAAGATGAACGTCAAGTTGGATGTGAAGAAACACAACTTGTGACTTGTGCACTGCTTACTCACACTTCCAGTCTTACATCTAACACTTTGTAGATGTGACCTGACACACCCACTGGAAGTAAGGCAGCCTGCGGTGCTGTTGTGTTTTTCTTCTCCCAAGCACTAATCAGTCACAGTTGCAATCCATTAAAACCAAACACTGAGGGAGTGGCTGCACTATGTTTACATGCCTACACTGTTCCACTTTTGGGATTCAGCAATTCTAATGACTTCATACCTCATCTGCATATTCATCATGCTGACGGCCCTGAAGCTACACCATATACAAAGGCAACCATATGAACTGATGGTGAAGAGGCTTGTTTAGGTCGAGAAGACTGAAGATACACTATTACTTTGGCATATATCTGCATAGAGAAGTACTGAATTATAGAAGGTTTGCTTCCATTTGTTCAGCTACATACTGCATATGCTGGAATGTATTTAAGAAAATTCTGAAGCAAATGCTTTTCCACTTTTATCTGTGTACATTACATAGAAGCATACTGATGGCATGGGCATGTTTGCCAAGCCATTTCAGAGGTATACATGATTGCCAGTACATGAAAATGGAATGTGTTGTGATAAATATGTACAAATGTTTCAGGGATGGTCCTTTGATAGAACTTTTAGCATTTCAAAGATAGTTTTTTAGCAAAATGTGTCATTCCCATGTTTTTTGTGGGTGGGGGGAGCAAAGGTGAGTTACTGTTATGGCACAAAAAGGATACACTGTTCTTTTGTGGGTGCGGGGAGCAAAGGTGAGTTACTGTTATGCCACAAACAAGGATAGACTTTCCTTTCGTGGATGGTGGAGCAAAGGTGAGTTACTGTTATGGCACAAACAAAGATACATTGTTCTTTTGTGGGTGGGGGAGCAAAGGTGAGTTAATGTTATGCCACAAACAAGGAGAGACTTTTCTTTTCTGGATGGGGGAGCAAAGGTGAGTTACTGTTATGGCACAAGCAAGAATATACTGTTCTTTTGTGAGTGGGGGGGAGCAAAAGTGAGTTACTGTTGTGGCATAAACAATGATAGACTGTTCTTTTGTGAGTGGGGGAAGCAAAGGTGAGTTACTGTTATGGTGCAAACAAGGATACACTGTTCTTTTGTGGGTGGGGGGAGCAAAGGTGAGTTACTGTTATGGTACAAACAAGGATACACTGTTCTTTTGTGGGTGGAGAAGAAAAGCTGAGTTACTGTTATGGCACAAACAAGGACAAATTGTTCTTTTGTGGGTGGGGGAGCAAAGGTGAGTTACTCTTATGGCAGAAACATTGATATGTTGCTCCTGTTAGTCTCCTTGTTTTGCATCCTGCCTGTTGTTCATAGTATACATCTGTAGACTACTGCATGTTTCTACAGTGGATAATACTGAATGACTACCTTTTATGTTTTATCTGGAAACAAGTAATCCTTACTTATGTGATACCTAGGTGTATTACCTTTCTGTTGTCTTGTAGGACACCTAGGAGTTTGCCACTGAGGTATGTCAATCCTTGGAGACCCCCCTTCACTGATGCCAAGAACCAAGTCATAGTAGATGCCTTTAGACAACATGGTGCTTTTCTGCTGGAAAGGGGAAGGGGAGATATGGCATGTAGGATGAAAATCTGGCAACAGATAGTTGCTGATCTGTATGCTGTGGGTGGTCACGGCAGGATATATGAGCAGGTGTGCCACAGAGCCACTGACAATATCAAATCTGCATGGAGGACAGCAGCTGCAGTGAGCCGTGACCAGATGGTTACCTAGGGAGGGCCTGCTAGGTAACCACCACTAACACACAATGAAGAGTTCCTCACCAATATCAGGGATACAGACAGCTCAAAGGAAAGTGCAGTACAGCATGTCCTGGATGTGGGAGCAACAGTGTCAGAGACAGCAAGCAAATCCCAGGAGAAGCTTCCAGGTAGGCTTTGCTATCTCAGATGTTGAATACTGTTGTAAAGAAATCAATACAATACTTCTGTGTCACATGCATTTTTTATAGGGGGTGGAATAAAGACTGGTACAGTTATTAGTTAAGGTTTGAGTTGACAGCCACATCTTTGTTGACAATATAGTTAATGGACATATAACGGGGTACACGTATTACCACCTGTGTTACTTTTAATTGTGATAATGTTGCCCTTACCTCTTGCTTAAGTTCTTCCAGGCCCATCCAGCTTAGAGAGGAGACTCTCATCTGTAGATGGTAAGACACACATTTTTATGTCAGTACTGATGAGCAATTGAAAGAAATATTTTAGTGTTTGCTGTTGTTATAAGGCCTGTTGTGTGTATTGCTGTAGTGTCTGTAATAATGGCACCACTATTAGTTTGTTATTATATATTAGAACATAGTAGTGAAAGTATTAATATTGTCCTGTGCTTCTTGCTTTTTATCACAGGTGATCATGACAGTGAACATGTGGGCCCTCTGCCACCTGATGTTAGTGTATTAGCAGATTCTGATGTTGATAGTGGCCAAACTGAGGCATAGTCAGGGGGTGCAGAGGTTGACGCTGACACTGAGGTTGACATACAGCCATTCCTTGCAATTCCATTGGACACAGCCAGTAGGCCTATGTCTACCCATTCCAGTGACACCACAGATACTGGACAGGAGGAGGGCAAGGCCCTTAATCAGGGAAGTGTGGTTACTGTGGCTTCAGCGCTTGTGGAATCTAGTATTGGTGAGATGCCACACAAGAGGGTTGATAGGGGTGTTCAGAGGGAGGCTGCTGTCCCCCTTCACCTGATGCAGGTGTCTCTTCCCGTGCGATTCAACATATGTTTAGGGCCATCATGGAGGCACAGGCACATTCCCATAGGTGCTCCAGACAAATGCTCAGGGTTATAGATGTGGCTCAGGCTGACATGCATGAATGCCTCCACCATGTTGCTGATTCCATGGATCAGTTGAATGACATGGTGGAATGTGGGGTATCTGCCATGGAATGTGTGGTGTTTGTAATTGAACATCTGCTGGAAGGGGAACAGCATCCTCATGGGTGTAGGTCAGCCACATCATCTGCTGTCAGCCAACAAGGTGGTGCCTGATCACATTCCAATAGTACTTCACCATCAGTAAGTGTGCTGTCCTCACCCAGACATAGCAGCCATGGGGTTGTGGCCCTGGGCATCCCTGTGACGGGAGCTCATCCAGCAAACATTGGTCATGTTCAGAAGCAGCAGTGCATCTGAATGTGGGTGTGGACATGACAGTGCAACTCCTGGCAGAGCCAGTTCTTGTGGCTGAGTACTACAACAATGAACTGCCACCTCTACCATGCATGGCTCACACCTGTCTGACATACCAAGACATAAACCTAGCACAGAGCTTGGCTGTGTCCATGCAGACTCTCACACAACAATTTCACCTGCAGGACACTTACAGTTTCACGCACAACAGTTACATGGTTTAGCTGTGCAGCTTCAAACACATTTTGTTGTGCTGGTCATTTGTTGGTTTATCCAGATGTGTGCCAGCTTCTGTTTCTTACTCACACATACTCACTGACTTTTGGTGTCAGCCTAGGCCTTCTGCTCCTCCACAGAACACACTGTGCAAGTAATGATAACTGTGCCATATCCCTGTTTTCTATCTTTCGGATTCAGGGATACATAAGCTTTGTGTCTGATGCTCAGGGTGTATGTCTGACTTAAAATACTTACTATATCTGCATTTGTTGTGTTGAACTGGTAATTTTACCTTTGATATATATTGGGCTTGGAAAGTTATACAATGTACAGCATCAAAATTTCCCAACTTTATTGTGAATGATTTTTGTGAGGGCTGTGAAGTCAGAAACTGCAATGTGTATCATTACTTTCAAACTTCTCTCTTTAATGAATTTCCATTACAAATGTATGGGCCATGCAGTGACCATCACTGCTTTTCAGGAGTATCACTGTGTTAATCATTGATGCCTATGGCCTACTACTTAATAATGAACACATATAAGTCACATAAATCTCTATCACATTTTAAGATCATTTTAGTACCAATCTCCCACCTCTTACTTGCTTACAGTATCAATTAGTGTGATACAAGGATATGCCACTCATTCATATTATTGCACAACACACTCCAGGTTAGAGACATACCTTGTAAGAGCTTCAGTTGACACGGTTATAGTTAGGGACTGACTATGTCTGATGCAAACACTACACAGCTAATACATGAGGAGGTAAAGGCTGTGTTAGTTGCCTAGCATCAATGCTACTATATGTATCTGTGTAGGAGGAAGGTTTTAGTCCCCTAGGTGGTGAGTGAGTGTGCTATGTGTTGTCTCTTAGCCAATGTAAGGGCATACTGAGCATGCCTATGTCTGCCTACATCCACAGTAACTGGTGGTTTCCCCTCTGATTCCACATCTGCCTGTGGCTGTGGTGACCTTGACATTAGTGATGGGATGTGTACCCCTTCCCCTTGCTGAGCCTGCTGAAGCTGTTTCATCAGGATTATGTTGTGTAGCATGGCACATACTGTGACTATTTCTGTACACGTCCATGAATTGTACTGTAGTGGTCCCCCAGATGTATCTAGGCACTGGAACCATGACTTCAGCAGCCCAAACACATACTCTATATTTCTGGTTTGAGCATGTGCCTCATTATGGCATTCTTCTATGGGCATGTGTGCATTTCTGATGGGTGTCATAAGTCATGGTTCCAATGCATAGCCTGAATCCCCCAGTAGATTACCCTGTGGGATATCCCCCCTAGCAAACATCTGGTACAGTTGGGAGGTGTGCTAGATATGTGAGTTGTGGTAACTGCCAGGGTTGCCAGCACACACATTCAAGATGATTCCCCCTGGCATTACACAAAATTTGGCAGTTGATAGAGTGGTAGCCCTTTCTGTTAATGTAGAGCCTATCCTGCTCCCCAGGTGGTGCCTTCATTTATATATATGTGCAGTCAATGGCACCCAGTACTTCAAGGTAGTGTGCTACACAGTAGAACTCCTGCATATTTCTGGTACTCTCCTCAGAACTACGGGGAAAATATATGTGGTCACTGGCATGTGGGAGCATAGCATTCAGGAATTGATGGAGGATCCTGGATGCTGATGCCTGTGACACCCCCAGCATGTCCAGTGTTGGTCTCTGGAAGTTAGCTGTAGCTAAGATTCTAAGGGCTACACATATCTTTGTCTCCACTGGGATGGGTTCCCCTTAGTTGATTGGCGCAGAGTTGAGAACGGAAGAGATCGCAGAGTTCCTGAAGTGTGTCCCTGTCCACCCTGTACCGCTCTGCAATTTCCACTTCATGTAGGTTGTGAAAGTCAAACGGTGCCTGAAAACTCTTCTTCTCTGCCTAGACCTAATACCAGCAGCAGCAGCATTGGCATTAGCCTGTAGCACATACAAATGAATGAAAGCATCAGCAGCTCCTAACATTTTGCCTCTGTAGATTCCTTTCTGTGGCTATATTCCAAAAGTTTTGGAATGTGCAGGAAAAAGAAGCACAGAGTCTACACAGATGCTTTCCAGCTTGTTGAATAGCTCCAACTTGTTACATTGGTTAATTAGCATGTAATTCAGCTGCTTATGCTATAATTAGCATGCCACAGTATTCACCTTGTTTCCACAAGGGTGCGCGCCTCTACACGGTGCTTACTGAACCTAAACCTTCCAGTGGCCATCTGCGCTTCATGACATGCACACAGTGAAAACTGACTGTGTAGGCCTTATTGAATAATAGGGCCTATCTACCTATAATTTACAAATTTGTCAGCAAGGGCACCCGCAGGCAGGTGCAAGGGGGTGCACTTGCACCCCCCCTGGAACCTGATGATTTTATTTTAATTTAAAAAAAAAGTTTTTTTACTTAAAGGGTGTTCCTCTTTAAAAATGCCCTTTGCATCCAGTTGCACAGGCACAACAGGTGTTTGCGACCTGTTTTCATCTTCTGTACATAGGCGCTGCCCGGAACCATAGCACTTTTCAGCAGCAAAGACATGTTTTAGGACCCGACAGTCATGCGTGCGTCGCATGAATTTTAAATGCAAACGTCCGCGGGAAGAGAATCTCATCATTGCTGCCAGAGAGTCGCCCACAGTAAGGTAAGGAGTTAGGAGTGTGAAATTCCAGTTTGGTTGAGTTTTTCTTGCAGTTTTTACTGCCTTATTGTATCGACAAACTTGTCCTGGCACAGGCTATGGAGACTGAGGTTTTTTGTGCCTGTCTGGATACATTACAGGATGGTTCTTTCCAACACCTTGTCATACTAACTTGTGAAGCTGATTAGTCAGTAATAATCAGAGTCTGTAGGGGGATGTTCATTGTGGATTGAGATCATAATAGTCTGTTTCCAGATATGAGGGATAGAGCTAGTTTTCAATACTCTTTTTCTAAAGCTGAATAGCTTCTTGTGTTTATAGCACCAGTGGAGTATTTCATGCAAAAAGTTTCACTGAGTAAGGGATACAGAGGGTTATATTTGATTGCACAAATAAGGAGTCCTAGTATCTCATCTATTACCATGAGCTAGTGTTTCTTACCTTACAGAGGGCATAGGTAACCATACTGGAAGTAAATTATAAGTTTATTAGTAGTTACTGGACATGCAGTCCATGAGACCATTAAAGAGCCCATCCCAAATTCCCAGTTACCACAAAGCACTTGTCTGGTTAAGTAATTCACTCAAGATCACACAATAAACAAATGAAGGCTGAAAGACTCAAACCCTGTACCAAAGGTAGTAGCTCATTAACAGATTGTTACCTTAACCCTTTGCACCATCTGCCAGATCTTGCTTGAGATCTTGTTGCAGGAAAGAAGAGTGAATGGGGTTCCCCACAGTGGAGTGAAATTTGCTCCAAGCATATAAGCTAGAGTATTGGCTATATCTGTTGGCTCCATTATGGAAATACTATTTTGTTTCTGCTCCTTATTTATTATTATTATTTTTTGCATGTGGTTGTAGATGGGTTTGTTATTGTAGCCTGCCTGATTGGGAAATTTTACATCAGATTAAGCTCTGCTTTATTTAATTATTTTTGTGAGTTCTTTATGGATATAGTTTACCTTAATGTTGACGCATTGGGTTAAATAAAGATTGAAGGTTTTCATGCTCTTTTATTTGGTTTAATCATTTGTTGATTTTGTCGCTCCATTGTTTAGGCTTATTGTATAATTTACTACTGTGTGTGTGTGCCTCATGGGGATGAATTTATTAATGCAGTTATTTAAAATGTTGTAGAAGGCTATGAATGACTCACCAATGGGTTATGAAGAGAGTCTAGTATAAATTCATAGTTGATTGATGTAATGTGATTTTTCATGGCTCCATAGCTGCCTTTTGAAAAATCATTAAAGATGGTGTGAAAAACTGAAAGGCTGCCAGCTCAGCCAGATAGAATCTTGTAAATAAATCTATGTGATTTGTAATTAATATAATCCACGGGCTGGTTTTACAAATGTAAAATAGAACTATATGTTATGATTAAACTATATGCTGTACTGAGCTTCAAAAATGTAACCACAGTGCACTCTGCTGGAAGAAAGCTGATAAGTCAAGCATTGTATGACTGTTTGATCTCAAACTTGGAGCCGTGATGTATGGACCAGAAAATTCTTTCTATTGTTTTGAGACCAGAGTTAATTGCTAGATTTTACATATATAATGTCTCTTATTGCTGTGGCTTCCTGTAGGTGCACATTACAAAAGGAAATTCAAATTTTGAGTTCCTGTTAGCCTGGGATGTTAAAACAGAACTGTTAAGAATAATGGAATCTAAAATTAGTCAGCAGTGATGTATCATCAATTTAAGACTTTCTCAGAGAGAGATAATCAGAGCATTTTGGATTTTGTCTGAACTTGAACACATCAACTCACCAGCTCTTTGCATTTGCTTTGCTCTGTATGTATGCAAGTTATTTAGAACATTGTTTCTTTTAGAAATATATAGAAAATAGTAAGATTAGACTAGCTGTTTTCTATATTTATGTCAGACAATTCTACAGTATTATTTTAAGCATTTTTCTGTGATATCAACTCTTGACTAGCACTATATTGAATTGAGGAGATTTGTCTTGTGTTATTATTTATTAAATATTTTTAAGTTTTCAACTGCGGCTATTTTGTGTAGACAATTTAAGCTCTAGAGTACATTGCAGGTATATACTTTAAGTATCTTTTAAGCCTTTGAAAAAGGAAAAAGTCATGGGCATAGGTTCATAGGTTCATACTAGGCTATCTGCCCTGGGGCAATTATAAGCCTAGCCCGATTCTGTATGGCTTACGCCACCCCTTGATTTGAGTATACTGTGCCCTTTTTAAGGTTTAGTTTACTGTGCCTCTGTCTAATAGTGACACAGGAGTAATCCCTGGGACAAACCTACGATCCCCCATCCACTTATCGAGATTCTTCTTGAAGAGATTCAGTGAGGTGCTCTGCCTCACATGAACTGGAATTCTATTCCAGAGCGAAGGGAGCCTCTGGGTTATGAACCTGTCCCTCCAGCAAGTTCTATTTATTTCTGTGCTGAGGTTCAAGTCCCTCGGTGTGGCTCTAAGGGATTTAGATTTACTGAGGTGGAGCATGTCCATTAATTCTGGATTTGACATAGCTTTGTATGTCAGGCATAGATCACCTCAAGTAGGCAGTATGCAACTGAGTAGAGCTGGAGTTTTTAACTGAGCAGCATATGGCATCTGTTTGAGACCCTTGATCCTCTTGGTGAGATACTTTTGGGGTCTTTCTAATTGCTGCAGGTGTCGGGTAAGGTACATCCCAAAAGGGGCATTGTATTCTATGATGGGCCTGATGAGGGATGAATAAAGGGCACGATTACCTCTCTTGATCTAGATGTGAAACCCTTCGTGATGAGGTGGGCTATGTAGAAGGTCTTTCTAACCACTTTGGCAATGTGGTTTTCAAAGGAGAGATTGCTATCAACTTGGGTCCCCAGGTCCCTAATAACTTTCTCTGTACTTAATGGGTTTCCGCCTATGTGGTAATTTGTGGGCACATTGTTTTTGCCAAAGGGTATGACTATACATTTTTGGCATTTAGCTTTAAACCATGGTGCTGGCACCAGTTATCTGTCTCTGTGAGACCTTTTTGAAGGATGTTTGTGTCAGCTGGAGAGTTGATAATGGCGCCCAGTTTGCAGTCGTCTGCGAACTTGGTGAGCCATAGTCCTCCCACGTTTGCCTGTACCTCGGAAAAGTATATACCGAACAAGAGTGGTCCCAGGACAGAACCCTGTGGGATGCCACTTGTGACCAGTTTCAAGTCTGACATGGCTCCAGCAACTCTCACTCTGTGGGTTCTGTCTTTGAGCCAGTTTGCGACCCATCTTGTGACATAGGGGTTTATATTTAAGCTGGATAGCTTATCTATGATGCCCGAGTGGGGTATTGTGTCAAATGCCTTTGCAAGGTCCAGATAGGCTGTGTGGACTACGTTCCCTTCATCTATGGCTTTGGTGACTGTTTCAAAGAAGTCAACCAGGTTCAAAAGGCAGGATCTGCCCTTGACAAAGCCGAATTGGGTAGGATCTAGTGTCTGTAGGTCCCCAATGTCTTTGTTTATGAGCTCCATGATGATCCTCTCCATAGCCTTGCAGACTAAGCTAGTCAGGCTTATGGGGCAATAGTTTCCAGGGTCCGTAGAGGCTCCACCTTTGTGGAGTGGGACCACTGTTGCTGTACGCCATTCTGTGGGCACATATCCTGTAGTGAGGCTGAGACTGTATAGCTGTTTTATTTGAGGGATTAGTTCCTCTTGGAGTTCATGTAGGACGCAACCTGGGACGCCATCTGGTCCCATGGAAGCAGTGTTTTTTGCTTTGGAGAGGGCAGCCTTCACCTGAGCATCTGTGATGTTTGGGAGGCAGCCCTCTGCCGGGATAGATACTTGCTCTTTTGGGGGGAGGGGGTGGAGAAGTTTGCACTGAACCTGTCTGCCAGGATATTGGCGATGTCTGTGGGTTCAGTGTATTTTTGTCGTTTAGAATCAACTCAGAACAAGTCTGGGAGTTGCATCCCAGGTTTCTAACATAACTGAAAAAGCCTTATGATTGTCTTTGGTGTCCTGTGCAATTTTTCTCTCGAAGCTGGCATTGGAGGATTTTATGAGGGATCGTAATTTTTTGCTAGTACTGATCAGAGATGCCTTCCCTATTAGGGATTTTGCTCTATCATGTAGTAGCTTCCTCCTTCTGTTGTACAGTTTATTTATGGCAGGGGTCCACCAGACTGGACGCCTGCCTTTGGATGATTGGGTCTTGGTTTTGTTTGGGATAGCATGATCCATGCATTCCTGGAGATGTCCGTAGAATGCATTTATATAGGATTCTGCAGTTTGGGCTGTAGTTTCCACTGGCCCTGGGGCCTTGAAGGATTCCACTTCAGTTTTGAGAAGTGAAAAGTTCGCTTTTGAGAAGTTTTTCACTGTGGTTTTCTGGGCTGGGGTGGGGTCGGGATGTGGACATCCAGTGAAATTAATTTATGGTCTGATCTTACCAATGAGGGATATACTTCTGGTGTGGAGCATAGAGTCCCCATGTTGGTAATGATCAGGTCTAGTATGTTGTCCCCTCTTGTGGGAGTTGTGACTAGTTGTTCCATAGCATTTGAGTTTATAATTTCCAGGAATCTTTGGACTAAGGTGCTGGGGCTTGAGTAGTGCTTCCAGTCAATGTTTGGGTAGTTGAAGTCGCCCAATATAATGGTGTTCGGAGAGATCTTCATGTTCTCCAATGTTTTCAGGAAAGCCGAATGGGATTCCTGACTTTGAGAGGGTGGTCTGTAGGATGCTATAAACTGAAAAGCAGTCTTGCCCACTGTTAGTTGCACATGGATGGTCTCCGATACTTCGTGCAATGCCACTAACCTGGAGGTGTGGATATCCTTGATAAATATGGAAACTCCCCCTCCTTTTGTGGTTCGGTCCAGGTTTTGGGGCCGAAAAGCATGATATGAGGTATAGCCTGGTAGTGCTGGGGTGCTCTCTGGAGCCTTGAACCAGGTTTCTGTCACTGCACAGATATCAATGTTCTCCATACTGAGGAGAGCTTTGAGTGCGTGCATCTTGAGGTTAAGACTTCTGGCGTTTAGCAGCATTACCCTTAGTTTCTTGTTCCTTGTGCTGTCTATGGGGGTGGGTTTGACTTTTGAGCCTTGCCTAAAAAAGGCACTATGGGGGTGGCAAGAGCCTTTGCCAATATCCAAAAGCCCAGTGGTGACAGGTGCAAGCCGTCCCTAGCGAAGCAACGTGGCTTGTCGAGCATGTCATCCCAGGCTGACAGACACTGGATCCCCTTTGAATGACACCAAAATTTTAGCCAATTGTTAAAATCGATCATTTTGTCTTTGTACTGTGGCATCATTCTAGGTGAGGGTAAGATGCTGCTCAAGGTCAGGGTCATACCAGCCTGGGCTACATGATCAGAGAGCTCCTCTATGACTCTTTTCATGTAGTCAAGGGAGGTACATCTCAAGTCATTCACACCAGCATGTACAATGACTGAGTCATATTTGTATTTGCTTTGGAGTGACCTGAGTGCTTGCGTTATGTGTCGGATCCTAGCACCCGACAGGCAGCTCACTGTGACCATCACTTTATTCAGCCTGGTGAGCGGGACGTCAGTGTGTCTGACAATAGAGTCACCTATAACAAGAGTATCAGGTGTGTTATTCAGCCTTAAGGGATGTGGCTTCTTGGCACACTGACTTTGTGGGTTATGTGTTGTGTGTGTTTTGTTTTGAGGTAGCATTTGCTTGGATGTCTGCTTTGGAGGTCTCTGTTGCTTAGGTAGATTTTTATTTAGAGCCTCCAAGTATGTTTTTGTGTATTTATGCGTTTGGTTCGCTGATGTGGTGGGACTATGTGATACTGGAATTGTGTTGTGTGAGGTTACCTTCTCCTCCTGACTGGTTACACCAGTTTTGAGATGAGAGAGCTCAGCCTCCAGTTTGGCTAAATAGTTGCATCTCTCACATATATTTGAACCTGTTTGGAGGAGGAGAGGGTTGTCCGTGTACATGAGACAGTTGTAACATTGCCTCAAAATTCCCAGATTCACCAGCTGGACTGGAGAGGAAACCATTGACTGACCTTTGGACATGCTAGAGTAATAGGGAAACTGAATTTAAGACAGACCAATAGAGGACAGGGTAATCTTAGAGAGTATAAGAGTAAGTAGTGCTTATGGTTTAATAGTGCTAACTTGTAGGATTACTTAACTGGACCAGTGAAGGGCCTTAGAATGGGAATATGGTGTTTAAATTGAGAGATAGAGCAGTTCTAAGGGAAAAAGTGAAGAGCAGACTTTGTGGAGCCAGGAATAGTTTAAACCCAATTAGGCGGCACTGCCCGCTATTGCGCTATGCACAAAAATGCGCAAAACCGTGCAAAAGAGGGTTTTAAGAGAGGAAGATGAAGGAGTTTTGGAATTGACCCAGAATGGCCAATAAAACTACAGTTTCAAGTCAGTAACCACTCCCACAGGGGCAGGCAGGCTGCTCAATGTTTTTCACTGCCACTGATCAACACAGAGACTTTCCTTTAGCCCAAGCAAAAAATGGCCTCACAGAAACTTACAAACAGTTCAAGAACAGCAAGCCTGTAACTGAACTTTTTTAAATCTCAGAAAAGCAGGGAAAAAAGCAAGATTTTTTTTGTTTTTTTGTTTTTTCAGAGATAGCAGAGGTTAACAAGTATCAACAAGTTATATCAGTGCAGTAAATGACCCCACACAAGAGTGCTAGGCCAAAGACAGATAAAATGCAAGTTTTGAGAAAAAAACGATTTTAAAAATAAGTGCAAACAGGAAATTCAGTAAACAGCTCTAGGTTGTGCTCTAAATACAGTTACTAATGCAGAAATCAAATTTAACAAGCCAGAAAATGCTCAAAATAGGCGGCTATGCAGAAAAACTTAGCAAATAAACAGAGGAAAAATACTTAAAGTCTCAAAAGTGGCTCCTTTCTTCTCTCAGCGTTTTCTCCTCTTGGTGGGTGCTTCACCAACAGCCAACAAGCCTGAAAAGATGTCAAAACCATGAGGCAACCAGGTTTTAAGAGAGGAAGATGAAAGAGTTTTGGAATTGACCCAGAATGGCCAATAAAACTACAGTTTCAAGTCAGTAACCACTCCCACAGGGGTAGGCAGGCTGCTCAATGTTTTTCACTGCCACTGATCAACAGAGAGACTTTCCTTTAGCCCAAGCAAAAAATGGCCTCACAGAAACTTACAAACAGTTCAAGAACAGCAAGCCTGTTACTGAACTTTTTTAAATCTCAGAAAAGTGGGAAAAAAGCAAGATTGTTTTATTTTTTGTTTTTTCAGAGATAGCAGAGGTTAACAAGTATCAACAAGTTATAACAGTGCAGTAAATGACCCCACACAAGAGTGCTAGGCCAAAGACAGATAAAATGCAAGTTTTGAGAAAAAAACGATTTTAAAAATAAGTGCAAACAGGAAATTCAGTAAACAGCTCTAGGTTGTGCTCTAAATACAGTTACTAATGCAGAAATCAAATTTAACAAGCCAGAAAATGTTCAAAATAGGCGGCTATGCAGAAAAACTTAGCAAATAAACACAGGAAAAATACTTAAAGTCTCAAAAGTGGCTCCTTTCTTCTCTCAGCGTTTTCTCCTCTTGGTGGGTGCTTCACCAACAGCCAACAAGCCTGAAAAGACACCAAAACCATGAGGCAACCAGGTTTTAAGAGAGGAAGATGAAGGAGTTTTGGAATTGACCCAGAATGGCCAATAAAACTACAGTTTCAAGTCAGTAACCACTCCCACAGGGGCAGGCAGGCTGCTCAATGTTTTTCACTGCCACTGATCAACAGAGAGACTTTCCTTTTGCCCAAGCAAAAAATGGCCTCACAGAAACTTACAAACAGTTCAAGAACAGCAAGCCTGTAACTGAACTTTTTTAAATCTCAGAAAAGTGGGAAAAAAGCAAGATTTTTTTTTGTTTTTTTTGTTTTTTCAGAGATAGCAGAGGTTAACAAGTATTAACAAGTTATATTCGGAAGCTGTGTTGCTGAAACACGTCAGGTCCTTATGGGGTCACTTGCTTATATTTTAAGGGCCTGCATTACAAGAATTTTATCAGGTAGTGAAAACTCTAGCTTGGCTCTGTCTCTTGCTGTGTTTAGTGAATAATTTCTGTGTGACCTTTTTACCCTTTGGTTTAGTGCCTAGACTTACCACTGTGCAGCAAGAAGTAAAGAAAATACGGTCTTCACATTTGTAGAGAACTGTTAATGCAGGTGTTATCAAAAGTATACCATCAAGGACTACCATTTATGTATGAAACTTGCTGCCAGAGTCACACTGTAAGCACTGCCATGTATTTATGTTATGAAACCGCTGCTGGGCTTGCTCCGTTTACTCACTGTTTAAGCTGCTGGGCTTGCTCTGTTCATTGTTTAAGCTGCTGGTCTTTCTCCATTCCCTGTTTAAGCTGCTGGTGATAGCATGGGATGGTCTAGGTACCACATATTCTGTGAGTATAAGTAGTCAAACCTGCTTCTAAAACAGTAGTAGTTGTGTTTACAGTGACCTAACTTTTGACCATGAGCCCAGAGTCATAAGAAAGTCTTTCTATAATGCACAGCTTATAAACAAATTGTGACTAGATCTAGAATGTTATTGCCCCCTTTTACAAAGTGCTTTTTATTTTCTTTATGCTGAAACTGCTGGGCTCTGATTACATTTTATGCTGAAATTGCTGTGTGTTTCCCTGCTGGGGTCCGTTTACATTTTATGCTGAAACTGCTGGGCTCCATTTACATTATCCTCTGCCTTAAATACAAACTTCAGAATATTGGCTAAGATAGTATATGTGTTAGAGAAACCCATACCAAGGCTAATCCACAGTTGTCAATCTTTGTAAATGGCAGAACATCAGTTGAAATTTAGTAAGATGTCATAATATTTACAAAAAAAACATTTTTATACTGGCGTGTACATTTTATGCTGAAAGATGTCATAATATTTTTACAAAAAAAAAGTTCTATGCCAGGCTGTGTACATTTTATGCTGAAACTGTGTATAATGCCCCAGGTACTTATTCCTGGTGGACAGGATTACATAGGTTCAAACCCTGAGCCTTATGTACAAGAGCCTGCCTTATTTACCCACACCACTACATCTGATTCAGGGAGATGAGCCCATAGCTCTCAGCCATCTAGATTAATCATTGAGAACAGAATTCAGTAAATAATGATAGCGCTTTAAGCTTCAGTCTTCCTATCTTTTTTTGGAAACACATATTAACACAAAACACTATTCAGCAACTTTCTAAGATTATACAAGCAATATTTAAAATGTGCCCATGGTTTTGGCCCTTTGCCCCCGAAATAAATTTTGGCTTTTTCCAGATTTCTTCTGCTGTGAAATTGAGAGATTTAGTTGGGTCAAGTGGATGATGCACTGGTGCAGTGGTAGATTTGCTGTCTCACTGCAAGAGGTTCTCTGGTTTAATTCTTGGCTGGGGTGCTTTTTGTGGGGAGCCTATGTCCTCCCTGTGCTTGTGTGGGTTTCATTTGGTTGCTCTGGTTTCCTCCCATGTTATAAAGGCATGTATCTGGACTCTCCCTGGGACTCTGCTGAAAATTGGCTTTGCTTCAAGTTGGACTTTCCTGGTAAACAAATGTTAAAATAATTTTACAAGGAGCTGAGAGCTTCAGGGAAGAGATGTTTAGTGCTGCTTACTCCAAACCTGCTTGCATTGTTAGTAGCACAACAGGTAGTAGCCTTGCTTTTAATGCAGAAGGCTGTGGGTTCTACTCCCATAGTATGCAGATGGATCGCTGATACTGTACTGTATGCAGATGGAGCGGAGGAGTTACCTAGTAACAATGAACCTGTTATCAGTTTGCCATCCATTCCTTATTGCAATATTACTAGCTTACCATTTTTTAATAACGTAGGCAATTTATTCTTCAAGGGCAACAGACACTTTATTTGTAGATGAAACAATGAAATATAAAGTTGTTTCATGGTAGCAACCTCTTCATTAGTTAGAGATCCCTTTAATGTGGAATTATTTAGATGACTGACGTCTGCAGACATTTTGCATATTTACTGATATTGGTGGATTGTAATGACAGAAGTTTCACTGGCCTTTTATGGTTAAAAATTTCTGAAATGGGTAGTTTTGTCATTATTGGTTCATACATTTTGTTTGATTGCTTACTAGAAGACTGTCCAAAACTACAAAATTAAAATGCAGTCTAAAAGTTGGTGCTGTATTATCCAAGGAATATAATTTAATACAATCAGGAAGGTGACTCAAAGAATGCATACATGTATGCATGGCCCTAAAAATGTGTTTGAAAACAGCCCGGAGGAAAGTGTGAAAGGTTCAAACTCATGGGCAAATTTTAATCTTTACTCGTTACCAAAGCAATGGATGAAGGTAAAACAGTTTACACCACATTATCTTGACCTGACCAAGCCTTTTGACACAACTCCCTACTCAGGTGCAGTACAAAAGATGAATAATATAGGAGCAAACACTTGCATCATTAGCTGGATTGCCAACTTGATCACAGGATGCAGGAGGTCAAAACAGGGGAAGAGACCAGTCACCAATAGAGTCCTCCAGGGTTCGGTGCTGAGACTTTTTTTCTGTTTGGCATACACATCTCAAAAATAAAAGGAAATACCAAAGGACTTTGGCCGGCTAAGTTTGAGATGACTGCAAGCTAGGAGCAGTTATTGAATACCTAAATGACTTGACCATCATGCAGGAAGGTTTGTCCCAAATAATAACTAGTGTCAAAATCATGACAATGCCCTCTGAGAACTGACCCAGTTGTTTGGCATTTGGGAACTTGTGTGTAGAGTGACCTAACTTTTGACCAACATGTGCCCAGAGTCATAAGAAAGCCTTTCTGTATTGCACAGCTTGTAAACAAATTAATTGTGACTAGATTTAGAGATGTTGTTGTCCCACTTTACAAAGCTCTGATTAGGTCAGTCATTTTGTATAATGCCCACTTTGGCATGTATCTGTCCAGCCCCATGAAACAAAAGGAATACCTTCAGAGATACCTTACTGAAAGGATACAAGTCCTAAACAACAGGTCTTGCATGAACCACCTCAAAAATGTATTACTATGCTCAGTATCCTACAGACTGCTTAGAGGTGACATGTCTGGCATACAAGGCATTCTCCGACCTAACAGAGATGGACCTACTGAATGTCAGCAAGTCAAATGGCATCAGAATTACTCAATCCAGATATGTAAACTGAATGTTGTGGAGAGATGGTTATATATCATAGAGGCTACCACTGTTCCAGAACAGACTATCCATAAAAATAAAACAAAGCTCATCCATCCATATTCAAATGCAACTTGGATCTAAGGATGGGTAATAGAAAATGTATTCCAGGATTGCCCCTCATGCCACTAATGGATAAAGGCAGTTCATAAATGCTGCATCCCTTACATGGGTCTCCTCAAATTATCTATGGTATGATCACAGTTATTCTCACTAGGGCTAATATACAATTATCAGCCATGGGATAGGAAAGACCAATCAGAAAATGGTAATTTAAGCACCAAAAGAGAATTGGCTAAGCTTAAAATGTCCTCCAAGTGAACCTATGTTGTGGTACTAAACAGTTATAAAATTGCCCTTTTTAGATCACTAAATGCCTCTCTCACCCTCTGCCCCCAGTCTTTAACAGCTTCCGGCACCTATGTTTAAGAATGACCTTTCCATCCAGTTGCGCATCGTGCAGACGCAGAAAACCGATGGTTTTACATCTTCATCTTCTGCTCCCAGGCAGAATTTGAATTTCAGAAGACGTTTGGACTGCGGACAAAGGTACAAGTGAGAGCTAGGTGTGTGCGTGTGCGTTTAAGTGTTTAAAAGTGTAAGAAGTATGTGTGTGTGAAATAGGTAGGGGTGTGTGGATGTAAGAAGTAGGTAGGCAGGGGTGTGTGAATGTAAGAAGTAGGTAGGTAGGGGTGTGTTACCATACTATATGTAAACAATACAGTCAAGAGGATGATTGTTAATATGCATCTATCTTGTAACTCTGCTAATGCCACTCAGGCTCAAACATTTTATTCACATAAAAGAAAGGGATTCAAAGTAAATCTTAGCAAAACCAGTGCAATGATTTTCAATGCCCCAAAACTCTTTTTAAGTCTTTCAGTGGCCCTGATCGTGGTCTTCTATATACTGCTGAATTCCCAAAATATATTAGAGTCTGGCTTGAGCCATCACTTATTTTCACTACTTATACATGCAGCATGACAAATAAAATTACATCATTGTAGTAAAATGGAATATTGTTTCCACAATGGTAACTGAACTAGAAAGGTTTGCAGTTGGATAAGAGGTACTTCTTGCATCTCTGAACACCCCCTTTCCACCAGTGGCTCCATCTCTTCTAGAAATATAGAACAACACAAAAAGCACTTCAGAACTGTATCTGCCACTTTACTGTAGCAGCAGGCATGATGTTCGATCACTTTCTAGCAGTTAGCAGGCAAGACAACTTACAGAGACTCATTTCTATCAAACAACAGCATTATATGCCTGTCTATAGGACTAAATATCCATTAATGGGATGTTATTTCCCGATTTTGACTGCAATGGTAAACATAATGAGGCTATTGCATCAGTTCTCTTCCTCTTAATGGGGTACATGATGGTTGCTTATGTTAGGCTGATAAATACATCAAGAACTAAGCATATGAAATTTTGAAAATGTAGATCGAAAGGTAAATATTTAATACAGTAGACTGTGTGTATGTAGGAAGTAGGTAGGTAAAGGTGTGTGTGTGTGTGTGTGTGTGTGTGTGTGTGTGTGTGTGTGTGTGTGTGTGTGTGTGTGTGTAAGAGGGAGGCAGGAGTATATGGGGGGTTCATACCTCACAATTATCCAGATTTTTGCCTCATATTTTCAGATTGTTTCTCATAAAATTGTGTTTTTTCTGGCAAATTATTGAAGACTGAAGTTGAGTTTTAGACTTCATATCTGAAAACACCACAATAACGGAAATAGCAGCACGGACTGTGCGAATTGATATCCTTTAATAATTCATTCGGGTACCAGAATGAATTATTAAAGGATATCAATTCGCACAGTCCGTGCTGCTATTTCCGTTATTGTGGTGTTTTCAGATTCCATTTTTTTCCGTGGCTTTTTAGCCTGTATAGCTGTTGTGTTTTTTGTCTAGACTTCATATCCTCAGAAAATGCATACTAATGCAAACACTTTTGTTCTATCCACTTTCTAAGGAGGTCGGGGGATGTATGTGTGTGTCATACCTCCAGCTGTACAGAATTTTCACAGAGGCTGAGGTATGTGTGTGTGTGTAAGAGAGAGTGAAATGCCCTATTTAGAGTTAGCAGGTGGAATTTATTTTCAAGGAATTGTGAGCTTCAAGGGAAGAGAAGTTTACTACTGCTCATGTTAAGTCTGCTTAAAATGTGCAACTGCTTTGTTTAGCAAATGGTATCACTGTTGTGGTATAGAATTTCAAAACAGTCTTAGCAGCACAGCAGGGAGCATACTTGCATCTTGATGTAGAGGGCTGTAAGTTCTACTCCCACCACATGTAGATTTGTATTTTAAGGGGGTGGAGCTTTGCAGTCCTGAGTATGTCCTCCTTTGGATGAGATGCCTAGTAACTATGAACCTGTGTTTCCCCTTGCCACTTATTCCTATTGCAATATACAAGCTTAGCATTGTTTTTTAAATGTAACATAGGCAATTTATTGTTTAAGGGCAGTAGGCACTGAATTTGTAGATGAAACACTGAAATATAAAGCTGTTTTCTAGCAACAACCTCTCTATTAGTTTCAGATCTCTTTAATGCGAAATTATTCAGATGACTTTTACTTCTGCAGAGATTGTGCATATTGACTGATATTGGCAGATTGTAATGATAGACGTTTAAGTGGCCTTTTATGGTTGAAATGCTCTGAAATGGGCAATTTGTCATTATTGGTTCATATGTTTTGTTTCATTGCTTACTGGAAAAAATGTTCAAAACTATAAAACACACTCTAAGTGGTGCTGTATTAACAAGGGATCTAATTCAACTATTATAAATTATAATTAATACAATCAGGAAGGTGAATCAAAGCAGTTATGCATGGTTCTGAAATGTGTGCAAGGGGTCTATGATTTGAAAACAGTCCAAAGGCAAACTTAACCTGCCACTGGCCAGATGCATTTTCTTTGAATGTGGGTTTGAATGCTGTTTCAGTGCATGCGAGTTTCAAAGGTAGAGAAGTTTTAATGATAAGTCTGTTTTCATTGTAAGACTATTGCTTTGTTTAAGTTTAGCAAATGTCTATCAGTGTTTGTGCTATAAAATAGGAGGTTACTAGGCTACTGGCCCTGAGGCAAATAATAAAAGTTATAAATTAAAACCAAGTATCTGTAATTATTGTAGAAGTAATGCATAAAACAGTATGCATACAGAGTTTTGAACAGTGTTTATGGCAACTGGGGAGAAATAGCCAAGTAATGGGATACTGGAATGGCTGTGTGTGTGTGTGTTGGGGGGATGTTGAAGGGGGTGGGGTTGGGGGTGTTGCTTTGAAGGGGGTGGGGTTGGGGCAGTGCTCCGTGTTTGCACCCCCCTGCAAAAAATCCTGCGGGCTCCCTTGTTTGTCAGGGCTATAAAATTGCATAAAATTAGAAAATACCATTAAAATGTAGGAAGTATATGATTCAGTAAGAACTTACTCTGCTGCATGACAGTCAGTCAGTTGGTATGACTTGCTTCTTAGCTCTCCGAATTCTACTGTCCAGCCCCATTAGGAAAGACATATTCCTGAAAATATTTATCTAAAATCTCTTAATCACCTCACATATTATCTTGGATGGTTCTTTCATTTACAAATTTATTGCAGCAGTAATATTCCAAATCAGATAATGCCAAAAAGGAGAAGTGTTCTATATATGTATTCATCATTAACACATTTATGCTCTGCATTTCAGCAGCTCAGCAAAGTCCAATGTACAAATGAAACTAATCTTTCTAAGCAGCTTGCAAAATGTCAAAACACTTCTTTTCTGTGTAAAACTCCATGGGCTCTTTTTTGTTACTATTTTTTAACACCTTTATTGAATTATCACTTGTAAGAAAGGCTATTTTACATTTATACAAAAGTAATCAAACTATTAACAAATTAACATTAACAAACATTATACTTCACGTATATTGTTATATATCATGTAACCTAAGCAACATTGAATAAATTATTAAATTCTTGCCCATTTTTTAAACAAGAAACATCTTTATTAAACCATTACTTACAACATAAGCAATCATATATTTATATACATGAAAACAAACAGCACCAACACACTCCCAGCTGCAAACATTATACATCACTTATATTCTACACAGGCATTTTCAGTCAGACATTACATAGCTCATTTAAGTCCTGCCTTCTTTTAAACTTCATTCCGCCCTTGTTTGTATTGTTCCCACAATTCCCATTTTCTCCCATGTAGTTTGCTCCTACCTTTTTCTAAAGATCTTAATTCCATTTCTTTTACTTCTGTTACTATATTCACTACAATTTTACTGTTACTATTGGCAACAGAATGAGAAATGATAATAAAAGCAGGATAGCTGCAAAACCAAAATACATTTAGGAGAAGACATCTCAGGAGGATAACCTAAGTAATCCAGAAATTAGTATTGCACCAATAGGATCTCACCTAATCCACCTAATTTAATATTCTTGTTCAGGTTTCATAAATTTTGAAAACAATTAACATACCACACACTTTAGTTAAATCTAGCTGGCTTCTGAAAAACAAAATAAAACATGTATATTACTAAATATTATATGTACTCAAACTATGATCTATCCCCTTCTGTAATTTAGAAATCAATGACATTATCAAAAAGAATATATTGCAGATATGTTATGAGATCTTTCACTCTCTCCTAATAACTATGGTTTTTATGGCTACAGATTTTTTTTTTAGGCACCTATATGGCTTTTTGAGTTTGTTGAGATGTCATGTGACATACATGCCAAATGGAACAGCTGTAGCTTGTAAAGGGTCTGATCAATGCTGAATCCATCCATCCATTCTTCCATTCATCTGTCCGCAACTCCCTTTCCCATTTTTGCATATGGGGTTGAGGTGTCACTTCCACAGTAACAATCATCTACTACCAATGTTTATGCTGATGGGTGGCTAGCCCTGATGCAGTCTGATTAATGGGGAAAATAACATATCTGAATCTAGATAACATATACATTTAGCTACAAGTTGTGATAAGGAGAAGGATTTTGTAACAACAGTCCATCTGATGACAAAAGGAGACAGAACTATTGAACAAATGCCCAGGTATACTGTATGGTGTGGATAACTTCTGTTTTCCAAAAAAAAAAAATACTGCACTTTTTAGTATTTAATTTTAAGCCAAATGTCTGTACACTGGGAACTAACTAAGATCAGTTCTTTGTGCAGGATACAGATATCTAAAAATGTCATCAATTACATCCAGGTTGCAGTCATCTGCAACGTTTGTTAACTGGATATCCTGATTTTCATTTTTGGAAGTAGATAACAAATAGAAGCTGACTAAAAAAAAAAAAAAAATGGGGAACACCACTAGTTACCTAGTTCTATGTGAAGATGCACCTGCCACATAAACTAGATTTCGTCTTCCAGCCACTTGGCAATCTATCTTACCATGCAAGGGTCTTGTATAAGGATGACAGTTCATTTACAATTCCAGCAAGGGATGTGGCATCAAATGCTTTGGCCAGATCAAGATAAGCTGTAGGAAAAGCCTGACCACTGTTAACATCTTTTGTAACCCTCTCAAAGAAATTGATAAGGTTTAAGAAGCATGACCTGTTTGACAAAGCCAAGCTACTGAGGTCAAGCTCAATTCATTAACACCTATGTGCTGTGGAATGTCACACATCTAGCAGCCTATACACATCTTGTTTTCCAGAGCATTTTCTGAAAAATAAACTTGAAAGGCATACGATAAACAAATGTAAATATTTTGTGAATAATAAAAGCTATTAAAACTGGACAAATAGCAATGTTATCACTAAGACTTATTCTTTATGATGAAAATAGTAGGTTCATTCAGTCTTTTAAATAAATTCTGTAATATGTTACAATGTACACAAACCCCAAATTATAGTTTTTGTAAACTTTCACAAATGTTCATATCCTGAAAACTGTACAAGCTATACATGTATTGTTAGAATATTTATATTAAACAGACATAAGTTTTTACATGACAGCAAGAAATTCCTCTATAAGTACATATTTATCAAGATATTTACAGAAAAATGAAAATATATGCTTAATTGTGTAATTAGTAAAACAAATAATACTAGATATCTCTAAAGATGTGCAACTTACAGTGCAAATATCAAAGATGGTTTTCTTCAACATCTGAGGTTTCACTTAATGTCATGCAACAGTTTGTGAGTCGTTCTATTTAGGAAGTATTAAGTTCATATAGAAATATTGTTTATTTCCATAATTACTAGCAAAAACAAGCAATATTTCTAATACAGTGTGATACAAACCAGCACTGACAGTGAATTGTCTTGTCTCATACATTGGTGTTTCACAACATGCACCTCAATAACAAGTAGGTCTGTCAGTTATGAAAATATGAACATAAACCTGAACATAAATTTGAAAATATAAATAATAAGTAGCAAACAATTCACTTCTCCACTGCAGGACATCCTAGATGAAAAACCTTAGTGTAATTTTGTTAACAACTCCCTGCCCTTTCTCATACTGCCTATTGCTGGTAAGTCACTTAGTTAAAGAAGCCAGACCCAAAAAAAGTTCTGGATGCCATAAGGCAGTATGGGTGTGAATTGGAAGTATACAGAAAAGGAATTTTAGGCTTGTAGTATCATAAATAGTGAGATCAGTAATGGTACACTCCATAGCTTTAGCTTTAAAAGATAAACAGGGATAATCACACAGAACAGTATTCTCAGTGCCTGCTACTTCTTTTTCTTCTTAAAGTGGCCAGTTTAAAAAATTTTTTATGCCCAAGTTGTAGTCCTTAAACTCGTTTCTCCTGCCCCTAAACACCTCCCCTTTGTATCCGTCAAAGTAGCAATTTTGAACTGTTTGTGCTGAGAATACTGATCTGTGTGATTATCCCTGTGTTTTAAGTAGACATTGAAAAGCAAGAAATGGTAATTAAATCTGCCTGACTAAAAAAAGCAAGGTATATGTGAAAACACACGTAAACTCAATGCACTGACAAGAGCTTAGGGGCTATGTAATATTTTAAAGCCAAACACTGGATTGTGGGATACCTGGATGCAGACTAAAAAATATGGATGCCAGGCCCCATATGGGCAGACTCTGGAATTACATTGAAAAATATAAAAAAGTATAAATAGTCCAAAAATAGTGCTAAAATGATGAAAACATCGAGTCTTGATGAAACAAACATGTTTTTTTTCAGTCTGTGGGTGTGATTCTCCTTTAAGGAGATATTTGACAAGAGCCTATTTGATGCTGTTTAATAATCACACATGTATGTTATCAGGACTCATGAAGTAAGTGTTTTCAGTTTTAGAAAGCAACTTAAGAACATGTTCTTTAGCAACAATAGGGGAAATATGAGAATCTGGGATGAGTGATGTATTAGGGTTTTCATGGGTAATGTTTGCAGATAACTTGTTTGCTAGCATATTGGGGCAATGCTATTTACATTGGAGTGGGGGGCTGAATTAAGGATAGGTTCAGAACAATGACAGGTGCTATTGCTTAATCTTTTAACATAGCTAAAGAAGGATTTGTTGTTACCCTTTGTTTCAGAATCTAATCTCCCATCATGGGTTGTTTTTCTGGTCCTTAAATTTCTTTTCATTTTCTTAGTAATATATTTATACTATCCACATTTTGAGGAGTTTTTGTCTTACTGTACAGTTTAAGGATTTTTTTTCTGTTGTTATGAAGTTGTTTGTATTGGATGACTACCTGTGGGAGTTTTTTTTTATTTCCCATTGTATTTGCATACAGTCTGGAATGCTAGAGCTTTGCATTTATCTAAGTCAATATAAAACTCCTTAATGAACTTGGGTGCTGTGTTGGCATCAACAGCAATAATGTCAAGGGAGAACTAAGAAATTATAAAGTTATTGCTTACTGAAATTTCTTCTAAAACTTCCAGGAATCTAACATGACCATTTAGAAACAGACAGAGGACTCTGTAGCATGACACAAACTGGTAGCTTGTCTTGTTCACGGTAAACTGAATCTCTAGGAATTTCTATAGTAGGTCTCTAGAGGATGTGCTCCTCGCTAAATGTGGAAACACCACTGCAGTTTCCACCACACCTAAAGGTAGGATAAGTGCAAAGCCCAGGTAGGAATAGAGTACTTGTTTATATTTATACAAATTCTATGCAACTACACAACATGGACATAGTCCAGATGCAGCAGCACCTCAAGACTGGGCAATCTGTAAGTGGGTCTGCTGTCACTGAGCAGAGCCACCTTAATTTTGCTCAATTTAGGGTCTGAATAATTTGCTGTTGTGGGAGGTTCATTTGATGGACTCTGGCTGATAAATAATCTATGAGGACAGCAAAGGCGTTTCCTGCTATGCACACCCTTGATCAAAAGATGCAGGGCATCATTGCAAAACAACAGGAAATATCTATCATTTTGTCCAAGATTAAGCCAAATTTTAATCCAGTTGCTACAGCCAATTATTATCATTCTTGGTAAAGAAAGGCTTCTACTCCAGGCAAGAGTATTATTTGTCTCCAGAAAGGGTCTTGAGGGCCAATGTGATTTTTGTGATCCTGGCACCTGAAAGGTAGCGGAGTGTAACCCTTTCCTTGTCCAGCCTAGTGAAAGGGAAATTGTATGCCTAGTAACTGAGTCATCATTTAGTAATCCAGTCTTATCAGAAGCTAGTTTAGCATCAGCTGACTGGGAGCAGCTATGCTCTTGATGAGTTGCTATAGGTATGCAAGAAGAAAGTGAGTTGACTGATGTCCACTGAGGCCTGTTCTTACAAGTTCTAGGAGGCTTTGGCAAGGATCTTTTTATGGCATCAGTGCATGATATAGTAATGTGTTCTCTCTGAAAATGGGTTAGTTTTTGAAGGCAGGGTTAGCCTGTGTGATGTTAGCTGTTTATTAATGTTTTTGAAAGGGGCACCTCCATATTAGCTAAGTATTTACACATCTCATAGACAGAGCTTTGTATGTTGAGTAGCAATTCATTATAAGTGAGTATGACACCATTAGTACATTGCCTTAAGATTCCAGTTGTAAAGAGGGTGGTGATGGGAGGAGAACAAGATTGCTGGCATCTATATTTCCCAGTGATTTAAGTGTTATTTGGCTAAGAGTACCAGGTAAGTAAATGCTGCATGGCTAAGTGGATTAAAAGAGTGACACGCACTACACTGATGCCCCCACTGTAGCTAGAAGCAAATCAGAATAGCCAAGCTAAGATAAGCACAGGCTACTGCCAGCCTGGGTGCAACTAAGCAACTCACAAACCAAGGAAACAATAACAGTTTTGGGAGAACTAATTTTAGCATAAAATGAAAATGTGTTGACCAACCAATATACAGCTGCAACTATTTGTTTTTTCTGCAAAAAACATTTAAGTAAAACAAAAGACTCAAGACCCAACCAGGAAAGAACTCTAGGAGAGACAATTTTCCTTGGACACTTCAAAAATGGAAGTAATTATTTTCCTCACAAGAATAACTACTATAGTTCCCAAGAACTGGGTAAGCAAGCTATTTCAATTAAAACAATAATGCAGAGATAGTTTATTTGCAAAACAGAGCAAAACTAGCAAATGAAGTCAAGTACAATATAATTTTTACTTCTCTATCATATAGATACTCAGAAAAATCATGAGTTTAGCTTCAAAATGTCTCCAAACTAGTGCACTGAGTAGCAGTTTAGGAGTAGACAGCAACAACAGACAGTAGCGGTATGCTTGGTCAAGGTATAAATAATTTAAAAAAAAATGATATCAAACCAACATACAGCTCCAAACGAGCCAAATTTTCTCAGACAAGTAGGAAAAGGCAGTAATTAACCTTCTCTGACAGGAATAACTATTAGAATTTCTGAGACAGCCCCAACACATTGCTAAATAAACTGTTTTAGTAAAATAAAATAATGCAGTTACAGTTTAAATGCTTTGGAAACAATTCCAACAGCAGAAATAGCAAAACAAAGTCAAGTACAACTTAATTTTTCATTTTTCAGAAGGAGATACTCAGAGAAAATATCAACGCCATGTGCTGGCGTGTAGGTTCCGAGTAGTCCAGCCACAGGCTTACCATTAGTCATATTTCTGTGTGTAGTTTTATGCTAAAATTATGCAGCCTGCCACAGTATGATGGCCTACACTTGTTGCTTCTTCCATGCAAGTTTTATTTTTATAAACTACATTCCATTAGAAACCTGTGACTGTACTGTAGTTTTTAAACTCCTTTTTAAATAATTATCAATAGCTTATCAGCAGCATGTTGCTGTCATGCTATACATTGTGTGGCTCCATCCTATAAGATAAATATAGTGGCATTTCTCACTGATCTTATCGGTCCACGAACTGGAATGCTAAACCTTGTATACTTAGCCTTCCTATTTGCAGCTGAAGAGACAGGTTTTGAAAACTTGAGCCCACTAATTTGAAATTTTATGAAACAAAGATTGACAATACCCACAAAGCCCACCACCGTGCACTACATATGCCATATAAATCTATGACTGTGCTTATTTTTATCATTGCATTAAATAAATACTTTCTGTTTTCAAACAGAGTGTTTATTAGTATCTTAAGCTGCACTTCTGGTAGGATTTATATGGCTCACTTTTCATAATCTAAGAGTAGAGGCATTGTATTATGAGTATTGATGAACAGGAAGTCAGAAACTACAATGGCTTAGTACTTTTGCAACATCTTGACAGTACATCAGAATTATAAAATTATAAATAATTTTCTGTTTTAAAAATGTAAGATTTAATTAATTATAACAGCTATAATAAATACTGTTTAACTGCATGTTCAATTTTTTTTCATTGCAGTAAAGCTGCCAGTGTTAAAAGAGAATGCAGTGGGTATAGTAGTCATTGCCTTTTTAGAGAGTTGTTGAATCTATTTACTTTGGGTTCATCTGCATTTTATTTGTTATATTTACTATATATGTGTTGTTCTTATATGTATGGTGTCTAATTAATCAAGACTTAAAAAACGAGGCCTTGATGTTTCGGAAAGTTCTGATGAAAATTGATTCTCTTTGATCAGGTTCTTTGCACTTACATTTAATTAAGCTTTGTATTATCAGCCTGATGTTCTGCTTTGACTAGACAGCCATACTGTAGAATTTGTGGTAGGTATTTTCTAAACTAAAATACTGATGTGAAGATGTTGAATATATTCACTATTATCATTGTAAAAACAATTTTTAAGAAACACGATTGCTGTTTGCACTATCTGTTCTGTCCTCTCTCTCTCTCTCTCTCTCTCCATGTTATTTGCTATTCTCAGTATGTGCTTTCCCTCTATGTACTACAAACACTAAAATACCACATCTTCAACTACAACTTAAACTATTTCCTTCTGCTATGACCTTTGTCCAGTTATTTTAGTCCTATTTTATTTTACACAATACAAGGTTTATTAGAACAGCAATCAAACTGTACTGTACAGAAATGGGGGTACAAATGGTGAGATGAAGTCAGCAAGGAAGGGAGAGTAGTAGTGCTGAAACTGAATTCACCCTCAATTCTTGGTGAGTACCTTCACAAGTTGGACCCTTTTTCACAAAATCTCACCAAGGAGACACTGATATATGGACTGTATTTATACAGCATATATCATGGATAGAAATAGGTTAAAAATTAAAAAAGATAACTGGGTGCACAAGACCCAGGATAAAGTGCCCAATCCTGTCAGGCACACTGGTGCCAGGGCTGGAAAAGATGACAGAGTTGAATCCTCAAAATATGGATACATTCCTACAATGGGGCCATGCCAGGCCCAGGGGGAGGATGGCCCCCAGTTGCAGAAGGAAGTAGTAGTCCACAAAAATCAGAAAAACTGATAGGCCAAAGAAGACCCAATAAAGTGGACTACTGAGGATAAGAAAGAAATTATGTATTGTTACTATTATGCAAAAAGCCCAGAATTTCCAGACACAAGATATGCAAAATGATTAAGAGAGAAATTAAAGGAAATAAAAATACTTCCATAAGAAAAATTGTCAGAAGCTTCAAATAAAAATTGTATTCATTAATATAACAGATTTGTGAAAAACAGTATAGAGATCAAGAAAGATTGATCTGTTTTGAAAAAGAAGCATCTGAGGAACTGTGAAAATATAAACAACAAACTCTAGAGATTTTTGAAAAGTATAAAAAATATATTGACATGGGAAAGAAAAAGAGATTTGATATGGTGCAATATTTATGCAAAGGAGAAAGGCAAATTAATCAATATAAAGAAGGCAGCCCCAAAGATATTTGAAAAGGAATATAAGCAAAGGCATCCAGGTATGGGAAATTTCACAATAAAGAAAATAATATCACAAACAGGGAATGTAGAAAAGAAGATTAGTAAAGTAGAAGTTAAAAAATAGATGGTGAAGTTATGGCATGCCTGTGAAGTGAAGGATTTGGTGTAGAAGGCCTAACTCAGGTTACATCACAATAAGATGAAGTGAGTCCCCAAAGTAAGGAGAAGAAGGAAGATCAGAAGATATCTGAAGAAGAAGTATGGACATGGGAAAGAAAAAAAAGATTTAATATGGTGTAATACTTATACAAAACAGAAAGCAAAACTAACCAATACAAAAAGAGCAGCACCAAAGATATTCAAAGAGAAATACAGGCCAAAGGAAGCCAGATATGGAAAACTTTACAATACAAAAAATAAGAAGACAAAGAGGAAAAGTAGAAAATGATATTAGTAATGGAGAAGTTAAAGAAATAGAAACTGAGGTTATGGAGTACCTGTGAAATAAAGGATTCAGTGGAGAAAATCTAATTCAGAAAGCATCACAAAAGGATAGAGCAATGGATATCCAAATTAAGGGGAAACCAGTGGAATGGGAACCAATTAGTCAAGTGCCATATGAAGATATTTTGGAGCCTTCCACAGGAAACCAGTATAAATGTTCACTTGATGCTGGACAGCAAGGGAAGGAACAGGAAACTCTGACGCAGTCAATGTTGCGGAGAGATAGGCTAGTAAGTTCCCATATGACACAGCAATGTATGACACAGGATGAAATTGAAGAGAATGTGCCACAGGAAAATGCTATAAAACTTTCTATAGAATGCCCACAGCAAATGGAAAATAAAAAATGTGCCTTCAATTTAGAAGAAAATGAGCTACGAGAAGATTTGCTTGATTTTAATAGAGATAGCTAGACATATTAAGATCAATGAAAGAAATAGACTGCAGAAGGTCAATACAACCCAAAAAGTCAGAAGTTTGATAAAACAAATGAACACCCAGTAATTAGGACTGTCCATAGGGATCCATGCGATATAACAGAAGTAAACAGGATATATTACTGTGCAGCTAAATTAATAACTGATAAAGTCCTACTGCAAGAACACAGGGTAGTGAGGGAAAGGAAGGGGAAAAAGCGAATACCAGCATGAAAGTATCGCATAGAGAAAACTATAAAGCAATTAAGAAGTGTCACTGGAGGAAGAATATAGAAGAGGGAACAGATCAACAAAAATACTAAGAAAGATAGACGTAAAAAAAGCAATGAGCAGTATTAGAACAGACCAGGAGCTATCATGCACTACAACAAATAACAAGCTAAAAATCTCAGCCCAGGCAGAAAAACTTAGAAGATATACAGATAAATATAAAGAAAAAGTACAAAATAAGCAATTTATTGATGACCCAAACAGTTTTATAGACAGTTTGGAAACAAGATAAAAGGAACTGAAAGACCACCAAAAAAGAAAAAAATAGATATATTTTGGAGTATTTATGAAGATCCTGTAGAAGATAACAAAGATGCTAAATAGAAAGAAGAAATAAAAGAAAGAATAAGAAGTTTAAAGGTACAGGATATGAAATGGGCTGAAGTAACAGCCAGAGAGATTGAAACAAAGGTAAGAAAAGCCTCCAACTGGAAAACCCCAGGCCCAGATACAGTACCTACCTTCTGTTTAAAAGTATTAACATCTTTGCACAAAGATTTAGCTATGGTTAAGAACTATTTGTATGCACACCCTCACACTCACCAACCTGGCTAACAACAGGAAAACCAATGCTATTACTTAAGAGTGAACATGCAAGCAACCCTAAAAACTATAGACCAATAACTTGCATTCTTACGATGTATAACTATACACTGGATTTGATGCTGACAGAGTTTATAGCCATTTAGAAGAAAACTCAATTAAGGCAGTAGAACAAAAGCGTAATAAGAGAAAGTCATATGGAACAAAGGATCATTTGTTGTTAAACTCATAATGTAGCACTGTAAAAAGGGGAAGAATCTAAGTATGGCATGGACTGACTATAAAAATGCATTTGATAGTATCCCACATTCATGGATAAAACAGTGCTTAAAATGTATAAGATACACCCTACAATCTGAAACGACTGAAGCAAAATTAACTTGTAAAAAACAAAAAAGACCAAGCGGTTGAAGAGACTGCAACACCGGATTTATTCACCAACAAGAAAGAGGACAAAGCAAGTAAAACTTTAAGTGCTTTTTGTCTGCTCAAACGCAGACTTCTTCAGAAGTTACAAAAAAATCAATTAAGGAAACTTAAATAGAAAACAGCTGTGAAAAGTGTGGGAAACTGTCATGTGATTGAATCAACAATGAATAACATTACCTTAACTTGAACCCAAATCCTTGTTACCCAATAAGACACATAAAATGTACATCAAGATTTGCATAAAAAAATGTATGTACAAAGTATGTATACATAAATATAATTATACTTTGAAAACAATAAAGACTGAATACTATTCATATTTCTAATGTTGTCACAACTTGAATTTATTTTTACTAAAAAATATTTAAAAATAATAAATAATAAATTTTCTATCTTTGTAAGCTTTTAAGTTTTAAAATACTCATAACTGAACATGTTTCATTCAAACCTGGAAAATTAAATGCATTTAGTTTCAACTGCCAAATAAATTCTAGTTCTTCCAATTTGAAAGATGCCGGACCACCTCTGATGTCATTGGTAAACTTGTCAATAACCATTAATTTGAACTGATGTTGTGTATTTAAATGGACATGTTTTGCTAAGGCATTGTCAATTTTATTATGACTGATAGCCTAAATGTGCCTGTAAATTCTCTCACGGAACCTCCGTTCCGTTTTACCCACATAAAATGCGGGGCAAACAACACATCTTGCCAAATAGACAATAAACTTAGTATTACAGTTAAATTTAAATTTTATTTTGTATTTCTGTCCATTAATCTCAAATGTGTTCGTCACATCTATATATTTGCAATAATTGCAATTTTCGCACTTGAATGTACCAGTAATTCTAGGCACCTTCAAGTGACGTCTTTCCAGGAGAGTTTTTAAATTACTCCCTTGCTTATATACTACTGAAGGTTTACTACTGAGACATTCAAACAGCTCATGATTGGCTCTGAACAAATCCCAATTATTGTATACTATTTTAACTATAGAGTTACTTAATACATTGAAGGTTGTTATAAAATTACATTTTGAATGTTGTTCCCTCTGTACTGTCTGCTCTATAGGTAACTCACTTGGTTCTATAGCTAATATACTATTTCCAGTGTTAGATGGTAATTTTATTGATAATATTGGTTTCAACAAGAACCTTTCTCTTTTAGAAGTGGCCTCTTCAATTAGAGAGTGCAATAAATCTTCAGGGTAGCCACGATACAAGAACATTTGTTTCAAAAATAAACATTCCTTAAAAAAATCTGTATTCAAACTCGAAATACTTGAGGCTCTCACCAATTGGCCTTTGACTACAGATCTTTTTTGGTGGAAAGGATGGCAACTTGAAAAATGCAAAAAAGAATTTGAATAGGTTATTTTCCAAAATATTTTAGCTGTATAACTCTTTAATTCTTTGTTTTTTACTAACCAGACATCTAAATAAGAAACAGATTCAGAATTAAAACTATATGTAAACTGTAAAAAATCGGTTGCAGAATTAAACTTGTTTACTAACTCGTTAGCTTTAACTTCGTCACCCTTAAGTAGGACAAAAATATCGTCTAAAATCTAGTGTAAAATAATGTACACTCAGAAACACCCACATCATTAAATACATAGTTTGCTTCTCAGTGGGCCATAACCAAATTGGCCACACTGGCTCAACAAGGTGAACCCATTGCAAGCCCTACTTTCTGTAGGTAAAACCTATTGTCAAACATAAAATAATTATTTGTCAAAGTGAGATCCAATAGTTCCATTATCAAAGCTATATCTTTATTTGGTGCTCCATGTTTCCGCATTATTGCTGCAACCCACTCAATGCTAACATGGTGAGGAATGCATGTATATAAGTCTTTGACATCAATTGTTAAAACGTTCGTATCGTTTTTATATTCTAGATTGTTCACATTTGACAAAAAAGACCAAGAGTCTTTACATATTTGTTTTTCTAGAACTACGAACTTCTGCAACATAGTGTCAATGACTTTCGAACATGCATATGTGGGAGAACCCCTACTGTCAACTAATGGTCTCATAGGTGGGTTGTTTAAATCCTTATGTATTTTTGGGATTCTGAACAGGGATGGATATTTTGGGAATAAAGTAATCATGTAGTTGAGGACTACTTGATCTACGCGTCCCTCTATAAACAAGTCGTTCAGACAACATTTAATCAGATTATAAGCCCCATTTGCTTCTGATCTAGAACTCTCTTGGTAAGTGTCACTACTTAACAAAAGATGCATACGTTTTATATAGTCAGTCTGATCAAACACTACAAGTCCTCCCCCCTTTATCAGGTTTACAGACGCGTATATCTTGGAACTGTATGTATTTCACAAGATCAAGCTCACTAATATGCTCATCGTCATTATTGGTAGATTTAGCCTTAAATTTGACTAAATATCTAAAGTCCAACTCACATAGTTGTTCAAATGGCTGGAGCAAAGGATGCAATATTAGAGAACCAAAAGACTTGGAGAAATTTAAAAAAATATATAGAAATGTTAAATATTATAAACAAAATTGTACAGACCAAAGATGTTAGCTACACTAACTGTTAAAAATTTGTTGTACATTTAAGATTTAAGATATTAGAACAAAACAGCTACATTGCTGCTACCCACAAATAACTGACAAGGTACAAACTGCTGTCAACTATGAACACACAATGAATATTTCATGAGTTATTCATTATAGTAAATGAAGACTGAAATAACCAGGCACGTGACAAACAGGTATTCTACACTGAACTGCTTGTTCTAACACAAGATACTGGTGTACATTTAATGAGATGATTTTTTATAAACTGCTGTTAACTAATGTTATATGCCAATATCCTGTAAATATTCTATAAACAAGCTAAATATACTGTAACTGTTGTATTACGAATATTTGCATTAAAAATGCTAAAACCAGATATCTTAAACTTAACAACCAAAATATTATGCTGCCTTTTGGCCTGGGTCATAGTTTAGACTAGTTCACATAAATAAATAAATAAACAAATTAATTAGTAAATAAAAAAATAAATAAATAAACATTGAATCTGTGAGCACTTCCTAATTGTGCTCAACAAGAGGATTAGAAGTATGAGTGGCACTTTATCGAATGTTGTTGCTGTTGTTTGTCTTTCGGCTTTTTCCCGGTAAGGGGTCGCCACAGCAGAACTCCGGTCCGCTAATGATTGGCAGTAGATTTTTTACGAAATGCAGAGGTGCCAGCTTGACGCCCAGCCTTCAACGAAGGCATACCCATTTACGCACGCATGTCTTTCGAACGCTACCCAACCACAGGGAGGACATGCAGACTCCACACAGAAGGCACGCCCAAGCCAAGCCGAGAATGCACTCTGAAAACTTTTCCATCAGTTCTGATTGCAACAGTTTGTATTATATAATGTCCTTATTTGCTGTACATGCAGATCAATAGTCATTTATATTAAATTAAAAATACAAATATCTCTACTGAATAAATATGAATGAATGTTTCACTCTAAGGATGTCTTATTGTTTCTGGTGCCTAACCTAGACAATAATAAAGGACATGTATTAAATGAAGTTACTGCGGCAAAGTGGGAAGAAAAAGAACACATATCAGGAAGTTATGCAATGTTGCTGAGGCACCTGTTTTCTTAGACTTTGTTCCAATTGAAAAGCATTTTTCTGCACAACTCTAACTTGTAGACTCTGCTCTCTTCTTATAAACAGTAATATTTAAAAGAGATTCTCTCCCACACCTGTGGCCTTCTCCAAGACTGGCCCTATGATTCTTCCCTATAATGGCAGCAGTGTCTTACAGCTCTCAAGCTCTTAATCTTGTTTTCTATGCCAGTAATTTCCATGTTTGTCTGATCACTCTGCCATTAATATAAAAATAAACTGAGAAAATTCCAACTATTCCTAGTTTTTAGTTATTTTAGCCTCAAAAGTAAAGGTGACCATCTGGCAGAGGAAAATTCTAATTTCAATGTATTTACTGTGTGTGTGTGTGTGTGTGTGTGTGTGTGTGTGTGTGTGTGTGTGTGTGTGTGTGTGTCTGTGTGTAAAGCTGTCTAACAACTATCTTGGTTAGCCAGCTATGCATATACTGTGATTAAGCTGATATGGCTATATTTTATTATTCATCAGTGCACAACTTACTAGAAGTTGATGGCAGTTGCAGAATCCGGAGGGAATAAACAAAGAGAAGTAGATATATTTATTCTGTGTCAACAACAAAGTAATCATTTAAACATCCTTGTCCAAGGCTCTCCTTGTTGTTGTACTGAGTCATCTTTCCAAACCCAAATCCGTTATTAGTATACATTGCTAACACAGGAAATTGCTGCTGTAGCCATTCATACTCTCTTCCAGCTACAAGACATGCTTTCCCGTATCTTCTAATCAAACAAATGCATGCACTTCCCAGGACTGTGTTATATATCACACTCTGCTGCTCCAGCTAATGAAAAACTGCTGAGGACAAATTTCATTTCATGAGACTTGGCCCTACTGCTGCAAAATGCAGTCATTTAAAACATGACTACTCCACAGAAAAACAGAGTAATTTAGTACATGCAGTGTCACTAAAGAAAATAGCTATTGGCAAATATAAACCATTATGTTAACAAATGTACTACTGTAAGCACAGGGCATAACAGTATATGTCCACTGTTAATATATAACATAAAACAGAAACAAGAAACCATATGTTAATCTGATATAAACCTATCTGATGCAGCAGCCAATATTTCATTTTAAAACCCTTAATTTCTTAAGTTTTTACATCCTCAATTTTATTTCCTGTTCTGTTTTATCTATCTGTCACTGATTCTGCATAGTCAACTGTCTCAAAATAATGTAATAGTTGGTATTTTATTTACAATCATCGCTTCTCTAACTATTGTCAGTATTAGCCAAATAACTTTTTTTTCTTACCTGTTCTTCTAAGCATATCTGTAAATAGGTTTTATGGCTCAAGGGAATACCTTATAGACTGATATGACTAAGTAAAATAAAATAAAATAAGAATAATGTGGGTATACTAAATTAAGTATAGCTTAAAACTGTTGTTGTTCTTTCGGCTTTTCCCAGTTAGGGGTCGCCACAGCAGAACTCCGGTCGGCTAATGATTGGCAATAGATTTTTTTACAGGTGCCGAGGTGCCAGCTCGACGTCCAACCTTCAATGAAGGCACGTCCATTCTACGCATGTCTTTTGAATGCCACTCAACTGCGGAGAGGACATGCAGACTCCACACAAATCAGAACAGTAAAAGTGGTGGCCTGATTGCATGAGCATGGCAGGTTTCAGCAACATCTGGGACACAGGTGCATACAGTAGTGCTGATGGCATATGTCCAGCCTGGCGAAAAGGGGAGGTGGAAAAAAAAAAGGTCAGTGAGCTTCAATGAGGTGTATCTAGTTTTGTAACAGCAGCAAGTCATAGGGAAGCCTGGGAGGTACTATTACTGCACCTAGTAAAGAGAGTGGACGGATCTGGTTAAAACATATACTTATTTATGACCACTAGGAATGCTGAACATGAGAATAATACTAGGCAAGCAATCACAGGGGCAATCATAGACTTAGCTATATGCACCTCTAAGTAGACATACTTAAAAGTTCTCACCACCCTTTAGAAGGCATTTAAAAGTGCTCCACTCACAAATCAAACAGGGCTATAAATGATAGCCCTGGTGTAACTTTGTGTTTCCCTCCCCAGTAATCAAGAAGGCAGACACACTGGTATTTGTTTGATCTGCAGTGGTAACTTATTCCATGGGGTGGGAATACACAAAGCTGGGACTCTGTCACTCAGGTAAATCATATTTATATGGTAAAGTTTTGTTGAATGTAGGCTGTTCATATGTATTTATAAAATGCTGAATTTTCTGCTTATATTCTGCTGTACATCTGTTTGAAAATTATATTACCAAAACCTATTTATTGTGTTGTATAAATTCATATCAAGCTTTTCTCCCCAATCCTTTTGAAATGGGGCTCTGCCCAGTTAGGCCATCCCAGTAAATAAATAAATTAATTAAATCTATTTGTTGGTGTAAACTTAGGTCCCTGGTGTGAATGTTTCTACACCTAATGGTTTTGTGAAGAAATAGGGGGTCAAACAGGATTGGGTCTTTCATGGTTCAAAAAGCAAGAAACAGTTCACATTAGAGCAGCATGCAGGCTACTGAATGTATGGAAAGTTTTACTCATCACTCAGGATATTTGAAGGATTTAAGGCCTATCCACTTTTAATAATTGGTTAAAAATTATTTGGTCCTCTCCAGTTGAACAATTCGCTTTGATTACATGTACCAAAGGGAGCACTGCATTAAATGACGGTGTCTAATTAGAAAAGAGTATAGTATAGTATAATATAGTACAGGGCATCCTGCCCTCACCAAGAATGATACAACATGCTCAACAAGCCGCGTTGCTTCGCAAGAGACAGTTTGCACCTGTCACCCCTAGGCTTTCGAATAATGACCAAGCCTCTTGCTGCCCCCATAGTGCCTTTTTAGGCAAGGCTCAAAAGTTAAACCTACCTCCGTAAACAGCACAATTAGCAAAAAACTGAGGGTTATGCTACTCAATGCCAACAATTTAAATCTCAAAATGAACGCGCTCGAAGCACTCCTCAGTATGGAGAAAGTTGACATCTGTGCAGTAACTGAAACCTGGTTCATGGCTTCAGACAGCACCTCAGCACTACCAGGCTATAACTCATACCACACGTTAAGGCCACAGAACACGGACCGAAACACAAAAGGAGGGGGTGTATCCATATTCATCAAGGATACCTACACCTCCAGGTTAGTGGCGCAGCATGATACCTCTGAGATCATCCATGTGCAACTAACATTGGGCAAATCTGCAATGCAAATTGTGGCCTGCTACAGATCACCCTCCATGACCCAGGACCACCACTCCACCTTTCTGGAGACACTGGAAAACATGAAGGTCCTACCAAACACCCTGATATTGGGCGATTTCAATTACCCTACCATTCACTAGGAAAACTACTCGAGTACAAATTCCCAGGCCCAGCGCTTCCTGAAATTCATCAACTCAAACACCCTGGATCAGCTGGTAAACTCCTCTACCAAAGGTGAAAACATATTGGACCTGGTCATCACCAACATGGGTGACAGGTGTTCCACACCGGAGGTCAACCTGTCACAGGTTAGATCAGACCATAAACTAATCACTCTGGACGTCCACACCTCACCACCACCCCCAACTAAGGAAACCACAGTAAAAAACTTTTCTAAAGCAAACTTCACCTTACTTAAGACAGAGGTGGTAAGTTTCACAGCCCCCATGCTAAAGGATAACACTGCCCAAGATGCAGAAACTTTTACAAATGCACTCTATGAGCACCTACAAGGATGCATGGGTCATGCCATCCCTAGCAAAACCAAGACTCACTCCTCTAAGAGAAGGAAACCAGTTTGGTGGATCCCTGCAATAAACAGGCTATACAATAGAAGGAGGAAACTAGTTCAGAAAAAAAGCAAATCCCAAGAAGGAAAGACAGTATCAGTATCAATTATATTGATATCAATATATATAGTATCAATATATTGATCAGTATCAGTATGAAACTGAGGTCCCTCATGAAATCATCCAAGGCTAACTTCGAAAGACAAATAGCCAAGGATTCAAAAGATAACCACAAAGCCTTCTTTAGCTATGTTAAGAATCTAAGTGGCAACTCGCAGATATGCACTGAACTAGTGCAAAATAGCACAAAATATACTGAACCTATTGATATTGCCAACATCCTGGCAGATAGATTCAGTGCAAACTTCACCCACCTCTCACCTCCAAAAGGGCCCACAACAATACCAGAAAAGTGTAGTGTCCCAAAAATCACAGACGCCCTTTCAAAAGCCAAAAACACAGCGTCAATGGGACCAGATGGTGTCCCAGGCTGCGTCTTGCACGAACTACAGTACGAACTAACCCCCCGCCTAAACATGCTGTTCATCCTCAGCCTCTCCACAGGCTATGTGCCCATAGAATGGTGCACAGCAACAGTTATTCCTCTACACAAAGGAGGGGCCACAACTGACCCTGGTAACTATCGCCCCATAAGCCTGACTAGCCTGGTCCGCAAGGCTATGGAGCGCATCATCATGGAACTCATTAACAAAGACATTGGGAACCTCCAAACACTTGACCTGACCAAGTTTGGCTTTGTTAAGGGCAGATCATGCCTACTAAACCTGATTGACTTCTTTGAGACAGTCACCAAGGCCATAGACAAGGGAAAGGTGGTTTACACAGCCTACCTTGACCTTGCCAAGGCTTTTGACACCATTTCCCACTCGGGTATTACAGAAAAACTCACCAGCCTGAACATAAACATCTACATCACGAGATGGGTTGCCAACTGGCTTACAGACAGAACTCACACAGTAAGAATAGCGGGCTCCAGGTCTGACTCTAAACCAATCACAAGTGGTGTCCCACAAGGCTCAGTCCTCGGACCCCTACTGTTCGGCATATACTTCTCAGAAGTACAGGCAAACACAGGAGGACTATGGCTAACCAAGTTCGCTGATGACTGCAAACTGGGAGCCATAACTGACTCTCTGGCTGACACAGACATCCTCCAAAAGGTCCTTACTGAGACGGACACCTGGTGTCAAAGTCATGGTCTCAAGCTAAATGCCAAAAAATGCATAGTCATCCCATTTGGGAAAAACAAAACACCTACAAATTACCACATAGGTGGCAGCCCCCTTTATACAGAAGAGGTAATAAGAGATCTGGGGACCCAGGTAGATAGTAATCTCTCCTTTGATAATCATATTGCCAAAGTAGTTAGGAAATCCTTCTATGTGGCCCATCTAATTTCTAAAGAGTTCACATCTAGAAATAAAGAGGTTATAGTGCCCCTCTACTCATCACTCATTAGACCCATCATAGAGTGCAATTCCCCCATTTGGGATGTCCCTCACAAGACACTTCCAACAGCTGGAAAGACCACAGAAGTACCTCACCAAGAGGATTACTGATCTCAAACATATGTCCTATGCAGCCCGACTGAGAAAACTCTGGCTGTACTCTGTGGCATATCACTTACTCAGTGGTGATCTCTGCCTGACTTACAAAACCATGCCCAACTCAGAATTGATGGACATGCTCAACCTACAGAAATCCAAGTCACTGCGAGCCACACGCTCTAGTGAGCTAAACCTTGCCACAACAAGAACATGCTGGAGGGCTAGATTCCTGTCACAGAGACTCCCCATGCTTTGGAACAAAATTCCAAATTACATCAGGCAGAGCCCCTCACTAACACTCTTCAAGAGAAACCTTGACGAGTGGAATGGTAACAGAAAATATACCCCTGGGATCACTTCATTGGCTCTGCTCGACAGAGGATCAGTTAATTAAACAATGGGGTGGCGAAAGCCGACACACTCTGGCTAGGCTTATAAATGCCCTCAGGCAGATAGCCTAGTACCTGCCTATGAACCTATAAGACAACTTCTTTGAGTCTTGAAGATATTCCCTTGTAAATTAACTGAGCTAGCTAGAAGTTTATCCTCACTCCAGAGGAAACATGATGATTCAGTCAGAGAGAGCTGTCCACAAAAGTACCCATGTCTCTTATGATCATATCTATATGAACAAGAGTACCATTTATAACACAGACAGTGGGAATGCTACTATACTGCACTTTTCTATGTTTTTATTAAGACTGTTTTAGTACACTAGAATATGTATTTTCCAACCATTGTTTAAACGGTTTAATATCAGTGGATGGGAAGGTAACAGTGTCCAGTTTACAGTCATCAGCAAACTTGGATAACCATACTTCAAGGATATTGCACTGGATGTCTGCAGAATAAATACAAACAAAAAAGTGCCCACCAGTGATCTCTATAGTACCCCACTATTTACAAATTCAATGTTTGAGAGGGCACCAGCAACTTTCACTTCTTGGAATCTGTTGGAAAGGTAGTTTGCAAAATAATAGACAATGTATGTGATTACATTAAGTTCATTTTGGATTTTCAGTAATATCAGAATGAGGAATAGTATCAAAAGCATTGACTAAATTACAATCAGTAATTTGTACTGAATGACTACTGTCCACAGCTGCTGTAACCTTTCCAAAGAAGTTGACGAGGTTCAGAAGACAAGACATGCCCTTTGTAAAAGTAAGCCTCGTTTGGTATGTACCTCACATGTCACATCTGCAACTGGAAAGGCCATAGAAATACCTCACTAAAATGAATCACAGGCCTAAAGCACATGCCCTATGCTGACCGTGTAAAAAAACTCCAGCTATACTCTGTTGCATATCGCCAACTCAGAGGCAATCTCTGCTTAACATACAAGGTCATGTCAAACCCAGTGCTGTTGGACATGCTACACTTACAGAAATCCCAATCCCTCAGAGCCACATGCTCCAGGGATCTAAACCTGGTCATCACAATGAACAAAACATGCTGGAGGGATAGGTTCCTGACCCAGAGACTCCCCATACTCTAGAATAGACTGCCCATACATGTCAAGCTGAATGCCTCTTTGGCCCTCTTCAAAAGGAACCTTGATGATTGGATGGGAGAAAGGAAATTCACCCCAGGGATCACGTCAGTCGCCCTGCTAGACAGGGGACCAGGAAAGTAAATATTCTGGGAAGAAATAGCCAGGGAATTGTTATGGCTAGGCTTGTATAGGCCCTAGGGCCAATAACCTAGTACCAACCTATGAACCTATAAGCTGGGTGGGGCCCGGATCAGTTAAGTTGCCTATATCTGGATAGATGAGTTCTGATATGATATGGCCAATGGATTTGCATAAAAAGTTGGTGAAGCTGATGGGCCTATAATTTCCTTGTCTGTATAGTGGTCATCCTTGTGAAAAGGAGTCTCAGTGGCTGTTTGTTCTACAGGTATCAGGTGCAAACCCCATGTATCGGTTGAGGCTGAAGGGTCTATATTATAACATCGAAGTCTTAAAACTTCGAATGTCATAATATCGAACCATTTCAATCGAAAGACTATAACATCGAAGACTCAGAATAGCAAATTTTTTCCCACGGCAAAAATTTGCTGTTCTGACAAACATACACACAACACAAGCACACCAAAATAAATAATCCATACACATACACTTCACGAAACCCTACACTAAACCATACATACACCACTAGCTATACACTTACCTTAACCCAACCCTAACCCTAAGGTCCGTAACTACCGCACACTCACCTTACCCACTCCCTAACCCTAAGGTCCCTAACTATCGCACACTCACCTTACCCACTCCCTAATCCTAAAGTCCCTATCGCACACTCACCTTACCCGCTCCCTAACCCTAAGGTCCCTATCGCACACTCACCTTACCCGCTCCCTAACCCTAAGGTCCCTATCGCGCACTCACCTTACCCGCTCCCTAACCCTAAGGTTCCTATCATACACTCACCTTACCTGCCCCTAACCCTAAGGTCCCTAACTATCACACACTCACCTTAACCCAATCTGTTCACACACTTACCTTAACCCGGTCCGTAACCTTTGCTCCACAGTCCAGGAAATAGTGAAGCTGCAGAAACGGCCCACCGAATACTTTCCCTAGGAAAGTATTCGATATTCTGCAGCTTCGCTATTTTCAGCATTCGGTGCATAGGGTTCGATATTATAACATTCGAAGATTTAAGACGTCGATGTTATAATATAGACCCGAGGCTGAACAGGCTAACAAGGAACTTGGATACCTATGGCGTTCATAGGTTCATAGGTGTTTACTAGGTTCACGACCACAAGGGCCTTTTTAAGCATAGCCATGCATCCCAAATCTCTGGCAAGTTCTGATACCATTGATAAGTGTAAGCATGGGCCTGGGAGATGAACGATTTACAGGTTAGAGAATAGTCCATTAGAGAAATAGGTGCCAAACAAGGGATGAATTTCCAGTTTCCCATCCAATCGTCCAAGTTGCATGTGAATTGGGCTAGGGAGGAACTCTGCTTCACATGGATGGAGAGCCCGTTCCATTGACGGGGTAGTCTCTGGGATACATACCTATCTCTCCAGCAGGCCCTATTTTTATCACAGACAAGGTTTAAGTCTTTAGAATGACTAATTCTGGTGCTGTTTGTGTTGTGGATATGCATTGATGAGAATGTAGCCTGGTATATTATCTGGTCCCACATAAACACAACATTTAGCTTTTGGCTGGCATTCTAAAACATGTTACTGGTAATTTCAGGGAAAACAAAATATTTTCAGGGATAGAGGCATAGAAATGTAAATTAGTGGGGTAAATTCGGCACAACTGTTGTCTACAAATATATTGATGATATTCCTGGGACTGGAATGCATGACATTATTATACTAGAGCTCAGTCCATTGTTGTACATTGTTCCTTAATTACTTGATATAACTGAAGAAAGGCTTGTTGTTTCCTTTAGTACCTGTAGGGACCTTAAGTTTGAACTCAACTTTACATTTTCTAATAATGCTACTAAGCTCCTTACCGCCATGTTTAAGTGTGGTCTTGAGGTAGGATATGCGTATTTGTTGCAACTTTTCATTGTTTCTGTATGTTTGTATTACAGTTTATTAATATGGGAGTTCCATCAGTGAGGTTTATTTTTAAAGTTATAAGGTTGTGATCCCAGTCCATTGACCCTTTCTTTTCTCCAGTATAGGCAATAAAAGAAAGTTATAGGTACTGTGTGACCAAAGAGTGGCCATTTTGCTGGTGCACTGAGTAGAAAAATTCAGAACTCCAAATACAATGGGAGAAAATTAGAATGAGAAGAGAGCTCTGCATTCAAGGCTGATTCATATGTTCATAGGTTGGTACTAGGCTATAGGCCCTAGGGCCTATACAAGCCTAGCCATAACAATTCCCTGGATATTTCTTCCCATAATATTTACTTCCCTGGACCCCTGTCTAGCAGGGCGACTGACGTGATCCCGGGGTGAATTTCCTATCTCCCATCCAATCATCAAGGTTCCTTTTGAAGAGGGCCAAGAAGGCGCTCTGCATGACATGTATGGGCAGTCTATTCCAGAGTATGGAGAGTCTCTGGGTCAGGAACCTATCCCCCAGCATGTTTTGTTCATTGAGATGACAATGTTTAGATCCCTGGAGTGTGTGGCTCTGAGGGATTGGGATTTGTTTAAGTGGAGCAAATCCAACAGCTCCGGGTTTGACATGGCCTTGTATGTTAAGCAGAGATTGCGTCTGAGTAGACGATATGCGACAGAGTATAGGTGGAGTTTTTTTGACGGTCAGCATATGGCATCTGCTTTAGGCCTGTGATTCTTTTAGTGAGGTATTTCTGTGGCCTTTCCAGCTGTTGCAGATGTCTTGTGAGGTACATACCAAACGGGGCATTATACTCTATAATGGGTCTAATGAAGGATGAGTACAGTGGGGCAATGACCTCCTTTTTTCTTGATGAAAAGCCCTTAGTGATGAGGTGTGCCACACAGAAGGATTTCCTGACTGCTGTGGCGATGTGGTTATCGAAAGTGAGATCACTGTCCACCTGTGTCCCTAAGTCTCTCATCACACTTTCGATGTTTAGTGTACTGCCACCTATGTGGTAATTCATGGGTACATGTTTTTTTCCAAAGGGGATAACTATACATTTCTTAAGCTTGAGCCCATGGCTCTGGCACCAGGCATCTGTTTCTGGAAGGCCCTTTTCTAGAATATCCACATAATTTGGGGATTCAGTAATGGCTCCCAGTTTGCAGTCATCTGCGAACTTTGTTAGCCAGAGTCCCTTAGTGTTGGCCTGTACTTCAGAGAAGTAGATGCCAAACAAGAGTGGTTCCAGGACTGAACTCTGAGGTACTCCACTTGTCACTTGTCTGGAGCTGGATTTGGAGTCGGCTACTTTTCCAGTCTGGGTTCTGTCAGTAAGCCAGTTGGCAACCCATCAAGTGACATAGGGATTTATGCCCAGCTTAGTAAGTTTATCTATGATTCCAGAGTGGGGGATGGTGTCGAAGGCCTTGGCGAGGTCCAGATAGGCTGCGTGGACCACATTACCCTTGTCCACAGCTCTGGAGACTGATTTGAAGAAGTCAATCAGGTTCAGGAGACAAGATTGGCCCTTCACAAACTCAAACTGGGTGGGGTCCAGTGTTTGAAGGTTGCCAATGTCTTTGTTTATAAGTTCCATGATAATGCGTTCCATGCCCTTGCAAATCAGGCTTGTCAGACTGATGGGATGGTAATTCCTGGGATTCAAGGTGGATCCCCCTTGTGGAGTGGGATAACTGTAGCTGTGCGCCACTCAGTGGGCACAAAGCCTGAGGTGTGGCTATAATTAAACATGACACTTAGGTGTGGTGCCAGTTCATTTTGTAGTTCGTGTAGTACACAGCCTAGGAAGTCATCTGGTCCCACGGATTCTGTATTCTTAACTTTGGAGAGTGCGGTTTCTACCTGTGTGGCCATGGCTATCGGAATTTGGCAATCTTTTGGTATTGAGATGGGCCCTTTAGGGGGTGAGAAGGGGGTGAAGTTAGCACTAAATCGATCTGCCAGGATATTGGCAATATCCTTGGGATCAGAATATTTAATGCCATTCTGTTGAAGCTCAGAGCAGATCTGAGCATTGCCATTTAGATTCTTGACATAACTATAGAATGCCTTGTGGATGTCTTTGGAATCTTTGGCAATTTTATTTTCGTAACTAGCTTTTGAGGATTTTATGAGGGATCTCAGCTTCTTACTGAGGCTGGTGAGGGAGTTTTTTACATCCTGGGATTTTCCTCTTTTCTGCAACAGTTTCTTCCTTCTGTTGTATAGTTTTTTTATAGAAGGGGACCACCAGATTGGCTTCCTTTTTTTGGAGGACAGCATCTTGGTTCTATTTGGGATGGCACGATTCATGCATGAGTGGATGTGCTCGTACAGTGCCTTAGTGTAGGATTCTGCAGTCAAACTTTCAGATCCCGTCTGCATGGGTGTCATGAAGCTTGTCACTTCTGAGTTCAGTAGCATGAAGTTGACTTTGGAGAAGTTTTCTAAGGAGGTTTCCTTACTGGGGGGTGGGGGTGGGATGTGGATGTTAAGGGTGATTTGCTTATGGTCAGACCTGACCAATGAGGGGGTGACCACTGGTGTGGAGCATCTATCTTCCATGTTGGTAATGACCAGGTCTAGGATATTGGAGCCCCTGGTGGGACAATGGATTAGTTGATCCAGGGCGTTGGAATTTATGAATTCCAAGAACCGTTGGGAAAAGGAGTTGGTACCCGAGTAGTTTTCCCATTTAATGGCAGGGTAGTTGAAATCACCCAGTATTAGGGTGTTTGGTTGTATCTTAATATTTTCCAGTATATTTAGAAAGGTGTAGTGAGAATCTTGCGGTATGGTGGGGGATCTGTAGCAAGCTACAATTTGGATTGCAGTCTTACCTAGTATTAGTTGCACCTGGAGAATTTCAGATGCATTGTGTTGGGCAACTAGCCTGGAGGTGTGAATATGGACACTCCTCCACCTTTAGTGTTTCCGTCTTGGTTTTGTGGCCAAAAAGTGTGATAAGAGTTGTAGCCTGGTATTTCAGGGGTGCTCTCAGGAGCCTTGAACCAAGTCTCAGTTACTGCACAGATATCAATGTTCTCCATTTTTAGGAGTGCCTCGAGAGAGTGCATTTTGAGGTTTAGACTTCTAGCATTGAATAGCATTACCTTCAGATTTTTCATGCTTGCATCTGTTACGGTGGTGGTTTTGTCCTTTGAACCTTGCCTAAAAAAGGCACTATAGGAGTGGCAAGAGCTTTAGCCAGTAACCTGAATCCCAGGGGTGACAGGTGCACACCATCTCTGGCAAAGCATTGTGGTTTGTCGTTCATGTCTTCCCAGGCAGACAGTTACTGGATCCCCTTTGAATGACACCAGAAGCTTATCCAATTGTTGCCCTTATACTGTGGTATCATTCTGGGCGGAGGCAGGACGCTATTCAGGGCTAGGGTCATACCTGCCTGGGCCACATGATCTGACAGCTCTTCCATGTCTCTTTTCATGTAGTCCAGGGAGGTACGTCTCAAGTCATTCCCTCCAGCATGGACAATGACAGAGTTGTATTTGTACTTGTTGTGGAGTGACTTGAGTGCATGCATTATGTGGTGGATCCTGGCACCCGACAGGCAGCGGACTGTAATTTTCTCCTTGTTCAGCCTGGTGAGTGGGACATCAGTATGCCTGACTATACAGTCACCTATGACTAAAGTGTTGGGTACATTGCCTTGCCTTAGGGGCTGTTGTTGCGTGGCACACTGGTGTTGTGAGCTATGTGTCACTTTGGTTGTGACTGGTGTTTGTTTGTGTTTCAGATTTGGAGGTCCTTGTTGCTTGGGCAGGTTAATGTTAAGGGCCTTCACATATGTGGGTTTAGTATTGCTATGTGTGGGTGTTGATGGTGTGGGTTTTGAAGGGCTATGAGTTGCTTGAGGTGTAGTGCAGGTGTTAACCTTCTTCACTTGACTGTCTAGCACAATCTTGGCCGAAGAGAGCTTCGCTTCCAGTCTGGCTATGTAACTGCATCTCTCACAGGTTGTAGTGTTGGGTGGTAGGAGGACAGGGTTGTCTGTGTACATGAGGCAGTTGCTGCATTGTCCCAGTATGCCCAGATTCACCAGGTGGACAGGAGAAATCACCGGAAGCTGACCCTTGGACATGCCTGTTTAGGTGCTTTTTTTGTAAAGTATAAGAGCTGTTTTCCCTTACCTTTGCAAGGTACTTTGCAATTATAGGCTGTTTAGTGCCTACGATTAATTTCTCCTTATTGACAAGGAGAGTTGAGTGCTTGTATCAGTTTCAGGCTTCCTAGTGCTTTCCAGCAGGTTCCAGAGCAAGTGCTAGTCACAGGGGTTCAGATTTTAGTGCTACTACTGAGAAACCAGCTAGTTCTAAGGGAAAATTTGAAGAGCAGACTTTCTGGTACCTGGAATAGTTTAACTGTAGCCTCATGGTGCTGCACAATGTGAAAAATGTGCAAACATGCGTTTTTAAGCCAGAAAGTTGAAAGGGATAGAAATCAGCCCAAAAAGGCTAATAAAATTACAATTTCAGAGCTGGAAACCACTCCTCTAGTATTAGATAGGCAGTACAATGCTCACCACTCCCACTGGTAAGCAGTAGGACTTCCCTCTACCATAGCAAGGTCTGGATAGCTCTGAACACAGAGAATAAAATCCTGAGACAAGCAAAGCCTGGGATCTGGACTGGCTAGGAAAGATGGGAAACAAGCAAACAATATAGTATTTTTTTGTTAAAACAGGCTAAACAATGCAATAATACAGTAAATAAACACAGAAAAGGATAACGCACTTGAGTGTGTAGTCCTACACAGTAAATGCAATTAAAACTCTACAAAATTAGCAATTTAAAACGTTTTAAATGAAGCAAGGCAATTGCACAATTATAAGTACTGTGGTCGATGTGTTGTAGTATGACATGAACAGATCTAGTCATTTAGTGAAATGAGGTGGGAGATACTTCCTAAATGGGCTTGTACAGGCCCACAGATAAGATTTCTGATTCCCCAAAATGGGGCTAAACAGCAAATAAAAAGAGGAGGTACTGGAAACTGACATATAGTACATAATCAAAATCAAGTAAGAATAGTACAAATTAGAGTTTTTTGGAAAGGTAGTAAAATATGATGTAGTAGAAGAGATGAAGGGCAGGAGATTGCTAGAAATGAAACAGAAAAGGCAGATGGCTACACAGGCCTACAGGCGAATCTGAATAGGGTGAAGAAATCAAGATTTTATATGAAGCAAGAAAACACAATGGATTTGAGAACAACTGTAAATTTAAGGAATGTGTCTTTATGAACTATTGTATAAAACACTGCCATTACCTCATAACTTATTTTTTTAACAAAAAACATAAATGTGCTTTGGTAGATATTGTAAATAGCAGCATCAAACAAATGCAATATATTATAGTAGATATTGTAAATAGCAGCATTAAACAAATCCAATATATCATAAGTAAAATATAATTAAGCACACATTTAATGCTCAGAGATAATTACATAACCACCAAAATGCTAAATAAAGACAAAAGCAATTTTGAGAACATATTAAAGTCAAACATATTACCATTACTGTAACAGAATATCAGTGGTAAAACATTTCAATAAGGTTAAGTTGTTTACCCAAAGCAGGCTTTCAATCTTAGGTTTACTTTACCAGGTTTGAATATTTTGATAGCATCTGAAAAGCTGTATAAGAACATTAGTAAATAAATTAGCAAATTAATAGAATGCAAGTTGTTATTTAACTAGTTACAGAAATGTAAGTAGCTTCTTTGAATTTTCCAAACTGCATGAAATATTTTGAGATGTTTTAAAAATGCTGGAATCAGTAAGCAAGAAAGTACAGGAAAATGCCCTTTAACAGTTTAACTTGAAGATTATATTTAAAGGTCAGCTGGGTAAAAAACAGAAATATCTTTCTATAGTTAATTCAGTTCTAATTAGCTAACTAGGACAAGCATGTTAAGACAGAAAGTCAAAATCACCTCAGGGATGGAAGAGCTGCACAGCATCAGAGGACCACTCAGAACACTTCACATGATATACATGAATGTAAATGAATGTAGAAAAGGAGAAATAAAGTAACTGTTCACTTCCTACAATAATGTACAGGGGGAAGAGTTAAATTCAGATCAGGAAAAAAAAACAGGTAATCATTCCTTAAGAACCAACACAGGAGACTTTGTCTTGATAAAACACTGAGAATGAAAAGATGATAAATGACAATTAGACCAAGTTATTTTTCAGGCATGCTAATATATGCTATGTGTATTATAAAAATGCTGATGTTTTTTACTTATATTGATCTATTTCCAAGACAGAAAAATGAGAACTGGTTTTCAAATAATCAAAAACAACAAAGATAAAGCATACATAATACTGAGCACAATCTATGACCTGAAGAACCTTCTGTACCAATTTTACTTTTCAAATGTTCTCAAAAAATTGTTTATGACATTTTATAATCAAAGAAATAATGCAACACCCTCTGGGCAGTACACAGGCCACCAGAGTCTGTTCATCCAAGAGTAAGAATAATGACCTTAAGCACATTTTGTACATCATGGTGTGCTGTACACTGAAATTGTGCATTTTTCCAAACATAGTCACCACTGTTAGACTGGTACATCTGTATTAAAATATTTCCACTGTTACTGTGATTCATTTTTAGAAATAATAGTCAGCTAATACTAACCTTGATCCTATGCACAAAGCCAGCATGCCTACTGTATCTAATTTTTGGCATTAACTGGCTATATGTGTTAATTGCTACTGTATAGTTTTTGTTATATATTGTTGCATTCTGCTCTGTTTTAGATATGTACATCTGGGTCTACTTTTAATGATCGAAATTCCACTTACCCAATTTTTTAAGACCAAGACAATGTCACCGAAACTGTATTTAAATGAACACTTGGATCACCGACTGAAAACTCCAGGTAAGTAACCACTTGTCCGCACCACAAAGTAAAATAAAAACTGAACCAAATTAAACTTAACAGTAACTCATTGAAAGGCTCGCCCCCCCTCACCCCCAACTAAATATACCAACTGCGAGATCGTACAACAGTGGGGAAAGGGGCAAAGCTCACCATGGAGGCCAAGTGGTTACTTACCTGGAGTTTTCTGTTGGTGATCCGAGTATTTGTTTAAATGTAGTTTCAGCGATGTTGACTTAGTCTTAAGAAAGTTAGATAAGTGGGATTTCGATCATTAGAAGTAGATCCGTACATCTAACTGCCTCTCTGTTACACATTTTTCTTTGTGAATTATTTCATCCAGGCAGTACCTGCAAATGGTCAGTTATGATCAGAGTATTAACCTGATGCAGAAATATAAACTAAACTAAAACAAAATAAAATAAAAAGTATTATCATGTCCAGAGTCTGCTGGTATTTACACATCAGTCTCATACCGTCTTGCTTTCTATTAACTCTGTTCATCTTCAAATGCATAATAAATTGGTTGGTACTACTACCATTCTTCTACCATTAGCATGATATAGGATTGTATGTCATACAGCATGGTTTGATAGTAATAATGAAGTTTTACAGTTGGACTGTTGCATTTAAGTTTACTATCCATTCATGCATAGTGAAAAAATGCATTGCAATTACCATAGCTGGATCCTTCACATTTCTTTGAAGTTAAAGGCATGTTCTAAAACAAAACCAGTATTTCACTAAGAGCTTGTACTCCTTGTAACTCTTAGTACTGATCACAGAACTGTACACATAGGTAGTTACTAGGCATGCAGTCTAGGAGACCATTATTGAGCCATGCCCAGATTCCCAATTACAACAAAGCACTGTCTGGTTAAAGAGAACTGCAAACAGAAACTGAAAAAATGTTTTAAGTGTATCTTGAACTTTTCTGCATTACTGATGCATCTGTATCAAAGTAAGTGGTTATTATTTTCCAATTTGTTATACCTCAAAAATGGCCTGAAAGGGGGGTGTCATGGGTAGCATGATTTTGTTTTATGATCAATGCTTTCATGCTTCCCTCCTGTCATTTTAGTTGGAAAAAGTGTAATCCCTATGATGAGAGGATATTTTACTGTGGTTCTCTCTCTCGTCAACTTACAACAATACTGTGAATGCCTACTTTTGACTGTCAGCTTCAATCCATATTTTCATTGCTTTGCTTCATTTGCTGTTTATTAGTGGTCATCTTTGATACAGCATTTAAGGAATGTTTGAATTACAGGCTTTAAAATGTAGCTGAGTTAAAAGTTCTTTTCAAAGTAATAACTGTACCTCATTATTCAAGAGTAAAAAAAATCTGACCCTTGTGATTAGTAGTTATTAAATGGGCTGAACTAGTTTGTGTTGCTTTAACAGTTTTTAATACTGTATATAGAATTTGAGTATTTGATGTTAATTTTTCCTTCCCCAAATCACTGACTTGTCAGAACAAAACAATGTATGTAAGCCATACAAAAATGCTGTAACAAAACACTAGAAGAAACATATATATTTTTACAGAAAAGACAGTGTAGATAAAAATGTAAAATCAAACACTGACAGAAAATTAGACAAGTAAGATGAAGATATTTTTTAATGTGTGGCACTCAAGACTTTGATTAAGGAGAAAAACAACTAATTTGCAATTGGAAAAAAATTTACCTAAGTATGAGTTAAGTTTTCTTGTTCATTTACATCTGAAGAATAAGCCTGAAAACCTTGCTTTTGTTCAAACTGCATGGAATACTATTAACCTGAGATGTGATACTGGCAAACTGTGACTGATCAGACACATTAAAATGTCAATGTTTAAGAGCCATTGTTTTTTAATAGCTTTGTAGCCAGAATAAGTAACCTAACCTTATTATGCTGGCACTATTAGTAGCCTCTATGATGTAACAAATGGCAAGACAAATATAGGAAAGAAAGGAAAACAGAAATAAGCTCACACATAGAACAAATGGAATACTTATCAAATGATGTTTGTAAGTGAAGTGTTTACTATTGAATCACTGGGAAGGAAAATCATTTTTGGAACAAAGTAATTGACATTTGGTTGATGTTATTCTTTAAATAACTTTCTCAAGGTGATATGGAAGGCAAATAAAGGCTGATGGAATCAAATCCTGAATGCAGGAAGTAGCTTATTAGACATTTGGTGATGATGTTATTCTTTCAATAACTTGCTCAAGGTGATATAGAAGGCAAATGAAGGCTGAGGGAAGTAAATCCTGCAATGCAGGAAGTAGCTCATTAAGAAATTATAGTCTTTTGTTAGCCAATTAATTCTGTCTACAGTTTCCCTTAAATTTAAAAAAATATCTTCAGTATCAATGTTGCATTATTGTTGTTTAATCCTTGTTCCTTCTGTCATTTCATTATAATTTTATTACTACATATCACTGATGCTGCAGTCTTACCACCAGCACCTCTTTTTATCTTCAGTATTATGTTCTTCTTGGTTATTTGCCAGTATGTTCATTCCTCCAAAATGTAATTTTATTTTTAACTGTACACAGTTCTCAAGACAAGGTCACTAACACCAAATATTCTCTTCATTTATGGCCTGGTATGAACATTTTTTCAGAACATAAGTAAACATAATGAAGATAATTGGTTAAATATTAAAATACCCTTCAAACTTCTAACATGATTATGTTCATTTGTTTTATACTGAAAATGCGGCAAGAAGAAAATAGTTGGTTCAAACTGTTCCACGTAAATATCTTCACTATCACCATAAAACACGTTGAAAAACCATTTGTAAAGTCTTAAATCTTACACTGTCTCTTTAATAGTTTTAATCAACTAAGATGTGTTGCAGCAGACGACCACTTCAGATTTGTTTACGGCACTGTTAGTCAGGTTATGATAGTGAGGAAAGGAGTGCTTTCAGGCCACATTTGCAGAACCTACTAGATAAAGCAGGACAACATGAATTGGTGTTAATAATGCATGACTTGAATGCACGTATTGAGATACACAGAGCAGGATATGAGTACTGCCTGGATCTACATGGGGTGGTTAACAGGAATAATGAAGGAGATGCCATTCTAGACTTTTGTCTGGCAAATGGATTGATAGTAGCCAACACATGGTTGACAAAGAGAGATAGTCACAAGATCACATACAAGAGTGGCCAACATGCAACTCAGGCAGACTTCCTCCTAGTAAGGAAAGGTCACTGGGGTAGTATCAATGATTGCAAAGTTATCTCCAGTGAAACAGACAGCCCAAAGCATAAACCATTGGTTGCCACAACTAGCTGCAAGCAATGGTCAGAGAGGGCTCAAAGGTCAATAAAGACCAGACTGAGGACCTGGAAGTTGACTGGAGAGAAAGAACAGCAGGTCAATGAATTACTCAGGGTTCTAGCACCTCCAGAAGAAGAGGAAATAGGTGGAGTTGAAGAAGAAAAGCAGCATCTCAAAACAGCATGTGTGAGGACTACAGAATAGATATGTGGCTGAGCCAAGTATGAAAATAAGGTATATAAGGAACTGTGGTGGTGGACTGCAGAAGTGCAGGAAATTAGCAAAAGAAGGAGGAGAGTAGGAAAGGATGGGAGATAGAAAAGATAGACCAAACTAAAACAGGTCCAAAGCCATGTAAATGAGCTCAAAAGACAAAACTCAAAACTAAAAAAAAAAAAGCTCGACCTCAAACACCTATAAAATGTATTTAGTGTAAGTGTGCGTATAATACAGCAAAGCTTTTGAGTCTACACACTTTACCAAAGCTTTGCCATATTATATGCACGCTTGGATTAAATACATTTTTATTGGTGTTGGAGCTTGGGCTTGTTTTTTAAGATAGAAAAGACAAACCAGACTAGGAAGGAATTCTGACTGGAACAGTTGCAACAGCAAAGAACAAGGCGTTAGAAGCACTCTACCATCTTCTGGAAAGTAAATCAGTAGATGGCACAAAAAAGTATATCAGTTTGCAAGACAAAGAAAGATAAAGAAGACAGTCAGCCACCATTCTAAAGAGATGCCAACAGCAACCTGCTTACCAGTCCACAGGATATGAAAGGCAGATGGAAGGAGTACTTCCAGCAGCTTCTAAATGAAGAAAACACCACAGAAGCTGTAATGTCCCAGTCAACGGTTATGATGAGAAAAGAGAAGAAGCCCACCATAGAAGTAAGAACAGCACTAAGGAAAATGAAGTCATTGAAAGCAGCAGGCTCAGATGAGGTCACAGCAGATATGATAAAGATGCTGGATGAGATGGGGGAGAAATAGTTTCTGAGGGTACTCATAGCAGTGTGGATAGAAAGGTATTTCCCAGATGACTGGAGAATAAGTATACTAATGCCAGTATTCAAGAATAAAGGGTACATTCACAATTGTGAGCAGTTCAGAGGTATCAAACTCCTGTCAATTTGCATGAATGTTACAGACAGGGGATTGATAAACTAATATACAGAGGAGTAGTAGAAAATAAAATGGGAGATAAGCAGTTCAGATTTAGATCAAGATGCATCACAACTGATCTGATGTTTGCAGTGAGACAGATAGTTGAGAAGAAGCTAGAGAGGAGGACACAGTCCAACTGGGCATTCCTAGACTTGGAGAAAGCATATGACAAGGTCCCAAGAAAGCTGATCTCGGCAGTACTGCAGTAGTCTGAAGTCCCAGAAACATTAGTAGAATTAGTGCAGGCTATGTACAAGGATAAAATGACTCAAGTACAAATAATGTTTGGTCTCACAGAGTGGTTCCCAGTGAGAGTTGGTGTGCACTAGGGTTCAGCTCTGAGCCTACTGCTGTTCATACTGGTGATGAACCACATTACCAAAAGGATAGGGGAATGGAATGCAAAACTGAAGACACATGGGATGAAACTGAGTACAGATAAGACAGTTGTAATGACAGCAAATGGTAGAGTTCTGAAGCTGAGAACCGAGACAGAAGTGAAAACAGTGTAACAGATAACAGCTTCAAGTATCTGTGAGGGGTGGTTGAGGAGAACTGAAGTCTGAATGAGGAGATCAAAGATAGAATCGGGGGGGGGTTGCAGACAAATGGCAAAGAATGTCAGGTGTAGTATATGACAGAAGAATGTCAAAGTAAGGTGTGCAAAACAGTGGTACGACCAGTATTACTGTATGGTACAGAAACTTGGGCAGTAATGGCAGAGCAGTTGAGGAAGTTACACGTGACAGAGATGAAGTGTCCAATATGGGTGGTAGGGTTCACACAGTGGGGCAGACAAAGAAATGCAGATATAAGAGCAGAAGCAGATATAAGACCATTCATGAAGATGTTCCATATAAAGAATTTATGTAATACTATTTTTTATTACTCTTAAGGAGGATTTTATACAGAAAACCTCAGACTTATGCAAAATACCTCAACCTCTGTATACTAAAATGTACATATATATTTATTTGTTTACTGCAAAAGCATAACAAAAACAGAACAGCATGACAATCATTGCAAGAATGACGTTATAAAAGCATTCTGTATTCAAGTCATCACGTTTTCACAGACAGTTATAAAACAAATAGTATAATATATAAATAATTACCTCAGTAATGATGGATTTGCATATATATTACATGCAAAATTCCTTACTCTTTGTCTAAAAGCAAGAAGTAACAAACATGTAAGAATATACATTGTAATCCTAATGCAAAGCAGAAAACACCTTTACTTAAAGTGATCTGGTACACTTATTTAAGTGTTCTGGTTTTGCTTTCTTATGTGTTGCAAAAGCATATTACTTACCATAGCTGCAACTCTTATGTGCGTTTTCTTGGGTGGAATTGTGTATTCCTTTGCTGAAACTGTCAACACAAGCTTTTGTTGGCATTCTGAAACTTATTTTTGTAGAAAACTTTGCTCCTAACATGATGTCATTACATGAGATAATTGCACTATAGTACAGCTGGACATATTGGTGTTACGGGCTTTCTTTAGAGACTTGCTCTTATTTTTTTCCTGAGTTTTAATTGTAACAGGATAAACATTTGTGTATTAATCTAATCAGTATCGCACTGTGTGGTTTACTATTTAACACAGTAGTACCTTTCAATGAGTTACTGTTAAGTTTGTGTAATGTTGAAAAGGGTTTCATGTGTGTGTGATGTACTACCTGTGCCTTCATAATTTCTTAGGTTAATAGTTTTTCAATCTTACTCACAAACACTGGCTAATCTACAATGTATGTACTGTACCTGTGTACTATGTATGTATTCTACCTACATTCCAAAGTTTAGCTGTACACCACAAATCTATTACTTACCTTTATTTTTAAAATGAATATCTTTTTTGATTGTTCTCTCCACTGTAACTGTTTGTACCGCATGCCACTGTAAAAACATGTCTCTTGTAATTTGTGTGTATACTGATTATGTCTAAATAACTAAATGTGTCTGTAATTTTTCTTTGTGGAGCTTTTCTCCCTGGGCCTCTGCTGAAAAAGGGCCTTTTCGGCTCAGTCAGACACCCCCGGTTAACAAATGTAAAATAAAATAAAATAAATAAAATAAATAAATAGGTAAGTCCTAGTCTAGCAGCCCTTGTAGGTCATTTTAAGGCTAGCCAGTTTTCCCTATTTCTGCTCAAATTAACCTATTCCATTCATTTAGAGATTGGCCTTACCCATCCCATGGCTGATAATTAAATATTACCTCTAATGAGTATAACTGGGATCATGTCATTGATAATTTGAGGGGAACTTTACATGGGATAAAGCACTTAGGAGCTGCCTCTATCCAGTAGTAATACAGGGAACAGTCCTGGTTAAATTTTCTGTTTTTCATCCATAGTTCTGTTTGAATATGGGCAGTGATGAACTTTATTTTATGTGCATGGGGAGTCTGTTCCAGAGCAGAGGTATCCTTAGCAAACTATACCTATCCCTCCAAGCTCATTCTAGATGCAATTTGCTTTTAGAAATGGCACAAATTATGTGTTTTGCTTCGTTGGAAATAACCAAGATAATGATGTTAGTTATGCTGTGCATATCTTTCAACTGACCACAATATTGTAAAATGTCTATATCTGAGTTTTCACTCATACAAGCAGAACTTTAGCACAGTACCACTGCATATTTCATACATGACCCGCTTGTGCACATCACAGTCTTACTCCATGATCTACTCCCAAAATTATCATCATTCCACCCTGTATCACTCCCAAAAAGTTTCAAGAATATGCCTTTGTTCCATCATAAATGACACTATATATCTAGCCTATAGTCTTGTACTACATTTGCATCAGAAATGAAAAAAAAAATGTACACATCACGTACTGAATAATTAAAATAATTCATAAAAGTTCACTCCCTTGCCAAAATCAACCCTGTGTATATGTGTCTACATGTGTGTGTGTGCAACAATCAGTTAGACATACCTTCTGTGAGTATTATTACACTGCTCATTTCTAATTTCATATTCATAACTAATTTTCATATGGACACATACCATTCACTAACATCTCCCCGGCTACCAAACAAAAACATTTTACCCATACACATACCAATGCCACTCAAAACATTACCAAAATCAAGAGTGTACCTCTCGGAATCAACAGTGATAACAGTAAATGTGACCAAAAAAGTGAATGTAATGCATTCATCAGTATAAAAAAGCATACTTCTCATTTAATAAACAGCAACAAAAGATATTAATTATATCCTAGCAGAATCCATGCTATCTGTAATTTCCCAAATGATTTTACTACATTATGGCGGAAGCCATACAGTCTCAATGACATCAACATTGCTGTCATTTGAACTTCCTGATGTGCTCAAATATGGATAGCCCTTATAAGTATTTAAAATGCCAACACCAGAAATTAAAAGAACAACTTGGACATCAATACTACCACTAGCATAAAAAACAGCTCTCAGAATGGCTTTCACAGAATGAACTGACAAACTTACTGGAATACCTTACATGACATCAAAAGGGGGCATTCTAAAGAGAATTATATGGAGGTGGAGCATCACAGAATGAAAAATAACAAAAAAAGGGAAAAATAATTGCAGATCATGACATGATTATGACAAAACAATAGGAGAATGCAATGCAAAAATAAAATAGCCATGAAGTTAAGAATAGTGACAAATCATTTTAATATGCTTCTAATTGCAAACTGCTCCACGATTATGAAATAACTTTGGTAATTTATTAAGAAAAAATCACCATCACTTGAACATTAAAGGAAATATATATTAATATCAACAACTGCACGGAGCATTAGTATTCTGAAATCACTTTCATGGTTTGTTCCAACACAACTGAATTAATTCTCTCAAATAATTTTGAGAGATTTTTATTGTTAGTTACATTGAAGATATATCTCCATTTGCACATTAAATGGGCATGATGCACTAAGCCTTTTTTAAGGCTTGCCTAGAGAGGCACTGAGAAGATTTCCAAAAAGAGGAAATATCTATCAGCTAATTATTAAAACTTAAGCCAGTCATCACCACTCTGTGCCGGACAAGATCTTGATTACATTGGAAACCACCAAAATCGTAGAGTCTACATTTCATCATGGGGGGGGGGGGGGGGAATAAGATGCATTTACTTATTTTCAGTTTACCAAGAAAGTCTGATTTGGTGGAAAAAGATTCCTTTTCAGTGGAGACCCGGGGAGAAAATATTACTTAGTACAAAAATAATAAGCATCAAACAATTCACTAAGACTGATGACCCTAAGCGTTAGTTATGCAGAATGTAAAAAAATTGTATTTCCCCACTCAGTAATATGGATGCAACATTGCCCTTAAATAAACAGATTGGCATTAAAAAAACATTATGTAAAATAAAGCAAAGAATGTGCATACTGTTTATGTACAAGGAGAAAAATAAGACACAAAGATCAACATTACAGTATTAACTAAGTAACCATTAACCTACCAATTTTAGTCTAAGGTCATAAATAAGTTATCATTTATATGTTTTAACAACAAAAGAGACGTGCCAAGGCAGTCAGTCTTCGGAGATCTTTTCCTATCAGTGTTCTCCTTACCTCTTCATGTTAGTTGTACAGACTGAAAGCTAACAATCGCTATGTGGTTACACATTTGAGAAGTCATCAACTTAGATAGCGTCTCAATTCTTAGCTAATAAGATACAACTATTGATTTACTAAACAATTCATTTAGAAATCATCTGCATGGAATATGACCATACCTGTAGTACAAATTCATATACTTCCCCCTTACGCCTGGTGGCTGGCACATCTCCTCTGATTACTCAAACAGACTGTCATCCAGGCAGACATGAGAGGAGGTTTAGTTACTTAGCCTCAAAGCCAGCCATGCAATACTCTCTTAACAGAATTAATCTGAGTAGCACCACTCCAGGCACCTGACTAGAACCACTAATATGTAATCTAAATGTTCCCAGACAAGGTAACTATATGATATCCATAAGACAATTAGGTGGGGTATTTCTACAGTAGCCCCAGCCCTCATCCCCACAAATGCTTCAGAACATAGTCTGCAAAATTAGTGCTTCAACACCATGCATACTAACACACAAGGCTAGCTACAGCATGCATACTGTTTGGCAGGCACAAGCACATTTGGTCCAAATGCTGTAGCAAAGCTAACTATGACGGCCATTCTCCAATGAACATCAGTCAATCAGTAGCCCAAGCAGAACTTCCCTCCACCCAAGATGTCCATATCACTGGCAACTGCTCATGCTCAACTTTCTTTCAGTGTCCAGATTAGAAATTGAACCTGGTCCATGTGAAATGTAGACAGGGCTGCTTTACCAATATTAATTTGATTACTACAGTTTTAATTTTATTTTAATGACTTTTTTAAACATCATAATGAACATTAAACAGAAACGCATTTTTGTCCACTACTTATACATCAACTACATGCTCCTAGATTAGACAAGAATTGTGAAAAACCTCGCTACAGCACACAGCAGTCCTGCATAATACAAGTCTATGCACTATTAGCCAATAGCAATAAATAAATCACAAAAGTGCAAGATAGTCATTAGGGTTTCATTTCTATGTACCACAAAGTTGGCTATACGCATATACACTTTACTTATAATTTTCAATATGCATGGCATTATATTCAATAACAATTAATACCACCCCTCACACACATACAAAAAAATACTTCACCCATCTGACTGTACTAAAATTACTTTCAAAGCAATGTTTTTAAAGAATGAATTAACTGAATAAATCAATAATCAGTACCTGTTATAAAAGAATTAAGTACTACAGGTATATATAAAGAATATCTCATCTACAACATGCAACAGAAATAGGTTGTACTGTGCATTATAGGTCACTTTCCTCAGTTATAACAACTGGGAAAACAAATCCAGAACCTGCAGCTTTTTTCCTCAGAGGTTAACTAAAACAGATCTTCCCTGATAGACACATATAGTCAACAAATACAACAAAAAATGTATTCTCTCAGGTGTGGAAACCATATCACAACATGCATCAATTTGATTACAATTAAATATATTTATATATATATATATATATCTTCTTCTTCTGGTGTTTTCCCGGTTAGGGGTCGCCACAGTGGATCACCTGTCCTTTCATGATTGGCAGTGGAGTTTTACAGTGTCAAGTTGCCAGCCCGGCACCCAACCTTCCACAGAAGGCACACACATGCACACACTCAAACCTAGGGCCAATTTACAGTGTCCAAACTACCTCCAGCATGTCTTTGGGATGTGGGAGGATACCAAAGCACCAAGAGGAAACCCACACAACCACAGGGAGGACATGCAGACTCTGCACAGAAGGCACCCCAGCCAAGGATTGAACCGGAGAACCTCTTGCTGTGAGGTGGCAATGCTAACCGCTGCACCACCATGGCCATCCATATATAATATATATATATATATATATATATATATATATATATATATATATATATATATATATATATATATATATATATATATATATATATATATATATATATATATGTATATGGGTCTACCTCAAATTGTCAGCATTCCAGATAATCAAATCCCAGCCACCATGGTGAACCTTGTCCTTTTCCCACTGTAGTGTGATCTACGGTAGTGTGGTCTTGCAGTTGGTATATTTAGTTATGGGATGTCTGGGGGGGGGGGTGAAGGGAGTGATTCTTGTTTTGGTGTTTGTCTTGTCCTGGTGGTCAACTGGTTGTTTACCCTGGGTGAATTGCCATTGTTCTGGACATTCGAAGAAGTGAAGATTCGATAAAGTGTAGTTGATGAAATGGGTTTTGATTATCTGGCACATCAACAATTTGAGGTAAATCCACATATATATATATATATATATGTATATATATATATATATATATATATATATATATATATATATGTGTGTGTGTGTATATATATATATATATACATATTTATACGTGTGCATAGATACATACATATTTAAACATATATAATATTTTCTAGTAATACGGCATGAACAAGTAATGCATGGTGTAATATCTTCCTTAAAACAATGTGCTGTTGAGTTTACTACTGAACTATCCATTGTACAAGCATTATCCACATCAACAGCATAACTTGTCTGCATTATATGATGAAACATACTAGAAATGAAGTCTTCAAAATATTTCCACCTCTAAACTGGGGTGATTTATTTAGCCTTATTCTGTTTTAATTAATGTTCTGCCCTGTCTATTAAATCATCCTCTGTACTCTCATATCCACCCACTCAAACTGGTTAACTACCTCCACCTAATTTTGCAAAGACTACATCATTTGACACTTTCATCCACGTCCCTGCCTTTTGTATTAAGATGTAAAACAGTCTAACACCTTTTCTGTCCTACCCTCACAGTACCATTCTTTTATTTCAAGTAGTTTATCATATAAATAACTCTGTTTTAACCACCTTATTAACCCCATGACAAACTCATTAATGTATCTCAGTCTGGTTTATTCATCAATCTCTCCATGTGGAAATAGGTTTATAAATCTTTTTCATAGCCATTGTCTTCTGCAATGCCCCAGCAATGATTGTGTTACTGAAGGAAATGTGCATGTTGCTAATTATTCAAAAGATTGCTTCTATATCTAATTTTGTACTTGAGAACATATAACTAAAACAATCTTACTTCTTAAACATGCTTGCTTCAAACTGTAAATATTTAAAAGTAATGTAGTACAACACCAAACAAAATTACCCTGTCAGTGTCTATTACTCAGCCAGGATAAAACTGCAAATACATTTTGTTGACATTGTATATATTAACATATGTGTGTTTTTTTTCTGCACATATTAAAGCAGGCGTTAATACAATTAATTATAGAAATGTAAAAACAGAGAAAACTGCGTAAATGTATGACAGTGATTGCATTTCTATCAAGAGCTACTTCCTTGACTTATTCCAGCTTAAAATTTATATGAACTATTTGTACTGCAAATCCGATTAATGGCGTTTTCAGATAAAAAAATAAAAAGTCTCACCCTTCCCCTATGTGTAACTATAAATTCGTTTATACAACTTGTCACATTACATATAAAGAGTAAATCATGGATTGACATAAGCATACAAGCAAAGAGAAAGAAATGATGTTGCCAGTAAAAAATACAACGTGGAACACAAAACTGATTATTACAAATATGTTTTACTATAAAATTAAATTATGATAAATGTGGCAAAAAAACTACTCCACAATTATGAGTGACCGCAGTTGGTAAACCCAGCCTGTCCTTTCCCCTTTTCCGGAACGAGTACTGACTATCTGAAACGAGCGAGATACACCGTAATTAACTAAAGACGGGTCACTGTTAATTTGCCCTGACATTTTACAGACCTGCATTGGTGCTTCGTGCCTCATCGCGTAGCTGTTTTTCTCTTTTTTATTTTAAACGTATAAACGAGTCTGATGCTACGTGTACTGATATACAAATCCTACTCCAGCATCAGCACCACAGCCGTCCCTGGCTACCACACGCGCACAGACACGAACGCGCACACCCAAAAATATACACAACTTGGTCGCGCTGCACTTTGGGAGATGTAGTTCCTCTCAGCCAACCCTGCCCACTGGTTAGTACCAAGAGCCGCAGCTCTTCAGTGATTGTTGAAACTGGTCAATACTAGAAAACTACACTATGGTAATTAATAAAGCCGCCCTGGACAGATGGCTAGAGGGGGAAAAAGCTATACTCGTCCTTTGATTTAAGAAACCCCAAAGTTCAATGCTCACTTACAAACCTCAACTCTGCTTTCATACTCTCTTCCTTACTCTGCAGCTTTAGATTAATTTTGTATTATTATTGATATTAATAGCAGTAATCCTAGAGTTATAAACTAAACGCTGTCACTCCCAGTGTTGCTCTTTGTTTGGTCTCATCCACCCACCAGAAGCTAGCCCTTGCTTCCCCTTTCTATGCTAGGGTGACACACGCCCTAGCAATGCAGCATCCCTTTCTGTCTTACCTTCCCGTAGAGTTCCATTTATGTGACGACCTGCTGTTTTCTCAATAAAACTCTTGCAGTAAGGACGAATCTGTTGACAGATGTAACACGACGCCTTGAAAATATATATATTTTAACGGCTTGGGGCTACAGCTAATAGTCCACTTAATATGCAAGTCCCCTCAGAGTACTGACCACTGTTCCTTTTCACGCTTTCCTAAGTAATGCGCGCAGGGTGCGCGGGAGAGGGAGGTACCGGCACACAAGAGCGTTGGGCTGGGGACAGTTCACCAAAGCTACCTGACTGCATCAGATTGTAAGGGCTGGAGAAAATAGCCATTAGAAAAACAAACACATAGGCGTTGCTTCAGCTTGAATGTTGGAGTAAGGTATATAACTTCATGCAACACTCATTTTGTTGGCACTGTATCCTCGCATGACAATTAATAACACTGGCTTACTGAAAGCTACTGTTGACTCACTTCGAGCAGCTGCTATGGTGGGGAGCTTAAATAGCTGTATGCGCTCCTGCTCACATGCACCCTGTTCAGCTTTATGAAACTGTACCTAAGTAAACAGCGTCCGTCTGTGAAATCTGGGGGAAAACAATGTACAGTAGATCTACAGGTTTTACGCGCAAAATAAATGTGCATAATAAATGCTCTTATTAGCAGATGAGGAGATATATGGGGACAGTCACCCTATGAATAACATCCTGTACACGTACTTATACGGTACCCAATACACGACAATTTACAAACTATTTGCTGATTAACAGACAATGTAGCAAGCAGTTTGCGAAACGACGAAGAAAAATGTGCTCAAGACGTGGCAACCCTTTTCATGTTTATTTAGCATTGTTGTCCTCACATTCTATTGTCAAATGAGTTGCAACCACGCAAAATATGCATACATTTTAATAGTACTGAAACTATATTCAGTACTTACGTATTATTGCAACCAGATTTGTAACGTGGTGTAATTCCCAGAAATAGAGCCACAGCTTACTTACTTTTCGTGAACTAAAGCTGTACTGCTGTTTATTTTACCATTGCGTACTGTGCATGACAACAAATCTTTAAAACCAACGAAAAAATCATGAATTACACGACGTTACAAATGTGGACGCAATATGCTTCCAAAAGCAAGATTTGTGAAGCACTTCTAATTACGAAGTATTATATTACATGCCCGCTGCAAGCAATCACTAACACTCACATTACTTTTATTCAAATAATTTCATCTGTGTTTCCAGCAGGAGTGCCATGACCCGGTTCTTCTTCACACTCATAGGGTTGCCACCTTTTCAAATACCCAAAGTGGGACATTTTTTGTAGCAACTTCAGATTTTGCAGGGCAAAACATACCCACAGCCAGTACAAGGACAAAACTTCATTTTTTGCCAAAATAAAAGCTTATTCCTATAGCATTTGAGTTGATTATTCTATTTCTTATAACATGTAGGTGTTTAAGATACAAAATAACTGTTTTATGCAACTATTAAAGAAAACATAGGAAATATTTTTGTCCTAAAATCTCAGGGCATTTGCCATTGTTTTCAGTTTTTTTTGGAGGACACAAGGGCCCAAAAATGGACTGTCCCCCGCAAAGTGGGACAGGTGGTAACCATATTCAAACACCATCCTCTCAAGTTTGAACATCTGTGCCAGGTCCACAGAACTCAGACCTCGACATTTCATGCTAACATATCCACAGTGACTTCCTCGCAAGCTGTTGTTTCCATTGTGCATCTGTAATGCACACCACTGATGAAGAGGATTTTCTAAATATTTTCTCTCCTCAAGCTAAGGCAAAGTTCTTAATCTGCAATAAGGACTTTGAACAGCGTAGATTTTCACATGCCCTCGTTTCACTTGCAGTTTCCGACTTTCGCGCCCGCAAAAATCTGGTTGCGGTAATACTAAGTACCCAATATTATTTTATAGGATTTTCACAATAAGTTGCTAAAAACAGAATATAGCATCTCATCATAAACTAATACTAGGATACTAAATGGTCACCTGAGGCAGAGGTATAAAGGTAGGTTACCCAAAAAGTAGCGTTCCAAAAATGTGTGCTGGATTCATTAGTTGTAGTAAAGAAAAAATTTAAAAGGATGCGGTCTGGGTAGTACATAATATGTACGGTATAATTCTATTGTTAAATAAGCATAATAGCATGATAGTAGTTTGTCAGCAGCTGGCGCCACTTACAATCTATAGTCTCTGCACAGTGTATTTCTGCAGTCTTCTTCCAAGTTGCATATGTGCCCCTTATCTAGCCTTTAAAGTGACATTCTCTCAATTTCCACCCAAATATTTTGCAGTGGCAAATGTCAAAGGTCAAGTGTGTAGCTGAGATTTTTGTAAATTTGCTCCAATTTTTTAACCAAATTGCATTACTGTCTAGAATGTAACTCTTCATGCCATAATTTACAACACAAAAAAATAACCAAAAATAAAAAGGTTTAATTAAAAGTGCTGGTGTGCTAGTAGCTCATAACACTTGCTTGAAACCCCCAAGTAACCAACCTTCTTAATTTGCTAAGCACTCTCAGCAGCAAACCCTATAAAACTGTATACCCTACCAAAACCCAAACTCTAATCCTAAAACTCTTACCTAGTGTGTATCTCAAGTCCTTACTCCCTTTCCCTAAAGCTCCATCCCCTCCCTAAACCTACATTTTCAGTCGCTCCCTACCCCTTAAATACCCCTCTTTCTCCCTAAATCAAAAACTCCATTCCTGCTCCCTACTACTAAAATTGTCTTCCTACTCACTAACCCAACCCCCCCGCCTAGCCCTAAAACTTTCCTCTTTTTCCCTAATTCTAAATCTCCTTCTTGACCAGTTCCCTAATCAACACTCCTATTCCCTCTTCACTCCCTCACAAGCTGCTTGCCCAAATTAAAATTTTAAATTGAGCACATGTGGCAGCCTAAACAAGCAACAAGACCCTCAAGTTTTCAAGGCAGTGGTCTTCGAGCACATGGAACTCAAGCAATTGTAGTAGAGACAAGTAAAAACTCCCATAAAAATCTTAAGCAAAGGACCCATATAGCCAACTAGGTATTCTGGATACAGCAATACAATCTAAACTGTATTAAAGTAATAGCACATATGCTAGCGGGATTTTCTTTATTTATTTATTCATTTAAATTCTAGCCAAACATTTGCCTTCAACAAAATCACAACACAATCAGAAAAATGTATTTGTACTTCAGATATTTTGCACATCCAAAGAGACAAACCACAATTATGATTGCTTGCAATAGACCACTTGCTTAAGCCACAATACATGTCTCTGTTTTGATATAATCCAGAGATTTGACTTTGGATGTGTATTACATTCTATGTCCTGGACAACCCAACCAAGAGGAAATTGAATACAAAGCAACCTGGCAAGTCTATCACTGTGAAATCCATGCAAAAACCTCAATGTGTAAGAGTCCATTTTTCAATCACAGTATGACAGTTCCTAGTAAAACTATCAAAGAATTGTTTTTTTGAACTCAAGATATATTTGCAACTAAGACTATTATTCCTTCCTTAACAAATACAGGTATATCCACGCTGAATTGATTAGGTCATACTGCCATCATGAGTACAAGAATTATTAGTGGTGGCATCTTTCCAGTGACACAAAAGGTCACTTTTCTAAATAAATATATATTTTAAATCATTCTGATGTAATATCATCTCAGTACAGGTATGTTCTAGACATGTATTTCTTTCCTCATCTGAAACAGAAGTCATATATTACCCACATCTTACAGAAACCATTGTAATTCTGTTTGGTGCCTCACAGTAAGACGCTGTCCGGTTCGATTCTCAGCTAGAGCGTCTTCTGCGTGGAGACATTCATGAATGGGCATACCTTCATTGAAGGTTGTGCGTCAGGGCTGGTAACTCAGCACGTAAAAATCAACTACCAATCATTAGCGGACCAGAGTTCTGCTGTGGCGACCCCTAACCGGGAAAAGCCGAAAGAAACAACAACCACCTTATACATTCTATTTGCCTTGAAGGGTAGCTGGGGCTCATACCAATACAAGGCTGTATCTCTCAAATATTCTGACATTTTCAGTAATTTTTTCTGAGCAATATATTTACATGTTCTATCATAAAATATCCTTAATACTGTGCTGTCAGGTGAAAAGGTGAGGGCAGCTGCTCCCACAAGAAAAATTAATATGTAGAAGTTTGCTGTTACCCAAACCTAATAGACTTCTCAGGCTGTCACAAGTTAATCAATTACAAAAACAGAACAGGCATTCTGGTCAGTGTCAGCGGCATATCAAGTATCCCACTTGCTTTTAATGCTAGGAAAATCAGAAGAGTCAAAGTTATCATCTTACACAATATACTTGAATTAATGTTTGCAATACTGACACTGCAGTGCAGCATAAAGTTGGTTGTTATACTCTTGAGTGTGCCATCTTTTAGAAGAGATGTTAGACCAACATCACATCTGCCTGAGCTGGTGGAAGTTTAGGAGGATGTAAAAGATACCATGGCTCGTATTGAAAAAAAAAAGAGTAGGGAACATTCCCTCTTGCTCTGGGCAAAACTCTCCAAGTCAGAATGGATATTACCTTAGATCTCCCCTGAAAAAAGCAAATAAATAGATAAATGAAAATGAATGATCAGTTATAATAGTAATAATTCCGACCATCAGAAAATGAGTTGTGCTTTTATTTCTTTCAGAATATGCCAAAAAGTAGTCATTTTAGCCAAGGCTATAGCAAGCCAATCTACAAGGTACACAAAGTTGTATACTCTTTAAAAATTATTTCATTTGTGTACTGCAATATGCTAAAATTTGAATAACAGTTGTGGTATTTACCATGGCTTTGTTTACCTTATTCTTTTATTTATTTTTTTCTTACATTTTGTTGAATTTGTGATTGTTTTTCCCAGAATGCCTTTACTTAAAGCTTAAGTTCATGGCAGATCTTTTTTTTTCAATGTTGAAAAGGTATATTGTCCAGAATAATGCACTATGGCATTTGGGTTGTACTTTGGAAGCTTTATATTCAAAAAGCTGGTGTGAAAGTTAGTGTACAGTTCCAGAAATCCTAGCTACATTCCTGTTTTATTTTTTATCGATTGATTGATTAATTTACATTTGATAACCAAAGGTATGACTGGGAAAATTTTAGTGGAAATTCTGAGATATAAGTTGCAAGGAATAATTTAGAAAGAATAATTAGCATGAAAGATTTGCATGACAGTAAATGCAATAATAATTATTACAATTATACAATTAGTAGAGTATCCTACCAAATGTGAAAAAGTAAGAAAAATACTAATAATAGCCTATTATCTTACAAAACTAACAAAGCAACAAAAGTAAGAAAATGCTAATGATAGCCTGCTAACTTATAATTCTAACAAAATAAAAACTACAACATCAGATTGTTACAATTTTATCTGTAAAACAGAAAAAAGTGGCATACTAGAGCCAAGGTTAGGGAGTAGATATGATTTGTCTGCAGTTGTGTGTGTGCTCACAGGATAGGTGTACTCAGTCAAGGTGGATCAAAACAATGAGATATCCAAGAATGAATTAGATAATTTTTAAGGCTATGTTTGAACTGCTTGGGATTATTTGTTTGGCAGAGTAAGTTAGGTAGAGATTTCTACATTTTATCTACAAAGTTGGCATACAGAGGGTACCTGTGAGAGTTGTTTGTAATGATTATGGCATATAAGAGTAGACATGGAAGAGCATCTAATCAGAAAAATGGGTAATTTTATGCAAAGTTTTTGCCTGATCAATTTTTAGAATGTTAGGAAATTCCAGCCTTTTTTATTTCTTTGAGTGCCGTACAATGATTTTTTTTGTTTGTTTCACTGCAGACATGAGATGTCTGTTCAAGTTTTGCACAGACTGTAGATTAATAAAAATGGATAATACATACTTAAGGTATGGGAATAGGTAAGAAGTAGCAGTATATTTAATTATTGGTCAGAATGGTAGAGTTTATCTCAATAATACATTCCACGTTTTATATGTATACTTTGATTGTGTTTTCTATGTTTGTCAAATTTCAGCTGATTAACTTTGATAATTCCAAGTACTTAATGTGGATGACTAATACAAATTAGTCATCCAAATTGTCCCCCTTAGTTTTCTTTTGATAGTGCATGTCTCACTTGACTGAAAATATGTCATTTAAATTGTTTGCACATAACAGATGTTATGATTTTTAATTGGAACTATATTTGCTTTCACTCAGATGCTTTCTCTTCCTAACCCCCCCTACTTAGACCATGCACTTTTAGACTGTATACACCTCCAGGATTTGAAAATAATCAACAGGAATGCAGTTCTCTCATAATAACATATTTGAATTTGTTGTATGTGCACAAATGTACCCTGGCAGCCCAGATAAATGATCATTTAAATCTAGCCAGATGACTATAGATCAGCTGCTTTCAAACACTGACTATCCTCCTCCACAGAATAACCCTTTTGACTGAGTTCAACTCCAAAGATTTATGTTAATGAGTCAAAGAAATTCTGCATTCAGTAATGTATTTCATTTCTATTGTACACCCCCAGACACACACACACACACACACACACACACACACACACACACACACACACACACACACACACACGCACACACACACACACACACACACACACAAACACACACACACACACACACACACACACACACACACACACACACACACACACACACACACACACACACACACACACAGCCCCTGACAAACCAGAACCACAGTTGCTTAACCAAGATCAATTGACAGCTGTGGCCTGCTACTTTCATGTGTAGACTTATAATATTACCTTTTGACAAGATGCATCTCAGAAATTTGAATGCACTCAAATCTTACCCAAAATGATGTATTCAGATTTTTTTAAGTAGAAAAGCACCCATGATCATTTTAGTTTGATTAAGAGAGTTAGTTCTTCATAGAAGCCAGTGGCATGAGCACCACTTTCAGCAAGCTCCAGAATTAATTTTACTCATAGTTAACGTAATATCCCTCAGTCATAACTCCCTACATGTCCCATTGTCTGGTAACAAACTAGGAGCTACTGAGGGACATTAAACTTTAGCAAGAGCAAACTTTTCTTTTAGAACAGTTGAAAAAGTGTTCTGAAATAGTTAGTCATTAGGAGACAGTAGCAAGAATGGATGCTTGCAAGGACCCAGGATAAGTAAACTGTTACGGCCAAAATAGTCAAGTTGACACCCTTAAAGGACACAGATGATACATTTGAAGTCAAGACAGAGAATTTGACTTTTAAAGAGACATGGAAAACATGTTACATACAACATGCTCCTAGTTTTTGTTTGTGTCTTTCGGCTTTTCCCGGTTAGGGGTCGCCACAGCGGAACTCCGGTCCGCTAATGATTGGTAGTGGATTTTTACGTACCAGGTTACCACCCTGATGCACAACCTTCAACAAAGGCATGCCCCATTCATGTATGCCTCCACAAAGAAGACGCTCTAGCTGAGAATCGAACGGGACAACGTCTTGCTATGAGGCGACAACACTACCACAGCACCACCACTGCAGTAATATGCAGGGAATTAAGGTGCTGGAGTTTCAAGAGGTGTAGGAAAAAATGACAAATTAGAGGGCCAGTAAAACTGGAACACACCTCACTTATCTGCCTTGTCAAAAGATATTTAAAGACTTTATGCCAAAATAGGTTAAAGTTAAGAAATTGTTTTATAAAGAAACTGTGTATATTTTAAAATATCATACTTAGATACATAAGGGTTTAAATGTTGAATGCAATTGGAAATGTATTTTATAATGAATTATTTTGTTTTTACTTTCTAGTTGGCACTTTAAGAGTTAATTAGCAGGTTCTGAATGCAATTGATTTATTGTTTGATTTCCTTTTGTTTTAGTTTTTTAAGTATATAAGATATTCAAGTGATATTTTTTACTGCTTTACTCCTGGAAGGCTTTGTGCCGAAGTGCTAGAGAAGTGTTTAATAAACATTTATTTTGGGTCTAGAGCCTAGTTGTTTGTATATAATTTTCAAGTTATTTTGCGGTTGTTTTGAATTTTTAGCTGTTATCCCTAAAATTATTAAAATATTGTTTTTAGATTTGCAATATTGTATCTGTTGTTAAATGTACTTATTTTGACAGTTGTAAAAATAATATGACCAAAAAAAGCCATGTTGGTATGTTCAGAAAAAAACATGTACTCAGAGTACAAAGAGTACGCCTGGCTACACCCTTGTTCAAAGGATGCACAGTACTTTGCTATGCCAAGAACCCTAAGAGAACTCCCAAGATGAATAATTTTTTGAAATATTAAATTATGCAGAGTGTAAGAAATCTGTTTGTGTTCATACAGAGAAGTGCCTGCTCCAGGTGAGAACACATGAAGCCTATCTGTTTCTAGACTTTTGCCCAAAAACAATGCACTGGTGATTATTCTTTGCTGAGGTACACTCGTTATAAAACAGGCATTCTTGCAAACAATATCCATTCTGTGATGTTATCCCCGGAATTCAATAAACTCCAGCCTACATAGAGCTTACATGTTTGCACGGTGGTGTGTGGCGAGCTACAGTGCACACCACCGCGCAATGCATATTCATGCTGTGCGCCACGTCTAAGTGAGGTTTCATGGTTGATAACAGTGCTGCTGGCTAGGAAACCATGTAAGTGAACACAGATAGCAATCCTGCTTAAAGCAGAGCACTTATGGTCCACGGTTTTGCATGGAATGCCACAATGATCACCAGGGCTTCACAGCTCTCAGTCTCTTAGTTCAATACATCTGCACAAAGGCCAACATAATGCAGGGATAATGACCTAGACATAGGGACATATTTGACATAGATGCCTTATAAAAATGTTAAGTACATGTTCTGAAGGCTTTGAAGTATGAAACTCAAATATACCTCTCAACCTCCTAGATCAAGAAATCTAGACAAAGCCATAAATAATGGGAGGATAAAGGCCCCAAAATAAGGACAGCTTTATAATATTGTTCTTACAAACTGAGAAAGTTGATAGAATAATAGGTTTTACATTAGCATGAATTTTCTGAAGAGCAAGAAGTTTGAAACTCAAATGTCTGTCATTATTTTCTGACTTCAGTCCACAACAACATGCCAATGATTTGCCAGAAAACAAAAATTTTATGAGGAAAAGATCATAAATATATGACAAAAATCTGGACAGTTGAGAGGTATGAACTCAAATGTGTGTAATATCGAGTCACATCGATCCTTAGATCATGCCAGTGTGTGTATTGAATATGGACACACAAACGAATTGTAGGAATGAACACAGGGAAAGAGGACAGGTGAAATAACCTAATGTACAGCAGATGAGGCCATGTCAATGGCAGATGGTTTTAGCAACAACACCAATCACATATGTATATAGGGCATTTAGGGACAACTACCTCTGGGAATGTTTGGGGTTATCAAAAGTACTAGAGAATTGTCAGATAACCTATGTAGAAGATTCTATAGGAATGAGAAGTGTACTAATTGGTTCTCTAACAGAGTAACTGATGCTTGGAACTGACTACCGAATTACAATAAAGCAAGTACTAGTTTAGATATTTTTAAGAACAGTCTGGACATTTATTATGGGAACAAGTGTTATGGCATATTGGCAAGCTAGAAGGGCTTTAATGCCCGTGCTTGAAACATTTGTATGTATGTATGTATGTATGTATGTATGTATGTATGTATGTATATGGTACAGTATGGACTGCATAGTCAAAATGTGTTCTATGTGACTGTCGCACAAGGGAGGATGTCAGTGTGAGATAAGCATCCTTACATGAATAATGCAGAGGACATTTATTAGGGATCTGACATACAATTGGGGTATGGTCTGTTACACTGGCCTGGTAATCAAGGAGCCTCAATCCTCACCACTGGCAAAAGTGAGGGCTGTGCACATTGGGAGGATTGCAAGTATACACACTGTAAAGTACAATTTCCTTTAAGAGCACAGATAGATCATAGTCAGTCTGGGACTGGTTTCTCCCTCTTTCTCCGGATCCCCAGTAAGACTCCCGACTGGCACAATTATAGGGTTAAGATCTCAGCCAAGTGGTCAAGCCAAAACCTCCAGTACCCTCTCTGTCCAACCAGTGCTTTGTGTCCCTGCCCACATAGCTCACAGACACAGACACACACACACACACACACACACACACACACACACACACACACACACACACATAGATTCCTTTGATATACAAACACATAGACACTTCTGGGGAAGGCTGGCACAGCTCCCTTCTGCTCAGGCTATAAGGTAGTTATCACTGCCACCAACCACTACTTATCAGCTACTCTAAAGCCCTTACAAAGGATGCCCAATTCTACTGTGTAATGTTACTATTATCCAAATGGTAAGTGTGACCAAGAGTAAGGCTATTGGAGTGGCCTATACAGTGTCACCAAATACATATGTAAGTACTCTAAGAGCTTAAATATCTCTAAATACACCAGCCGCAATTAAAAGGTTTAAATATATTTAATAATAAATAATAAAAGAACAAGACAACATGCAAACAACACATTAACCACAGAGTTCAGAGTCATAGGAAATATTTTAAAACATTGCAGGACAGTTTCAAATAAATACAGAAAACATCTAAACTAATCTTTACTATATTCCGATCTATATCTAAAGAATACTATGCCCTAAATAACGTACTTACAGAGCAACATGCAGGGAGAAGTGCTGAGTGAATGTTTCTAGATCCAAGACAAGGTACAAAATGCCCAGCATCCCTCTCTGAGAGAGTTCTTAATTAATATCACATATTACTGCTGGGTTAACCTGGATGACATCACTCTTTTTCACCTGCCTTCAGTTCCCAGGCTAACAGATACCAACAGAATTTTATCATCTCTGTCTGAGAAGTACATTTCTCTCAGATATTTGCCCAGAACTGGAAGTCGCAAAACAATAAAACACTTTTACATTTGAACCCTAGTTATTATTTCTGTTTCAATACAATAGGAAAACCTCTACACATTGTGTCTGCTTAGAGAGATAAGACAATCATAAAACGCTTTACTTTTCAACTTATTTTCTTGAAGTTTTGCAAGTTAACTCTGTATGTTCCATCTTCTACTATTAAAACATAGATTTGCATAGGTATATAGTTTATATACATTTCTGTTCTTTTCCAGTAGGGTACACTGTGGTTACATTCTTGAAGCTCAGTACATAACATACATTTCAACACACACTTCTGCACCAGTAGTTTAATATACACATAACATATAGTTGTCTTACAGTTGTAAGATAAGCATATTAATCATATTAATCATCACAAATGACACATGACTATCCACAAAATTCCAGATAGCTGCGCTTGCAGTGTCACAGAGTCCATTTTGTGAAGCTGTACAAACTGATTTGCCTGAATATGAGTATAATCTCAGCAGAGGTCTCCAGCAGGTTGGGCACAGGTAAAGGCTCACAGAAAACATTAAAAGAACAAACTGCAATCATAGACAATATCAGTATAATATCACTAGTAATACCATGCATCTGACATAATGTGATTTTGAGTGATAACAGATGATTCAGCACAAACACACTTGAACAACTATTATGATACATCCACGGTCTATGAGGGTAACCACCACACTGTCCTGGCACTGTAACATCTGCTCGAGGTGTTCTGAGGGACACTGCTATACCTGTATGTGACATTATGAGCAATACAGGCTAGTTGACTGGTGTGTATAGCACAGTCCATACTGTCACAAATGATATCCATGCCATTAATGCTGTCAAACATCTATGTATGCAGTGTGTGCATCGGAAGAACATGTTGCACACATGCATCTGATGTAACAACTTGATTGGTTTTCCGCACCATCAGACAGTCATGTATATGCCACAAAAACAATACTTATATATGGCCAATAAGCTGTGTGACAGCTCACTGTGACAAAGGTGTTACACTTCAGTTACCAGCTAACGAAAGATGTGAAGACAGGTATATGGAGAAGGGTGCATTGTATTCAGTAGTTCATGTCATGAAGGCTGGGAACTATGAAGGTATTATGGCCTCTGATGTGGATGTCCTTCACATATTCAGTACTTGTGTTACATACAAGGGAGTAGTCAGTACTGTGATCACATGCTGGTGGATGTTCCACTTACCATCGGCCCCAGAACACAGGTCACATACCTATTGGTTTGATTACAGGGTGTGATGTCCACATTATATTTGGGTTGTGTGTTTGTGTTCCTGACCTAAAAAATCCCCCTATACTTTCTTGTCATTGCAGGTGTTGTCATGGCTGTGGCAACAATCTTTGGTATGTGTTGATACTGTCTGTATTATACTAATTTCAAAGTTGGAGTCAATGATTGCACACAATCTGTAACCCTTCAGGATGCTGTTTGGGCACAGGATGTATATGTCATCTGCAATCTCCATCACTTAAATGATGGACAGGAAAGGGCATGGTAGACAGCCCTGATATATGGATCTGATCACTGGGCCTGAGGTATAGGTCACTTTACACATTTCAACTCAGTGCAATGCCATCTATGTGATATACTGATCTACCCACTTGGCAATATAGCTGTTCATGGTCACATATGACAGCATAGATTAAATACCTCAGTGTGGATTTGTGTCTAATGCCTTGACCTGGTCAAGTTCCACAAGATGATGTTGTTGCCATCATGCATACCATCAATGACTTCTTTGAGAAAATCTATCAGATGTAACAGACATGATGTAGCATTAACAACGGACACAGGTCTGTTGTACACAGACAGAATATTACTAGTGTCCATTTAGAAGAGGTCCATGATGACATGTTGGCCTACCTCACAGTCAAAGAGAGTCAGGATGTCTCTATACATCCATGTATCAGGTGCTGTCCCCCCAATTCAGATGTATGTATCTTGATGTATACCCTTCTACTGGAAAATAGCCCATGTGGAATGTGTTTTGAAGTGTGGATTCAATTGTATCAGGAAAGTGTAAGTGTTAAGTCATGCCATAGGCAATTTGTGATGTTGTCACTGCCCATTGATTCTATGTGATAGGCCTGGATGAAGGTAAGACAGTGCATACTGGCTATCATCATCTCACCTAGGGTTTGAACACAATTCCCCATGCAGGTATCATTGAGAAACTCTCCCAGCTGGGGACTAGCCTTTACATCACTAGATGGGTAACCAATTGGCTCACTGACAGAACACATACTGTGAAAGTTAGTGAATCAACCTGTACCAGTAAAGCTGTCACCATTGGCAAGCCCCAGGAATCTGTGTTTGGCCTTTTACTGTTTGGACTCTATTTCTTGACAGTTCAGGCCAATGTATATGGCCTTTGGCTTACCATATTTGCTGATTCTTGCATATTAGGTACAATCATTGAGTCCACCAATGATGATAACATACTGCAGGAGGCGCTAACACAGACAAATGATTGGTGAGAAATCCACACAATCTACCAATAAATGCAGAAATGTGTCTTTATGTTGTCCTTCTGAAGTGGAAGTCCATGTTAATTACAGCATAAACAACAGTCCTGCTATGCTGAAACCCAGTGATGCAGGTACTGGAAACACATGTATATAGCACTCTAAACTTTAACCAGTAAATGTTCACACTGGCATTGAAAGCCTATGTTGTGCACATCAAAGTTCACACCATCATATTCAGATCTTAGGATTGTACAACAGCATTGTACTCAAACCTCATCAGAACACTAATAGAGTATAATGCTCCCTTTTGCATGTACCTCACCAGACACATGCAGCAGCTGAACAGACCACAGGGCTTTCTTATCAAGAAAACACAGGGCCTACAAACTATGCCATGATGTATGTGGATAGATTGAAAGCCATGTCACTGTAATCTGTATCATATAGGAGGAGGTAACTTCTGCCTGGCCTCCATGCCATTCTCTGACCCTGTCCTGGTGGGAGTAGTGCATATCCACAAAACTGCTCTAGCTGGTGACATCATCAGTGTCTCTTGAGGAAAATATGGTAATAGCAGTGTCCCACATGCTGTTGTAAAAAGCTCTATGCAATGTCAAGCAAGAGCACAGACACACACAAATGCATGCACACTAGCTGTCTGGAGTGAGAATAGATTCTCTATCTATCTAAGCACACAGATTACAGACCTCTGTATTTAAGGCAAGTACCACAGCTCAAGTCTGATTTGGAGTGTCTCAGACAATACTTTATAGCTGATTATATCAGCAGTCTCTCTTGAGGAGAATATAGTAATAGTGTCCTACATGCTGGTGTAATAGGCTCTATGTAATGTCAATCAAGAGCACAAACACATACACACCATTTGTCTGCAGTGAGAATAGATTCCCCTACCTACCCAAGTACACAGTCTACAGAACTCAGTACTTTATGTAAGCACCACAGCACAAGTCTGACTTTTACAAAAGTGCAGGACAGCTTATAGTAGATGACATCAGCAGGCCATGTGGGAGAGCAGATGTTGGGAGGCCTGCATGAAATGGATGTGTAGGTATGTGCAAGTGTCAAAATAGTGTCAGTCCACAGCACTGGAGCAGTAACTGTAGGATACACACTTCTGCTCTTCTGTCTAGGCACACACTTACACACACACACACATACACACACACACACACACACACACACACACACACACACACACAGACACACATGCACACACACAGTTAACTGCAAAGAGAACAGAGTAGTACACAGACTACAGAACTCAGTACTTTAAAGTGCCACGCCACAAGTCTGACTTTTACAAGAGTGCAGGTCAACTTATAGTGGATGACATCTGCAGGCCATGTCAGAGAGCAGACTTTTGGAGGCCTGCATGAAATGGAGGTGTAGGCATGTGCAAGTATCAAAATACTGTCAATCCATGGCATTAGAGCAGTAACTGAAGGATACAATCTTCTGCTCTTCTGTCTAGGTGTACACACACACACACACACACACACACACACACACACACACACACACACACACACACACACACACACAAACACACACATGCACATGCACACACACACACACACACACACACACACACACACACACACACACACACACACACACACACACACACACACACAAACACACACACATACAGAGTTGACTGCAGTGAGAACAGAATCCCGGTCTATTTAAGTACACAGACTGCAGAACTCAATACTTTAAGCAAGTTCCACTGCAGAAATCAGACTTTTACAAGAGTGCAGGTCAACTTATAGTGGATAACATCAGCAGCCATGTGGGAGAGCAGATGATGGGAGGCCTGCATAAGTTCATAGCTTAATAGGTTCAAAGGAGGTTACCAGCCTAATGGCTCTAGCATGTTTACAAGCCTAGCTGTCTAAAAACACAAGTACCCTTACTGAGCATAGTTAGATGGTCATTGTTAGCAGAGTGATTTTGTGAGGAGCACCAACTTGCCCTGTCCTGTTGGTCAGCCAGTTGGCTATCCATCTGGTAATGTATGGCTTAATTGGCAGATGGGAGATTTTCACTATTTGACATGAATGGGGATAGTGTCAAAGGCCTTGGATAACTCAACATAGGTTATCCCTAATCCTGATCTTTGGGGTCAGTATCAAGGAAGTACACTAGGTTTAATAATCAAGATCTACCATTGACAAAAACAAAATTGATTGGGTCAAGTATGTTGAAGGTCACCTATGTCTCTGTGGACAAGGTCCATGCTGATTCCTTCCCTAGCCTTGCAGATAAGGCTATTTAGGCTTATGGGTCAATAGCTGTAGTTTTGCATGTTACCAGAATGATGTGCATTGCATATCACACAACATTGGATATTACTCTCTGTAGTGTAGGTAACATATGTGTGGAAAAAGTACTAAGACATCAAGGTTGCGGTCGTTGGGGGAGACAACACATGGCTGTATTGTAAATATGTGACATATTGTTAGATAGGGCCTTCAGTTTGTTATGTTTCCACATGTAATTTCATATCATAGGCAGGAAATGGACAGTAAATAGCAGTAAAACATAATTATATTTACTTTTCCATAGTGCGGTGAGTGGCAGGTTAGTCCAATGGTTGACAAAGTGTACACACATGTGAGATGCACATTTCTAATACTATTCATGCTTGCACATAGCTAAGCAGTGCGCAAATGCAACTCACATTGCTAAAGTCTGAGAGATCATATTGTCTCTATGAAATGCACCTGTTGCTTAACTGACTCTGTGGCAGCATGTGTTAAAGCTTTGATACATGTCTTTTTTGAGCTCAGATTACACTGGGTTCGAATCCAGGTGTATCTAATACTTTTAAATATTTTTCAATGAACATTGATAATGCAATGTCATGAATTCTTTATAGTATGTGTGTAGCTGTGTGCTGGCATGGTGCAGGGTGGTTAACCAGCTTTGTGAAGAGGTAACTACAGTAGTTCATCAATGGACACCTTGCTGTGAGTTGGTGTGCAATGTGCACGTCCGTGCAAGCATGGAGCCCAAAAAGTGAAGGGATCCATTGCTGTTTCTGCTACTTATGTGTGTTGTGTGTGATTCTATTTTTTGACCAGATTAAAGTTGTGAAAATTGGGTAAATAGGAAAGTGATGAAATGGGGAGCAAGCAGGGAGAAGAACAAAGGGAAAGCAGTACAGGAATATGCAGGATGGAGGTAGAAAATAACCATAGCTATACATTTCTTTAACAGTGTAAATTGAAAATATGTGCTGTATATTAACTAAATTTGGAATGTCACCTCCAAAAAGAGGGGTGACCATGATGCAATCATGTTGTATAGCCAACTGGATGAAATCAAGTGTGTCAAGATGATGTGTGCAAAATGGAGAGCAATGGGACAACTTTTTGTGTGTGACAGGTGTCCATTTGTTTTTTTTTATTTGAGAGAAAGAGGAATGTTAGGGAAGGGACATAGGTATGTCTGGGCCAGGTAAGTCGGGTAGGTGAGAAAGCAATTGCAGACAGACAAGACAAACAAGACAAAAGACAGGGACAGTGATGGATACAAAAATTTAGGGGCACCATGATTGGGGTGAGGGTGGGGACAACCTGGGCCCATGGCTGTCAAGCTTGGAGACAGTGAGAATGGAGGCCACACCCACTGTACTGTCATCACTGTCACCTTACTCCACAGGTGGCTGGAGTGCTTGACATCTCCTCCTCCTTCTCCTATGGAACATGAGGGAGAGGACCCTCTCCATCCATCGTAAGTGTGCACCATTGGTGCAGTGCACAACACTATGCACCATCCCTCGCAACTTGCTGCAGGTGATGAAATCACCACCTCTACCACTGTTCCCAGTGGGTACCATTGGACCAGCCTCTGGGACAGGGCTACCTGAGGGTGCATGTAGTGCAGGGGCTGCAGAGGCAGTGCTGTCAGGGTAGCTCCCAAATGTGCTCTGCATCAGTGCTGGAGCTGGTGGGGTGGGGGCAGGCTGATTCAATGGGGCTGGCCTACCTCTCTATGCTGTGGAGCATTTAGTAATGTGGTGCACATGAATGAGATGGACACATTTTGAGGACATATAGTAAAAAGAAAATAGAAAAAAGAAAATAAAACTTATTCAAAATAAAATAAAACAAAATAAAAATAAAATCTTTTTTTTAAATAAAATAAAATAAAAATAAAGAAAATAAAAAGAGAGATAAGGCTTGGGGTGAGAGAAAAAAGAGATACAATTTATACCATCATATGTGATATACAATGGATTACTACAATTATACAATCCATTATCTTAAATTTTATATTTAAGTATACCTCCAAACACTTGAAATGTGCATATATTCACATATGCATGTTTCACTTATACAGATTACAGTTTACAGCAGGGCATTTGTGCCACTGGTATAGAGCAGCAGTTCCCAACCACCAGGCTGTGGATCATTTGGTACTGGGCCAGCAGGCACGGATTGCAATGAAAATGTAAATGTGTGTATGTTTGTGTGTGAGTGTGTTTCTGTGTCTGTCTGCATGTCTGAGTGAATGCATGCATGAAAGCAAAATAGACTCTTTGTGTGTGTGTGTGTGTGTGTGTGTGTGTGTGTGTGTGTGTGTGTGTGTGTGTGTGTGTGTGTGTGTGTTTGCATGTGAGAGAGATCAAGAGAGAATGAGAACAAACTTGTGTGAGTAAATGCGTTCATGAATGCAAGAGTGTGTGTGTGTGTGTGTGTGTGTGTGTGTGTGTGTGTGTGTGTGTGTGTGTGTGTGTGTGTGTGTTACAGAGACATATACAGAGAGAGAGAGAGAGAGAGAGAGAGAGAGAGTGAAAAGTTAGAGTGATCCCTGGCAGCAACAGCAATGAGGTTTGTGTAACTCTCAACCATACAACTCAACCTCTTGCACAATTAATCTGGCAGCACTCCACTCAACCTTTTAGAGCAAAAAATATGGACAAAGCCACAAATTATGGCAGGATAAAGGATCAATAATAGGTACATTTTTAAAATATTGCAATAATAGGTACACTTTTTTAAATATTGCTCTTACAAACTTAGAAAGTTGATAGAATAGCAGGTCTTGCACTATCATTAATTTTTCTGAAGGATATGAAGGCTGAAAAGCAATTGCCTGCCATTATTTACTGACTTCAATCCTCAAAGTTTTGCAAGGGATTTTTCAGAAAAAAACACAATTTTATGAGAAATAGACCAAAAATATGAGGCAAAAAATCTGGACATTCTGTGAAAATCTGTACAGTTGAGATGTATGCTGGACAGAGTTAAATGATAGGCACATATTTTAAATATTGCTCTTATAAACTTAGAAAGTCAGTAAGGTTGCCATTAGGTTTACATACCTCTCAACCATAGTAGATCAATGTTATGCTGTTATGCAGAATGTGCACTATTTTCTTTGGTAATTATTGCCAAATGTCTTGTTATTGCACTTTGGAGCTTTTCTCCCCAGGTATCATCTGAAAATGGACTTCTAGTTCAGTCAGGCTTCCCCGGTAAAAAAATGTCAAATAAATAAATAAATATTGTGCACTTTATTATGCACATGCAATGGCTGGTCTTTGGAAAATATTCTTACATGAAATCAGTCTTTGATGCAAAAAAGGTGGGAGACCGCTGGTATAGAGGTGTTAATTTAATGTAAATATTATTGAAGAAATAACAGTACTGCATAGTTGGGGATTGTGGTATTTGATTCCACAACCTTTGTCTAAACTCTAATATTGGACTCTTACAATTGGTTTGTGCTACAGACTAATGCGCGCATACTTGCTTTTACAGTTGGGATATGCATGCTCAATTTGATAGACCTCTATAAAATACCAAATAAGCTATCTTTAACTTTTAATGCTACAATAACACTCCTCCTCTGCTGCATACATACCACTTACTTGCCTCAGTTTCTTCAATCAAGTTTCATAGGCCCAGACATTGAATTCCTGATCTCTGGCAGCTAGGGAAAGAACAGAAAAGAACAGAAGAGCATAATGCACACTAGTCTTGCATATATTAAGCTTTCTAAGCATGTGCCTAGCATAGAAATAGTTACAATGAGAAAAATCAATCTATGACATACTTAGTAGAAAATGTTAGTACACATGAGATATGTCTACATAGGTCTAGATTTCAACTCCCACTCCAATATACCTTCAGAAAACAGGATGGATGCCTTGTCCATTTTTGCCACACAAACAGCTTTGCAGCAAATAATGTAATTCCTCACACAAACAACTGCAATTGAATGTACACTGATATCAAGGCATAAACTGTTATTTGTACATTTATTATATTTAATATATTTGGTTGTAGTGCACTTAGTTATCACACAACCTGTTATGATTATTGCTTGCAAATATACAGCTCTGTCTTACCTTTCTGTGTTTCTTGGTCATTCATCACTTATCTGACCAGTACTCAGACACATGAGGTATGTAAATCAGTCTATATCATTTACCTTAAAATGTTTGAGGATATTAACTGATAATACTATGGTACGCAGCTGCCACCAAATGAAGGGCAGGTTGGATGGTACAAACAAGCATAGACTGTTCTTTTGGGGGGAGAGCAAAGGTAAATTCCTGCACATGCAAGGGTATGCTGTTATTTATGGGGGGGGGTGACCAAGTTGAGCTACTGTTATGGCACAACAAGGATATGTTGCTCTTGTTACTCTACTTGTTTTGCATCCTGCCTGTTTGACCTTGTGAGGGCGGTGAAGTCAATGTGTCTCATTACTTTCTAACTTCTCCCCATAATGATATCCCATTACAAACATATGGTTCTAAAGTGAGGGCATAGAGTGATCATCAGTATTCTCCAGAAGTATGACTGTGTGAATCATTGACAACTGAGGCCTACTACTTGCTAACGGGCACATATAAGTCAAATGTCTCTGCTGTCACATGTTAAGGGAATTTCTGTACAAATCTCCCACCTTTTACTTGCTTGCTGTACAGAGTGATGAAATACAGGGATATGCCATGATATTATTAAACCATACACTCCTATAATTAAACCATACACTCCAGGTTCAGGACTTCCCTCATAAATGCAGCAGTTGCCACAGTGTTAGTTCAGAGCTGACTCTGTCTAATGCAAGCAGTACACAGCCAATGCATGTGAATGTAAAGACTGTGTGAGTTGCCTGGCATCAATGCTACTATATGTCTGTGAGTAGAAGGAAGGTTTTAGGCTCTAGCTGGTGAGTGAGTGTGTTATGTGTTGTCTCTTAGCCAATGCAAGGGCATACTGAGCATGCCTATGTCTACCTAAACCCACAGCAGCTGTGGTTCCCCTTCTGACATGAATGCAAACAGTGGCAACAAATAAGAAATTTAAATGAAGAACACTAAGGAAAGGGAAACAAAAATCCTGCGCTGTCATACAATCCTAAGATTAGAATATCATGGCATGACCTGTGATGTGCACCATATGTTTGTACTTGAAAATCCTGTAAGAGACATGTTAGAAAGTAATTACGCACATTACAGTGTCTTACTTCACAACTCTCACAAGACCATCCACTATAACACTGTGACATTTTTATTTTATCAGATGTGGAACTGTCCAAGGCCAATATAAGTTAAATGTACAATGACCAGTTAAACATCACAAATGCAGATATACTAAACAGTAAGTTAGCTATGCACCTTGAGCATCAGATAGAAAGCCTCTGTCTCCCCGAATTCAAAGTATACAAAACAGGGATATGGCTCAAGTATCATCACTCACACAGGGTGTTGTGTGGTGGTCATTACAGAGAAAAGTTACAAAGCAATGATATACATTGCAGTTTCTGACTTCACAACCCTTACAACACCATTCACTATAAAGTTGTGACATGTGGATGCTGTCAACTCTCTAAATTTTCAAAGGTGATGTAAGTCACAGGTACAATGAACATTTCTACAGCACCAGTGCAGATATTGTAAACAATAAGTTAGTTATGCACACTGAGCATCCGATACTGAATTTGTATCCCTGTATCAGAAAGGTAGTACACAGGAATTTCACACAGTTATCATCATTTCCACAGGATGTTGTGGGGGGGGGGGGCAGAAAGTTTAGGCTGACACAAGAGGTCAGTGAGCATGTGTGAGTATGAAGGAGAAGGAGGAAGGCATTTGGACAAAAAAAAGAGCAGTGAGACAAAATAAGTAACTGGTGTGTGTGTGTGTGTGTGTGTGTGTGTGTGTGTGTGTGTGTGTGTGTGTGTGTGTGTGTGTGTTTGTCTGTAGGGGTCCTCCTGGTGAAATTGGTGTGTGAGTGTATGCATGAAATCAAGCTGAGTGCTAGATCTACATCATGGTGTGCTGGACTGGTGTGAGCCATGCATGGTAGAGGTGGCAGTTAATTGTTGTCATCCCTGACCATGAGAACTGGCTCTTCCAAGAGTCGCACTGGCATGTTGATGTCCAGGGCCATGCTCAGATGCAGTGCTGCTAACAGAATGTGACTGCTGTCTGCTGGATGAGCTCCCTTTATGGGAATGCCCAGGACTATGACCCCCATAGCCTGTCACATCTGGGTGTGAACAGCATGCTCACTGTTGGAGCAGTGGAAATACTGCCACTATGGGAGCATGATCAGGCATGGCCACATTGGATATCAAAAAATTCATTTGCTAAATCTATAACTGTAAACCCTTTATTCTGTGAATTAACTTGACTGTCATTTCTGGTATACCCTACAAGACATAAATGCATACAGTTACCCTTTTTTCTAACTGGCCACACCCAATATGTCTTTCTGAGCACTTTAGCTGTCTCAGCTGAACTGGAATTTATTTTATCTTTACTTTTTCAAATTCTATATATTTGCAAAAATCTTGTTACTGAAGTCTAAAACAGCATATAGCTCTAATGACATGTTCATACCTAGTACGGAGTTGTTACACTTTGAACTGCTAACTGCTGTAATTTTTGATCCTTTAAATGCTGACAAACTGCATTTGTGTCCTCTAACAAAGATCTATGTGTAACTGAAGTTGATTTGTCGGTATTAATCGGTACATTATTCTGTATTTTTTTTTTATAAATAATGAAATATTGTCATCTTTTTAACCTTAAAGAATGACAGATAAATGCTTTGGTTTGGTACTGGACTGTCACACCCTTTACAGTTAAGCTGAACATCCTTTGCTATAGAACTCGCAACAACACTAAGTCTAGCTATGGAATGTGTTATTTCTTTATTTTGCTCTGAAACAGCAGTTTGTAATGAAATCTGTATAGTATTCCCCCTTGGTGCAATATTTGCACTGCCTTGTACACTGATGTTTTTGTCTGTATTTAGCAGATTAGTGCGTAACTTTGTACCTGGAATTACATTTAAACAAGAATGTGTTACATTCTGAACATTTGTATTTGAAACTGTAGTAAAACAACTCTGTATGTTGAATAGTATGTGATGCAACATTTACACAAGAATTTATGTTATTTAAGTCTGAAACCATACTGTATCTTGCTTCTGTGATTTAACCCTTTTGCGTTTAGAAATATTTAACATTCTTGAACTAATAACCTTTAACTTTAAAAGAACATTTCTGGAACACAGTTTTTTAGACTGCTTTACCCAGTTTTTAACTTTAAACCAAACATTTACTGATGTTTTCACTGTAAAAGTATTACTTGACATGTTTAGACAACAGGTATGCAAATGACTTTTACTGATGAATTTAAACTTTTTTGAGCTGTTAACTAAAAGTGCATATAAAGTCTTAGATAACTTTATGATTCTGGAAGAATGTGTCCTGCTGTCTGCAGCTTTTGAAATATTTTTCTTGCTTCTTGGCTGTGTGATGTCACACTGGAAAATTGAAAGTTTGTAACTGGCTAATGTCTTTTATGTTCTGATAGAACACTGCTGAAGTTTGCTGATTTGAGGCTTTTTCTGAAGTAAATGCTGGTGCTATGCAGTTTGTCTAATAGCTGCAATTACTGTATGTAGAGGTCATCTGCTCTGACTGTTTTCTGTATGAAGTGTATTACTGGTGTCTTACCGAAAGGTCTGCTCTGTAAGGAGTAACTGTGTGCTGCCGGCTGTAGCCTTATTCTGTAAGGAGTTTACAGTCTCTTATCTAGAAAAGCACTGGTGTGCTGCTAAAAAGTCTGTTATGAAACATTTGCTGTAGTTACTGATAGACTGGAAATGTGGCATTGTAAACTGTTAATGAAACCTTGAAGTTAAGCTGGCTATTGCACTAAAAACTGTCCTCAAAAGGGTTACTCTCTACAGCTGTGTCTGTTGAAGTTCTGAAGTTTTGCTCCAAATGAACACAGGCACAAGTAGCACTGATAAGGTTGTTTGGAAGGAATGATTGCTGATCTGTATTTTGTTCTGTAGAACACATGTAGTTGAATGAAACACTACTATTCTGTAGATTTCAAGCAGAACACACATAGTATGACTGCTGATGCAAGGTTGATATGTTTTTTTTTTACTTTTATCCCATTCATAATGGCTTACCATTGAAAGAATTGATGAGACTGTACTGTACTGGAATTAACTGAAAACAACTGAAATGAAACTGGAACCAAAGTCTTTATCTATTAATTACCCAAACTCGTGCTGAACAGGTGCCAATCTCTTTTTTATTGGCCAAGTCTTGTGTACATTTCAGAATGAATTCTCCAGATACTGTAGTTCATTTAATAAGGCTTTATTAGATGTTCATAATATCTGAACACTATCTCCATTAACAGTGCTGATAAATAAATACAGTCTGTAGAAATGCTGGGATGCTGGTTAGTTGTGACAATGCTGCTAAATATATCCACAGTTTCTGCACTTATATTCTGATTGTCCTGAATAATGTAAACTGAAACAGTCTTTATTTGACCTGTCTGCTGTACTCAGGCTTGAGTGTCTGTATTGTAGTTTCCTTTCTAAAATTCTGGAAATTTAATCCTTTCTGTATGTCAGGCTGAACTAATTAACTGACTTCCCTAACTGTATCTGCAGTATATTTTAATAATACCAATACCCTATAATGTTTTATACACCTCCCTAGCCTTGGTTTCCAAGCCTGGTCTTGCATGTGCCCTTTTACCTAGCAGTAGGAACATTCTGTAGCTGGCAAGATTGTATCTTTCCCTTGAGGAAGGAATAGAAAAAGAACAGTCTGTGGCCTTCACTTGGGAACTGTTATCCCTCATGCTTGACCAGCAAGGTTATTCTTCCCTTCTACTTAACTGTCTTTTCTAAAATGTATGCATAAATGGAACACAAATCTGACACTACATTTCTAGACCTATTTTACCTTTTAGTCTGCATAATGCCTAATAACGACTTTAAATTGTAAGTCCCTAATCTAACAGTTGCTCCTGAGGTCCCTGACGAAAGTCTACAGGGAGCTACTTCTGTAGTTACCTTACATCTGTATTGCTAATTACTATATACAGCTTTATGTTACCTGAATCAATAATCTGAAAATAAATTTTCTTTATTTGGTAAATAAACTTGTGATTTTAATTTTGACCACTACGTGTCACTTGAGCATTTATGGCCTGTTTGGATTGAAGTCTCTTAACTTTATCATTAAATTATAACTAGACAATTGTTTTTCTTTATATGGCGAATAAACTTGCAATTGTAATTTTGACCACTAGGCTTGAAGTCTGTTATCTCTCATGCTTGACCAGCAAGGTTATTCTTCCCTTCTGCTTAATTATCTTTTCTAAAATGTATGCATAAATGAAACACAATTCTGACACTACATTTCTAGGCCTATTTTACCTTTTAGTCTGCATAATGCCTAATAACTACTTTAAAATACAAGTCCCTAATCTAACACAAGGGATAGAAGTATGTCAACCTCTTTATCAGATTCAACCTCTGCACCCCCTGACCATGCCTCATGCTGGCCACCATCGTCATCAGAGTTTGATGTGACACTGAAGTCAGGTGGCATAGGGCCACAGTTCCACTGTCAGACTCACCTGTGATAAAAACAAAAAAAAAAACAAGAAACACAGGAGTACATTAATATTGGCACTACTATAGTGCAATATATGCTAAAAAGTAACACTGCTGCCACTAGTACAGACAGTCCTGCAATACACACAACACACCTGAGATCAATATCATGCACTACAATATTTGTTTAAATTGATCAGCAGTACTGACATCAAATTAATTGGCATACCAACTGCAGAAGGCAATCATTTCTGGAGGCCTGATGCTCCTGAAAGAAGTTAAGCAAGAGGTAAGGGCAACAACATCACAATCAAGAGTAACACAGAGGTTAATGCATTTGTCCCTTTATAGCTGCACTAAATTGTTTAACATAGGATGTGGCTGACAACTGCAAGCTAAGCTTATACCTGTAACAATCTTCAATCCCCACCAATCAAATGAATACGTGTGACACATATTTAACTTATTCCTTTAAATTCTTTAACCATACAGCAGTATTCAACCATTCAGATAACAAGGCCTACCTGGAAGCTTCTTCTGGGATGAAACATTGGCTCCCACATCCAGCATGTGTGATATGCCAGTGTCCTGAGCTGACTGTGTTCCATAGATCTGCTAGAAACAGCTCATTGGGGATCAGTTGTGGTTCCCTAGTAGGACCTCCACCTGTAACCAAGAGCTCATGGCCTACAGCAGCTGCTCACCTTCTTGCAGCAGTGATAATTTCAGTGACCCTTTGACACAACTGTTCATAGGTTTGGATGTGGCCACTCATGCCATTCAAATTGGCAACAGTTTGTTGCCATAGTCTGAGCCTATGGCCAATATCCTGCCCTCTGCTTTGCAGGAGGAAGGGACCATGTTGCTGAAAAGCCTCAATTATTGCATTGTTTTCTACATCTGTGAAGGGTCTTAGACGTGGATTGAGACATCTCGATGCAGTAATTGCAGATGGCCTAAAAGAAAACAGACATATAACACACAGAAGTATCACATATCTACAAATTATTATTTATATATACAACAAAAAGGCAGCCTGTCACCGTTAAATTAGAGATGTAAAATACTAGCAGGCAGGATGCAAAACAAGGAGAGTAACAAGAACAAGATATCCTTGTTAGTGCCATAACAGTAACTCACTTTAGCCCCCACCCTCACAAAAGAACAGGAAAATGACCCTTTTGGCTAACAAAATATCTTGGAAATCCTACAAGTGCTGTCAAAGGACATGTTCCTGAAACATTTCTACATATTTCTCACACAGCAGTAATTTCCATTTATTTTAATGTCTTGCCAGTCATGTCTACCTCTGAAATGGTAAGACAAACATGGCCATGACATCAGTATAGTTCTAAGTAATGCATACAGATAGTGTAAAATCGTGTGCTTCACATTATTGTTAGAATGCAGTATGTAGTTGACAAAATTGAACCATACCTTGTGAGAATCAGTGCTCCTCTGGAGAGATATAGTGAAGAATATGTTTGTTTTCTATATTCCAAACATATAGAACTAACATCAGCTTGCCTAGCTACAGAGTTTCCTTTTTATATGTTGTAGATTAGCAATATATTGCAACTGTGAGTGAGTATTGTTTAAGAGAAGTTAATCACAACAGTAATCCAGGCTGCCTTACTTCCACTGGGTGGGTCGACTTACATCTAGAAAGTGTCTGGAGAGACCACAGGCCTTTCTCATCAACATGACACAGACGCTACAAATGATGCCATGATGTATGTATTTAGATTAAAAGCCATGTCACTGTAATCTGTCTGGTATACAAATGAGGTCACATCTGCCTGGCCTCCAGCCCACTGTCTGACTATGCCCTGGTGAGATTACTGCATATCCAAAACTATCATATAGCTGATGACATCAGCAGTGTCTGTTAAGGACAAGATAACAGTGTCCCACATGCTGGTGTAAAATATCCTTTGTAATGTCAACTAACACACACACACACACACACACACACACACACACACACACACACACACACACACACACACACACACACACACACACACACACACACACACACACACACACACACACACACACACACACACACACACACACACACACACACACACACACACAGACTTGACTGCAGTGAGAATAGAGCCTACTACATAAGTACACAGACTACAGAACACAGTACTTAAAGCAGGTTCCACAGCTCAAGTCTAACTTAGAGTGTGTCAGACAATACTTTATAGATGATGATATCAGCAGTGTCTGTTGAGGACAAGATAACAGTGTCCCACATGCTGGTATAAAATGCTCTCTAGAATGTCAAGTAACAGCTCACACACACACACACACACACACACACACACACACACACACACACACACACACTTGACTGCAGTGAGAATAGAGCCTACTACCTAAGTACACAGACTACAGAACACAGTACTTAAAGCAGGTTCCACAGCTCAAGTCTAACTTGGAGTGTGTCAGACAATACTTTATAGATGATGATATCAGCAGTGTCTGCTGAGGACAAGATAACAGTGTCCCACATGCTGGTATAAAATGCTCTCTATAATGTCAAGTAACAGCTCACACACACACATGCACACACACGCGCACACACACACACACACACACACACACACACACACACACACACACAGACACACACACACACACATGCACGCCAAGTTGACTGCAGTGAGAATAGAACCCCTACCCATCTACATACACAGACTCCAGAACACAATACTTAACACAAGCACCACAATAAACATCTGACTTATACAGGAGTGCATGTGAGGCCATCCATGTCATTGGAAATGTAACTCTAGGATACCATGTATACTCTACTGCCTAGAGACACACACACACACACACACACACACACACACACACACACACACACACACACATATACACACACCCACACACACCCACACCCACACATACCCACACACACACACACACACACACACACACACACACACACACACACACACACACACACACACACACTTGAATGAAGTGAGAACAGAACCCCTACCTAAGTACACAGACTACAGAACACAGTACTTAATGGAAGCATCATGACATAAACCTGATGTGTACAAGAGTGTAGGTGAACTTATAGTAGATGATATCAGGAGGCCATGTGAGGAACAATGGCTTGGGAGCTTGGGAGGGCTGGATAAGCACATAGCATCATAGCCTAATAGCACTAGTCTATTTAGAAGCCTAGCTGTGTAACAACACAAGTACCCTTATTGAGCATAGTTGGATGCTTGGGTTTAGCAGAACAAGGTTTGGAGCACCATGAACTAGCACTGTCCATGATGAAGCACACAATATTATATAGTACACTTTGTAGTGTGGTTGATATATGTGTGAAAAAAGTACTGAGACCCCAGGGTTGTAGTAATTGTTACGGGGGCAACATATGTATGTATTATAAATATATTACATATAGTTATATCAACCCCTTAGGTTGCAATGTTTCCACATGTAGTTTTATGTCATGCTAAAGGAATGGACAATAAACACCAATAATAAACCATCATATATACAGTTCCATAGTGTAATGAGTAGTGGATTTGTGCAATGGTTAACTAAGTGTACATGCATGTGAGATACACCTGTTTGTGCATAAGTAAGCAGTGTGCAAATGCAAGCCACATTTCTAATGTCTGACAGCAGTATTTATAGTAGAAACCAGTACCATCTGTATTCCAGGCTAGGTTTTCAGGATGGGCAAGAGCATTAATTCAATGCATCTGTTTTTTATTTCTGGCTGGCTGTTTCCTAGGTGGTTTATTTTTTTCCTGTGTCCATAATGCTGCACTTTGCGCAAGCCACAAATGCAGAACCAAACCTGGATTTATCTGTGTTTGTACTATGCAGTGCATCATGAAAAAATGGAATTAAAAACAAGAAAAGTAGGAAAAAATAGAAAAGGGACACATACATGAAATGAACAAGAGCAATGTATGATATAAACACCAGAAAATGATTGTACGCATGAGATATTTCTACACAGTTCAGGATTTGAACTATCTCACACCAATAGTGCTTCAGAAAACAAGGTGGATGCCTTATTCCTCTTTGCCACACAAACAGCTATGCACCAAAGAACTGAAGTCATTATGCTGCTTACTGATTAGTGTGTTATGTGTACCTCTATGCACCTTCGTGCATCTCCTAGCACCTTTGTGCAAATAAGGTAAGCACAGGCAAAATCTGCTGACATCCATTGAAAAAAAAACACTGTGGAAGTGCCTACTTGAAGTGAAAATCCACAGTTAATACATTTTGTGCTTTAACAATTCTAATGAGTTTGACCTCATTTGCATCTTCACCATGCTGACAGCCCTAATTCTACACAGTTGGTAACCATGTAGGCAGGGAAACTGCAAGGGAGCTCAATATTGTAAATAAAAGGGAGGGTATTGCTTTGCTATATATCTGCACAGAGGAATACAGTTTTTGATAAAGCTTGAGTGCATTTCATCACCTACATTCTGCATATGCTTATATGACAGTATGATTAGTCTGTTTCTTGGGGTTTACACTTTTACCTGTCTACATTAGTTACAAGTATATTTTTCATTTGGGAGTGAGGAAGGAAAGCTGCATTTATGTCTTGGCACTTAAAATGGAATTGTTGCTATTGGTAATCTAATTTTCTAGCATCTACCATGTCTAATAATGTCATAATGTGTGTCATGTTACATGTTACAGTCAGTTTTGTACACATCTAGGGACTTTTACTTGCTGTTGCTTCCATGTAGACTCCTTTCCATGGCTGTATTTGGAAAATTTTTGAATACATGGGCAACATGAGCATGGAGTCTACACAGTTGCTTTACAGCTTGTTGAATCACTCGACCATGCTGACTTGCTTCATTAGCATACAGTTCATGTACTTATGCTGTAATTAACATGCCACAGAAGTTTTCATGTTTGCATATGAGCATGCCCCGCTACCCAGCGTTTACTGAATCTAAATATATTCACAGCCATTTATGCAACACACCACGATGTACACATGGTAAAAAATTACTGTGTAGGCTTTATTGAATCCCTCCCTATATTTACTTTACATAGGTTCATAGATTCATAGATTGTTAGTAGGCTAATGTCCCGGGTGGGAGGAGGCTTTCTAAGCCTAGTCAAGTTGTCCCAAAAGAATAGTGATATCATGCATCCAAATAGTACAGCAAAGATCAGACATTTATAAGCTACCTCTGTCCATAAGGGGCATGGCTGCCTGGCTCAGTGTAAATTTCCTATTAGCCATCCACTGGTCTAGGTTGCACTCAAACTGGGTAATAGATGAACTTATTTTCACATGTATGGGCAGCCTGTTCCACAAGAGGGATAGTCTATGGGATACATTTCTGTCCCTCCAGCGTGTTTTGTTGAAGTCAAATTTAGGTCCCCAAACCTTGTATTTCTGGCACTGTTTGACTTATGAATATGCAGAAGATTCATAAGTGTGGAGTTTGTGGATTAGTTTGTCCTAATATTTTATCTAATGCATATAATGAAATACCTTTTTCAACTGTTTATTCTCTTTTTCTGTTAACTTTTTTGATTTCCATGGTTTTTCACTACCTTCTTTTTTTCATTAAACATTTCTTGTACATATTGTACTATACTATTCATAATCTTTCCCCAAGTTCTATTTCTCCTTTTACATTTTTTATTTCTGTTATTTCACTACCGTCTTTCTTTACTGATCTGCTTAAGTAACTTGATACTTCTCTTTTTCCTTGTAAATAATATATTTGCTTATGATTTCTTTCATACAATTCTTTTTTTTGTCACAGTATTTTATAGCATAGTAATGTCTTTCGGCTTTTCCCAGTTAGGGGTTGCCACAGCAGAACTCCGGTCCCCTAATAATTGAAAGTGGATTTTTATGGTGCCGAGTTGCCAGCCCGATGCCCAACCTTCAAGGAAGCCACACCCATTCATGCTCCCACCTACCTGCATGTCTTTAATATCACTCTACTGTGGGGTGGACATGCAGAGTCCACACAGAAGGCGCTCCAGTCAAGAATTGAACAGAAAAAGCTCTTGCTGTGAGGCAACAATGCTAACCGCTGCACCACTGCAGCCCTTACAGTATTTTATAGCATAATGTTCTAATGTTCTAAATCTTCCAGTGCAGCATCATATGCACTTTTATATTTTTCTTTCTATTCTTTTCTCATGTCATATTTCCCCTGTAAAAAAAAAAAATATTTTTCCTTAATTATCATCCACCATTCAGACCAAGTTGTACAAAACATTCTCATAGTAATATGATCTTTCCATAACTGCATTACTAATCTCTTTCATTCTTCATTCCATGTTTTCTCATTTATCCTTTTTATTCCTTTGCCTATTGTAGTATATTCCTTGTTTACATTTATTTCTTAGCCATATTACAAGAAACTCCTGTTTCAACTACCCCTCCCTTTTCCTATAACTAAACCTTCTTATACTATAAATAATCTACTTCAGTTCTATACATACCCCTTTTGTAAGTCAATGACCTTTTGTCCCACAGTTTTAACTTACTACATCTTACCTTTTTTAAACATTTTTCTGATATCATTTCCTTTCTTTTTACACTTGCCTCTTAAATTACAATTAAAGTATCCTGTTATTATAATATTCATATTTATCACTACATAGTCTAAAATCTTACGAAATAAGCTTCCTTTTTCTTTACAATTTTTATGAGGCTATAACATTATAATTCTATATACTCGTCTTTCCATTTTAAATCTACAATGGTTATCTAATATCTTTATCATATTTCTCTGGAAGACGGCTATTTCAGAACATTTCTCATTACCCAAATTCCACATTATCTTTCCTACCCATAGTTTCTCTGTTTGTAATCTTTTTTCATTTGTTAAAAATATTGTTTTTTGATATAATTACATTTAAGTTACATGTATTACATTTCAAAATCCCTATTCTTCTTACTATATGTCTAATACTATTCATATTTACAGAAAGCACTCTAAAATTTAAATTTCCTTGGATTCATAAATTCATAGCTAACTGCTAGGTTAGCTGCCTTAATAAGCCATTCTAAGCCTAGACAATTTCCCTCCCAAAAGTGACTCAAAGAGTCTATATTAGATGAACAAATGCTTAAAATGTTGAGTACGACATGCTTAACAGCTTTTAAGTGAACATTCTTCTAATTGAAACCCCAGAATATCAAAACAAGGAGTTTCAAAAAGTTATAGTTGGCTAACCATCAGGAAGCCAATGGCTGATGGCTGCAATGTACTGTACACCATTACAACCTCCCCAAAGGAAAAAAAAAACAAAACAATTCAACAAACAAAATAAAGTGGGGGGCTTCACCCCACACCCCTCAAAATGGGGGCTGTGCCCCCCACACCCCCCCACTTAAATATACCAACTCCGAGATTGAATGACAGTGGAGGACTGTCATAACATTACACAGGGTGAACGTCAAGACCGCACCACAGTGGACGACTGTAAGAACGGTGAGACAGGGTGAATATTTTGACATAAGCCGTTGGCTTCCTCATGGCTGGCCAACTGTAACTTTTCAAAACTCCTTGTTTCTACATTCTTGGGTTTCACTTAGATGAATATTCATTTAAAAGCTGTCAGGCATGTTGTACTCAACATTTTAAGCATTCGTTCATCTAATAGGGAACTGATTCAAACACCTTAACCAATATACCAACCCCCCAACCATTAGCTATATATATTCTTTTTCATCCATTCTCTTTCTTTTTTCTTTTGTACTTGTCTCTTTAAATTCTCTTTTTCTGTGTTTACCTGTTTACCAATAAAATTGCTTTTTTCTTCACTCTCTCCCAATTTGTCTTATTCATCTCTTATTTCATAACTTCTTCTATGTCCTTTTTATTATTTTTCTCTTCTATTTTTTTTCTATTTCTACTACTACCAAAATTTCTTTTTATTAGTTTATTTTCTTCTTTTTATTTTTATTTTTCCTTACTGTTATTTGCAATCTACCCATCCATGTCCAATTTTGTTACATTTATAACATTTCAGTTTACATGTTTTTGCATCATGTCCCATCTCTCCCCAAATATAATTTTTTTCTTTTATCACAGTTATTTATCAAATGTACTTCTTTCCCACAAAAAACATGTTTTAGGTTGTACCGAGTATTTTAAGACACCCATATTCCCCTCCACTTTTATCATGCTTGGTATATGTATAATTATTTCTCATTCTATTTTTAACAGAATATTACAATCCAATTCACCAGTCCATAAACCCCTTTTATCATAAACTTTTGTAATGTCTAGTACTTCTTTTACATAGAGTTTTCAAATACCCTTTCAAAGTCTCTCCTTCTACCTCTGTTCGAAATTGTTCATGAATTTTCTTTTTTGTTGGATCATGACCTCAGAAGCAGACAACAAAACCTGCAGGTGACCAAGCCAAATAAATATATTGGAAACATACTTCACATTCATTCAATTGCATACTCATTGAACAAACTTCCATTGTCCCTTTTTTCCACTACCAAAAGTGGTGGATTCAAAAAGCAACTAAAAATTCATTTCCAACATGCAAGGATATGTACTTGTCAGGAAATTACCTAATGAATTTTTCTTCTTCTCTCAATTAACATATCTGCCTGGTATCTACCTAAACTGCCTACATATATTACTCTCTCTGCAGTTAGTATCTATGCTATTAAATGCATCTTTGTTGTACTATGCCATAATATTACTCTGATTTTTTTTTTTATTTTAGGTATTGATACATTCCTTGTAAATAACTTAATGCTAACCAAATTTCTCAAACATATTGTTACTGCATTCTCAAAATACTGTACTTTTGCCTTGTATATATTCATATTGTATATTTCTCTCTGTTTTTTTTTGTACTGTTAAGCATCTTACAGCTTGAATTGTTAGGTTTTTCTAATTTTAAGTACTTTCCTGCAGCTTTTCTCCTCGGGTCTCTGCTGAGAAAGGGATCTCTGGGCCCAGTTGGACTAACCCAGTTAACAAATGTAAAAACAATAAATAAATACATAAATAAATAATTGCTTTCCAGTTTAATGCTTTTACCACATAAATATTCCATGGGTTACAGTCTTTCTTTTTTTCATACTCTCCAAGAAAATCTTCCATTGACAAAATGGTCTCCAATATAATGCCATAAAATGTTTCTTTGTTAATAGGAATAAATCCACTAATCTCATGTGCGTTTACACCCTACAGAACTAGATAATTGTCCCTCACATCATGCCTATACATTTCTTTGCCTTTTTTACTTCAGATCCTTGCCATGTACATTTGTTTTTCATTTTCTTCTGAATTTTTCTTTTCTACTATTCCCCTGTTGCCTTATTTTACTTTCTCTGCATATGTTTCCTTTTCCATCTCAGCACTTTTCTTCGGGATGGTCTCTGCAACCTCCTTTCATATTTTCTCCATAACCCCCCCCCCCCCAGAACATCTCCTTCATTTCTGGCTCACTCTGCATCACCATTTTGTTAAGTAAATCACCCCACAAACCTTCCAACTGGAGGGTTGTAATTATGCATCCATCATTTGTTGACTCATCTCCAACAAACAGATTTCTTTGAAACATCTCCTCAGAATCCTCCATGCATTCTCCACTCTTGATATTGGTTTTCTCCTCCATTTCTCTCACCACTGCATTCCCCTTATCTTTCCATCTGCTTACCTGTTTCTATGGGGCACCTCTGCACCTGGAATGGAAAAAGGAAGCTGTGACATAGAGTAAAGAATGCCAGCCCAGCTAGCTGGAATTTTGTAAATAATTATAAGTCAATTGAGAATATTAATATGATTTATATAGAAATGTGCCACTGCTAGCCCAGCTATCTGGAATTTTGTAAATAATTCTATGCCATTTGTGAATATTGATATTATTTATACAGGACTGTATGTTATGTACTGAGCTTCAAGAATGTAACCACAGCATATCCTGCTAGAACATATATGATTAACTTACAAAACTTCAAGAAAATAAGTTGAAATTAAGTGCTTTATGATTGTGCTATAAACGTTAGTTTCAGTGAAAAAGCAAACACAATGTCTAAAGCAAGAAGTTTTTCTATTGTCTGGAAAGAAAAGTAATTACTAGGTTTAAAATGTAAAGTGCTTTCATTTCTCTCCAGGAAGCTTCATCAGAATCATAATACCAATTGTAATTATAGTTTAAATAACAATCAAGGTCCTCCCATTGGTCAGCAGAGCAAGCTGAGGAAAACTGTTTTCTTCCTTGCTGCTGTCTCCTTAACTGCATTCCCTCAATCCTGTTTTTTGTTAATAAACCAAGTGAAACTATATTGTGAGACTGCCTTTATTGGGTACCTGCTGTGGCTGGAGATCATGTTGGATTACTAGTTTATTCTTTCTCCAGTTTTCCATCTTTTTTGGTTAAAATGTAAAGTGTTTTATTGCTGTATGACTTCCTAGCAGCTACACAGTTCTAAGCAAACATCTGAGATATACACATTTCTCACACAGGGATGTAAATATTCTATTAGTTTCTGGTTTAGCCTGGGAACTGAAGTCAGGTGACAAAAAGTGATGTCATCCAGGCTAACCCAGCAGTAATATTTGATATTAATTTAAGAACTCTATCAGAGAGACTGGGCGTTTTGTATTTTGTCTTTGACAAGGAAACATCCATCATCATTACATCTACACTTGTTTGTAAATAAGACTTAGGGCATAGTATCTCTTTTATAGTAATTTAGCTGTTTTCTGTATTTATTTGAGACTGTCCTGCAATGTTATTTTAAAATATTTCCTGTGATTTTGAACTCTGATGTAACTGTGTTTGTTTTCTGAGTATTGTCTTGTTCTTTTATTATTTATTATTAAATATATTTAAACATATCTTTGCGACTGATATTTGTGAGACATATTTAAACTCTTAGCGTACTTGCATATGTATTTGGTGACACTGTAAAGGTGACTCCTAAATAGCCTTACAAGTCTTGGTCAAAACTACCATTTGGATAATAGTAACATTACACAGTAGGATTGGACACCCTTTGTAAGGGCCTTATAGTAGCTGATAATTAAGGGTGGCCAGTGGCAGCTGGTACTACCTTATAGTCTGTACAGAAGGGGGTATAGCTAGTAAACCTGTCAGCCTTTCCGATATGTGTGTGTGTGTGTGTGTGTGTGTGTGTGTGTGTGTGTGTGTGTGTGTGTGTGTGTGTGTGTGTGTGTGTGTGTGTGTGTGTGTGTGTGTGTGTGTGTGTGTGTGTGTGTGTGTGTGTGTGTGTGTGTGTCAGCTACTTGAGAGGGACACAAAGCACTGGTTGGACAGAGATGGTGCTGGAGGTTTTGGCTTGACCACTCACCTGAGATCTCAACCCTACAGCTGTGCCAGTGGGGAGTCTTATTAGGGGATCTGGAGAAAGAGGGAGAAACCAGTCCCAGACTGACTGTGATTTCTGTGTGCTCTTAAGAGAAATTGCACTTTACTGTGGGTGTACTTATCATCCTCCCATTGTGTACATCCCTCACTGTTGCCAGTGGTTTGGATTGAGGCTCCTTGATTACTGGGCCAGTGCAGGGGTGTCACAGAAGTGTTCAAGCAAAATGGTCACACTCCAACAACAACAAGTAGGAGAAGTTCCCTAATGCCTTAGCCAAATTTCCCCCTGTAATATAAGTACTACTTCAGGTCTCCCCTGGTCAAAAAAGGAAAAATAAAATATATTACCATTGCTGGTTCATATATCAGCCATACATAATACATCTTCTTTCTCTCTCTGTGTACAGATAGATAGATAGATAGATAGATAGATAGATAGATAGATAGATAGATAGACAGACAGACAGACAGACAGATAGATAGATAGATAGATAGATAGATAGATAGATAGATAGATAGATAACTGCACTTCCCAACAAAATGTAGCTACTGTATTTTTTCATTTTCAGAGGTAGTATACCTTTTTATAGAAAAAAGGTTGGACATTCACATATCTTTTCATGCCACTGGAAAACACCTATTGCAGATATACATTCCACAGTAAAAGGTCACAAGGTCATACATCTTTCCATGCTACTGAGAAGCACACATATTGTAGATTAAACTGCATATGTTTAGAATGCTTAAATGCAGTTTAGATATCTGTTTCATTCTGACTTAGACAACAGTGACATATTTATTTCAGCTATTACACAAGGTAGTCAGTTATGGGGCTCAGATATACTTGCATGGGATGCTGACCCTCCATTCAGATGAAGCTCCTTATAAGAAAGGAGATGTCAGATGATGGGGATAAAATGGTTGTTGCAACTAGCACAAGAAGTAAAAGGGAGAACTGTTCCTTTCATTTCAGTAAATGCAAGCCAAGTGTCAAGTAATCAAATCAGATAACATGAAATAATTGTCTCAGGTGCAACATATTGAAGTTTGTCTTTAAACACATTTCTTCCTATAAGAAATATGTTAGGGACTAAGGGTAAATTATTATACCTGATTGCCAGGGAGGAATTCAAAGCCTTTCCAGTACACCAGTTAATGAAATTATCCTTCAAGATAGAGACAAGAGGGCATTTTGCTACTAAAGTGCAGAAAGTTACATTGTTGCCAGCTTCTCCTGCTTTACTTTCAGACCAAGCTGTAGTCTACAGGAAACCAGATCACATGATTTTGATTCAGGACTCTGAATAAGGTGATAGGTACTAGTATATTTAAAAACATATGACCATAGATTATATTTCTGTTTCCAGAAGGTCAAAGGATGATTTTCTTTTTGAGGAAGACAGTTATGTACCACATAAAAGTCATGACATTTTATACAGAATTGTATTGAAATATGATCACCAGAGCTTTAAAATGGCAATAATTCTCAGCAAGTACAAAGGCATAACGCTTTCATTATTACAGTGAAGAAGAAATTAAGTCATCATGCCAAGTATTTCTCATTTCTTGAACTGTCTAACACTCTGTCTAACCTTTCTAATCTATAAGACCAAGGGAATTTCGGGGTGCATATACTGCTACTACTAATGATGTGATGTACTAGGAACTTCCTCTGATGACAGTTCAGCAAAGAGTCCTGATGAGCTTGACTTTGCTTTTAACCTCATATGGAAAACCTTCTTGGGACTCATCATTGGATATGTCTCTAGACCCATTTCAAAATATCATCTTGGCCCTGAAACATCTTGAACAGTGTCTGCATTCTGTACAATGACTATGAGATGCATTAATTTTGAAAATGCTCCTTTAGCTCCAAAATAGCTTTGGTCCCTCACATTACATGAAAATAACACCCTCTCCATGTATTTGACTGGAAACCTGCTGGCTACCTTCTTTCTCTAATGATAGTCTTCATGTATTGATCATAACTGACCTTCTCTCTTTTCTACTGGAATTTCATCTCCAGTTTTTAATAAAGACACAACTACAGGAACTGAATTTATTGCAAAATGTCACTAACAAAAAGCAAGCCCTAGACTTGCCAAGAAGCAAGTGCTTATAAAGTACAACTTGATTGTATACATTCTTGGAAGGCATGTACTTTATCTGTTTGTTTATGAGCAAGTGCACTAAAAGTATACAGTTTTTGCAGAGAGGCAATATATAATTGAATAAGCATTATGGGTCACCAGAAGGATATCATGCCAATGCCTGTACTTGCAATTCTCTAATTGCAATATTATGTAGAGTCGGATGTTCAACCATTCAATTTTAAAAATGTAGGTTCCCATTCCTGCAACCATTATTTAAACCATTAATGTTTATAAAAATGCACTTATGATGTGACATATAATAGGTTTAACAGGCATACAAAAATGTTTTCATACCTTCCAAATAATGGTTATACCCTTGAACCACTTTCCAATTGAGGAACTGCTTATGTAAAAACATATAATCGGTAGGAATCAAGTTATTAACTATATCAATGTTAATAACAATAGTAGACACTCCAAACAAATTTTCAAAAATATTAAACAAACACTTATAAAACCCATCATATCCCACATGGCATATAAAACTCCTGGTTTGAATAGTTAAACTATCCAAACTTTCCCACCCAAAAGCAGTAATGAAAAAACTTCCACTCTGCTATTTTTAAAATGATATTATCATTGCAAAATTAGAAAAACAAGATAGTAATTAAAGAGCCTCACATATATATTATTAATGTTTTTCTTTAAAAAAATGTTAGTTAAAATATTATACATGAGAGGAAAATATAATCCATTTGATATTAATATATCACAGAAATAAATCAGTTCTCACAGGAGCTCCACTAATGGTAATAGTCTGAATAGTTATAAAAACATTTAATTACTAACACAGAATAGCTTACAACTAGACCTAAATACACTCATAGAATCCAGATATAGGTTCTATATCATGAAAACGAATGTACCCATTAATCATAATATATTATAATGAACAGGTATAGGGACAGCTATATAAAAAATTTCTAATACATAGCAAATGTCATATTTCAAAGCATTTCTGCAAGTGTCAAAAACATTCACTTTTTTAATACAAATTGCCACACAGAAATGGAAATTTAGCTCATTTCGCTAATAATTCTTACACACCTTAAGTATTCAAAGTAATTAACTTAAAAATATGCTTTAAATTACATAAAGAAGTATTTCCATCAATCAGAAAGACAGCAGCAAGGATAAAGAAACATGGTTCCAAAATGAAGAAGAAAGCAGTTAAATGTTCATTGTACTACTCTAAAATAAATTCAAATATGTAAAAAAAGAAAAATAAAATAAGAACAAGAGTCATATTTTTAAAGATTATCACATTGCCAATTCAAATTAAATGTAATAAGTCATTTTTAGGAGAAACTTAATATCATATTGTTTTGCTTTTAAGTTATTAGGCTGGGTATTATCAAGTATGTAGATGCATGAAGTGAAAGACCAGCCCCTTTTATTCTGATGGACAACTAAAGCCAGCTAATGTCTCAACACTCACTGCTGTTAGCATGCTAAACATGTGATCTCAGTGGGAAGATTAAATCTAGTGAAAGAGATAGCCAAAAAGGAAACCAACAGTCAGCTCCACTAAGGAAAGCTTGAGCACAAACATCCAAGCTCTCACAACTCATCTCATTTTTCAAACAAGCACAATCACAGAGCCTTTCCATGACCCTCAGCCTGTTCCCTGATCCAATTTAAAACACAAAAGATAAAGTATATTTCAATATCACAACATCACCACAAACCAAGCCATAACTCATCACAACCAAAACAAAACAAGAGAGTCAAACAAGAATAAGAAAAGGGAAAGAAAGTGATAGAATAAAAATTCCCATAAGATAATTAGCATTCAGAACAGGTAGCATAGATCATTGAACATCTCTGAACAAGTATCAACATCAAGCACACATTCAAGTCCAAACAAGAAAAACATCACTAGGTACCCATTCATCCTCATTAGCAGTTCGGATATTAATATTCCCTTCATAGTATAAAGCTTGCCTAATGCTCAGATCTTCTTCTTCTCTCACATTTCAATCGCTCACAGACTGCAAAATCTTAAAGTTTGTCTTACTCCTTCTCTGCTTCTATACCATATTCTTAAGCTGCTGCTTAGGCTTTTATTGCTTCCATCCTTCTTAACTCTCTCTCGCTATATGTCTACATCACTAACTTTCTGGCTGCTATTTCTACATCATGTATGATGAGAGTGACTATTATCGTCTGTAATGTTTTAACTGTATAGTAATATATTACAACATCTTGTAGCAGTTTGTTCTTTCAACTTATTTTTTGTATAGTATTTCTAATTTAATCTTTATTGTATTGGATTATACTGTATTTGTATTGTACAGTATGTGGAGCTTTTCTCCCCGGGCCTCTGCTGAAAACAGGTTCTGTAGACCCATTCAGACAACCCCAGTAAACAAATGTCAAATAAATAAATAAATATGGTTTCACTTCACTAACTACAAATGCAGAGACATTTAAAACAAAAGAAAAACAAGCTACACTAAAGAAACAAAGAATATAAAAGCAACTCATACAGTGAGACTCTATAAGTTAAAGATAATTACATCATCAACAGTAGTGCCACTGCAAATATTAATATTAATATTACAAAATTAAAGTAACCACAGAATAAGATACACATTATTTGTTCAGAAGGAAAGGAGACCTGGACTTTAAATAAATATCTGCTAAAATGTTAGTAAAGGAAATAAAAATTACTCCAACATTACCTTATTCCATATATACCAAAGAAGTTATTTTATCAATATTAATGAGCAAATAATAACTTAAATAAAGTATAGAAAGATTAGCATTATAAAGAGAACAAGTGTAAAGAAATAAATTAAATTAATTGACCTTAGTGTAAATATGTCTATGTCTCCTTCTGTTATTAATAAGATGTCAAATGAAGCAGGTTGACTTGTAATAAAAGACAAAAGAATAAAAAATGAATAATATTTTTACATATTGAAATTCATTAATGTTAAACCATTTATCTCTTAATTTCTTCCTTTTTTCATTCATCTTCCATCTGGCTCTTTCTGCCTGTCGCTTTGAAGACATACTGTTCCAATCCGTATCTTCTGTTTGTTCCAAAATACTATTAATTTTTAGAAATGATAAATCTGCATCTAAGTCTTTGAAGATTTTAGTTTCATCAGGAAGAAAGATTTTTAGTCTAGTCAGAAACAATAAATGGACTTTGATCTTTTTTTTTCTTAAGTTTTCTCTTATTAATGGGAGAAAACATTTTCTTTTAAAGATAACTGCAGATGAATAATCATTATCAAAGTGAATTACTTTGGCATCTATTTTAAGGAGAGACTTTGAAAAGGCAGTTTTGAGAATTAATTCTTTATCTTAAGGGGAAAAGAATTTTACTATGATAGACCTCGAAGAAGCATTCTTCCTTAAACAAGATATAGCCAGAGACCTATGTGCTCGCTCAATACCAAATGACATTGCTTCAGGTAAGTCTAGTATTTTGGAAAGGCAGGATATCAGAAAATTTGTCATTTGTCTTCTATTTTTTTTTCTGGTAATCCAAAATTCTTATATTGTTTCTATGAGATCTATTTTCCAGATCATCAATTTTATTCAAAAGAGTAGTATTTTGCTTCAATAAAAATTCAATGTTATGTTCATCCTCATTTAGTCTCCCTTCTATGTCATGTAGCGAGTCCTCAGTGCCAGATATCTGGGTTTTCTGCTGCTGTAAAGCTTCATGGATTTGGTCCATTTGTTTGGAGCACTTCTCCTTAAAGTTATCAAGTTTTGTGTCCATTTTATCCGTTTTTAAGGATAATTCCTGGATATTGGTGAGAACTGATTGAAGTTCTTTTTTGAAAAATTAGTCTTGAGAAATTGCTTTAAAATTACTCATTTCCAGACTGGGTGTATGGAAACTTTTTCAGATCAAAATTTGACAGGAAAATCATGAGTTATCAAAAAATGTTTGATACTATCCTAGAGAGCACTTTAAATAGGATAGTTTAAAAATATTTTTTCTTGTCAGATAAAATAGCATAGCAAGAAAATTCTGCTGTTATTCTCTCAGCATCCTCGACCCAATTAATTTTTGAATGCAGTCCTCACTAACATGAGGCCATGGGATAAGCTAAAAATCATGTTTGACCATAACTATCTGGATTGTTATGATGGTGTGAATTGTATGTATGTTTACCATGACAATTAGGTCAGGACCCACTGTTGGTCAAAACTGGTAAAATAAGCTATAATGTTAAAAAAAGCAAAGTACCTTCATGCAGTACTATCTAGAAGGTAGGTTGGAGGTAATCAGACTTGACAGATAAGTGTTAGCATACCATGAAGGTAGCAGTTGCAGAAGGCAGCAGTCACAAAAAGTTAAGGTCTAGCTGTGACAGCAACTCATTGATACCATGGAGACTGACTTCTTGGAAAGACTGAAAGTGGTTCTAGCAAACCATCCAATAACGTATAAATTGGAGAAGGGATATTACCCAGGCTATATACTGCAGAGGTAAAGCGGTGCTGAGCTTGACTGAAAGCATAGTCAAGAGGTGGAAGGAAGATTTGAAAGAATTCCTGAATCCAGTGGATATACCATTTTCCAAGGGGACAGAGCCAGAAAAAGGTTATGGGACTGTATTCTTTTCTGCAGATGATGTCAACATGAAGATTAAACATTTCCATAGAGATGAGGTTGTGCAAGTAAGATGACACTTGTTTGGAAATGTGGAAGGCACTGAACAGTGTTGTGTTTTTGCAGATTTGTTTGTTAGGCAAACTCTGCTGGTGGCCACTATTTCTAAAAACAGTTGCAGGAAGGTGTACTCTGAATGTAAATGTATCACACTCTTCAGACTCTCTGGATATCTCTATGCCAGGATGCATAAAAGGCATATTTGTCCAACAGTCAATGTAGACTTGCTCCCGGCTCTGGAATGTTGGGTATCTCTTTGTCTTTGCAAACCGATGTTGGTGAAGAATGTTTGTCAGTACTATCTACATGTAGAAAAAGTGTATGACCATGTACCCAATGTGTCTTGTGGTAAGTTCATAGGGCTACTGCTGCATAACATTTTATCTATGTATTTCAGGAGAGTTAGACCTGCATTCTTGGCATTAAGTCAAATAAATTCAAAGTAGACATGGGACTCTACCAAGCTGTGCCTTCTCTTCTCTTCTTCCTTGGACTATATTTAAGGACATGATATGAAGATGCAGCCAGGGTCTTGAGAGTATCCATTGTGAATACATGCACATTGAACCTTCCCTGTCTCCAGATGTTATTGTCTTCTTGGCCTTAAGCAATGAAAATCAGTATGTACTGGAATGGCTCAATGCTTAATATGAAGAGACTGTTATTACTAGCATGCAGATGAATGGTTCAGTGCTGAATGTGAAGGGATTGTTATCAACAGCATGCAGGTGAATAGTTCAGTGATGAGTGTGAAGCTGCATTGACTATCAGAGCACACTGGAATGGTTCAGTGATCAGTGTGATGCGGCTGTGGTCACCAGCATGCAGTGGAATGGTTCACTGCTATGTGTGAATTGGCTGGGATAAAAATCATTACCTAGTCATCAGAGGTCACAGTATTATCCCAGAAAAAAAAGTGGATTGCTCTCTGCAGATGAGGAGGTGGGCTGCTACTTCAGATGTAGGAGGTTAAGTATCTTATGCCAAACTGCGGTGCTGGAGAGAGAAGTAGGTTCAAGATGAAGCTCTTAATTTTCTGGCTAGTCTATGTGGTTTTCTTCATCTAATGTTACAAGTTTGTAATAGTGACTGAAAGAATGTGATCACTGATTCAGCCAGCAGAATTGATGTTTCTTGGTAGAATACCTGGACCTACTCGCCAGGATAGTAAGAAGCTTGGTAATCCAAGAGTAACTTGTAAAATACCCTCTGCCTTTCTGTGTTGCCAAGTGACAGGTGAGGTGGTGTAGCCATCTTATAAGAATTAATCAGGTCTATATTAGAGCACTGAAGTTTTAAAACTTCAAATGTTCTAATATCGACCCCTATTCAGCGAACGCTGACAATACCAAACATGCAGAACAGCAATTTTTTTCCCAGGGAAAAAATTTGTTGTTCCGACACACATACACACAACACAAGCACACCAAACAAATAACAATACACACACATGCACTTAAAATCCTACATCTAACCCTACACTAAACTGTACAAACACTATCTATCCACTTACCTTAACCCAAACCCTAACCCTAAGGTCCGTCACTATTACACACTCACCTCACCCGCACCCTAACCCTAACTCACCTACCCTGCCTGAACTCTCATGTCCACACACTTGCACACTTACCTGACCTACGCCCTAACCCTAACTCACCTAACCCTCACATCCACACAATTGCATACTTACCTGATCCCGACCCATAACTTTCCACCACAGTGCTAAAATTAACGAAGCCACAGAAACAGCCAACCAAATTCCTTCCCTAGGAAGAAATTCAGTGTTCTGCAACTTTGCTATTTTCAGCGTTCACTGAATAGGGGTCGATACTGGAACATTTGAAGTTTTAAAACTTTGATGTTCTAATATAGACCCGAATGAATCCAGGTGTCACACTTACACCTCAATGAAAGGAGGCTCTATAGCCTAGGACAGGGTGGAAAGATTATGAATCCTATAGCTTTCCTAGAAATGCCTGGGGAGTCCATTGCATGAGCCAGAGACTGTCACCACTGATAGGGAAAGCTGGCTATCTCTCTTATTGGCATCCTATTAAAATGCTGGGACTCAAAAGGCTGAGTGCTGACATGTGAAAAAAAAAAGATTGAGCATGCAAGGAAAGAGCAAATCTTAAGCATAGCTCTTCTCAGTTATACTACTTCTTTATGGGGCAAGCCCTCTTCACCCACAATGTGGGAAGCTTGCCCCCCACCCAACCTGAACTAATATATAGTAACTTTAAAATGTCCATACTTCAGAGAAAGGGAATATTCTGAGAAATGACCATCTTGCACCTATTATGGGTAAGTCCTGTTTTTTTGGCCATTCAGTCTCTACATTATAGGATACTATAGTGGGTCCTTATATTTCAAATGGTTATCTTCTTTTCTTGCTACCAAAGTGACCCAAACCAGCTCAAACAGTTTAGGAAACCTGATGTATGAAATGATGCAAGATTCACTCTTACACACTGAAGCAGGTTTAAAACTTTTAATTAGAAATATGGGTTCTGAAGTAACCAGGGTTCCATAAAAAAAGGATAATCTAGCTCAGGGAGGCGAGGACTACTGCATCCAATGATGGAATGTTCTGACTCCAAATCCATATAGCTAATCATGTAAATCAGAGAGAGAGGCACAAGGTACTTTACACAGCACTTCTACATGAAATGAGGCCATCTTTCCTCACAGATGTTGTAACTGATTATTTTTATCTTAATTGATCTTCATTGGATGGTGCTACATTTAAAGGTGTTGCCATTTTGGAGTCTGCCTTATGCCACATTTGCCCATTGCCTTATCATATCTTGCATGGCTGCTAAAACACTTCTTAACTTTGATTACATTAACTCATCACCTCTTAATTCCTATGATGCACTTGTCATTAATTGTTTGGTTACCAAACAGTCTTTATTTGGAATTTAATACTTGTTCTATAGTTTGCAGGCATTTCTCATTAGTTCTTTTTTATTTAGTTCCTACTTAGTTATTTTCTCTGCTTGGCTGTCTCTCTTCCCTCATATACACTATCTTTTTTACTGTACCATCCTGATACCATTACTTTCTTAGCGAGCCAGCTGTTTTCTAGCAAGTAAATATAGCTGAAAACATAACTGAGTACATGACTGTTTCATTTGCATGCAAAGATACATTAGAAATTTAAATAAAAAAAAAATTGAATGCTGACTTGAAGCAATCAGCAAAGGTGCTAAATTCTACATTGTTCATGGCAACTGGTTTAGTAGGTGCTCTGTCATGTGAAACTAAAATTATGTAAACAAGAGCAAAAGCACATCTGTTTTAATGGCAATAACATGTTCAAGGCCAAATCACAGTGATCAATGGGACAGATAATGCACAAAAGCAATGAACTGTGCAAGCATAGTCACATACATGGGTTCAGACATGTACACGGTTTTAAAAAAGAAATCAATGGGCACTGCCAAAATTAGAAACAACAGGGGGCAGAGCCTAGATGGCCAACTGAGAGCAGTGAATTTTGAGAGCTCCATAAACTAGCATAATAGTATAGAAAAAAATATAATTTCAAGTTTAAAACATCAAAAATCTATAGATAAAGTGCTAAACTACATAAATATCAATTTTGGTGGAGATATACAAAAATTTTCCTGTCAAGTAACTCGGAGATATGTTGAGTCACTGAATATGAACAACTCAAGAAATTTTCACCTAGATGATGCTTTGAAAAAAGAACTGCAATTGATGACATCTACCTTACAGGAACAATGTTTGAAGATGGATGGCTTTAAAAATGACTTAGAACACCTCAAATTAAAATCTCAGAAACAGACTGATACGCTTAAGGAACTATTACAGCAACACCATACAGAAATAACAAATACAGAGACTTCTGTAAATGACATTGAAGGGAGACTCAAAGAGGAATAATTCCAAAAAGAATTTCTGCTTAATCAGAATATATGGCTGCTTAACAAAATAGATGACTTAGAAAACAGGGAAAGGAGAAACAACATAAGGATCTTTGGTCTGTGTGAAAACACTGAAGGTGAAGACATTATTTCATTCTTAACAACCTGGATTCCTGAATTTTCAGACTTGAAAGAGAGACTTCCATTTAGAATTGAAAGGGTGCATAGAGCACTGAGGAAACCTGCTTATACAATTTCTTTTATTTCTGGACAAGGGACTAATATTAAAATCTGCTTGGAGAAAATCACCCTTAGTATACAATCAAAGCCCGATAAGGTTTGACGATGATTATTCTTCAAGAATACTAGAACAAAGGAAAAAAGTCTGGCCAATAATAAAAATGTTGAAACAAAACAACATTAAAGCACAGCTGGCCTTTCCAGCCAAGATAAAACTACTTTTTGCCAATGAGATGAGAATCTTTAATGACGTAGAAGAAGCTACTATATTCATCAAAATCAGCAACATAGTGTCTATCCCAGAAGAAATGGAATGGATGGCCCCTACTCTTAAAAGAATAAAAGAAACAAATCCTTGAACTGATGCTAGAAAGAAGAAACAAAAAACTGATTCCAAGATAGCTGTCCCAAAAAATATCTCTTACAACTACATCTCTCAAAGTATCAACTGATATGGTACATCACTTGTCATCTCTTTTTATTTAAAAAAAGGAGGGTTTCTTAAACAACTGAGAAACAGTAATGATTTATTCAGAATGATCAAAGAGTCCAATAATTCTTCATAAACAAAGGTAGGTCAAGATGGCTTACTATTTACATTATATATAAGCCAAACAAAGCAACATATAATACAAACATAAAAGTTTCTATTCCCCTATTTGAACTCAATGAATACTTATCTTGTTCATTTTTCATTGATTTTACTTATAATAATTTTAAGTAATTAATTAATTACTTCAACAAGGTACCATTCATCAGAGTTCAGACTCAAATGTAACAAATTAACATCATGCATAATAGCAGTAACAGTAGAGTGTTTTGAAAAAAAAAATGCTGTCATGCTGACTAATGCCTTCTTCAGTTAAAGTATGATTTAAAAATGTTGTGTATATCCTGGTTAAATAATAGTAGCAAGCTCTTAGTACAAATGTCATCATTATTCTATTTAAATATAGTTAATATCAATTATGGCAGGTATCACAGCTACGAGTGTTGTTTGATCAATCCTGATATGGTGTGCATGGATGCAGCTGTGTCTGGCAGCTAGTACAAATGTCATTATTATTGTGTCTAAACATAGTTAATATCAATTATGGCAGGTATCATAGCCTCGAGTGCTGTTTGACGTGGATGCAGCCATGTCTGGCAGCTAGTACAAATGTCATTATTATTCTGTCTAAACATAGTTAATATCAATTACGGCAGGTATCATAGCTTCAAGTGCTGTTTGATTAAGCCGGACATGGTGTGTGTGGATGTTGCCGCTTTCATCTCTGGGAAGCTGTGGGCTGCAGCTTGTGATCAAGGTTTACTAATGCTTGTGTATTAGGAAGAGACATTTGGTGTTTTAGCCTGGATCCAGGGGAAGGGGTGGATAAAACTGTGATTTGGGATATTTTAGAAGAGAATAGTTTGTTTATACATCTGCTGAATGAGCGGTGGGAAGGCTAGAGGAATGTGTTATCTTTTGTTTTGCTGGCTTGTTGGGAGGGTTTTTTTTATCTATTTGTCTCCATTATTTTCCTCGCTGCTACCTCACTGAAAGGGATGGAATTTATGCTTAAAGTTGCAGTGAACTGAAGCTTTTCTTCAGGTGCATAGTGATCCAGTACACAGACACACTAACAGACACTCTCAGGTTGCTATGGCAATGGAGACAGAGAGAAGATAATGCTTAAAGGCTCTGAGGAGCCTCAGAGATGATTCTTGGCAATGAAGTTTTTGGTTTTAAAATAAATTATAATAAAAGGGCAGCTTTAAACCACATGTTCACATATTGATGGTCTTCCAACACTTCGTTTAACCCATTAAGTTGATTCTTGATAAAAAAAATAATAATAAGCATAATTTTATATTTAAAATGTATTTTGATCCAAACATATTAAGGACTTACATAAGAGTGGAAGTCTGAGTTATTGTGAAAGACTAAGAGCACTTGGTATTGAATAATGCCGTTTGCAGTGGTCTGGGAGGTGAGCTTGCTCAGACTTGCTGGGCATATGGGGATACCTGATTCTAGGGGTGTTTGGGGTTGCCAGGAAGTGCTGGAGTGTCATCAGATTTCTTTTGTGGAAATATCTGTGGGAATGGAAGGTGTGTTGAGTGGTTCACAGGAAGAGTGGCCAATGCATGGAACAGGCTGGTAAAATGGAACAGGACAAATATTGGTTTGGATATTTTAAGAACAGCCTGGAAACATGCCACATGAACTAGTGAATGTTATTCTGGCAAAACTGGATGAGCACTGTTGCCCGTGCTTGAAGTATTGATATGTATGTATGTAAGGATGGAAATATACTTATAACAAATAAGAAACTAGAAGGGTCTCATAATGTAAAGTCTATGGACTGTATAAACATGCTTAGAAGGAGCTAATAATAAGAATAAGCATTACAGCTTGTGGTCTCTCAAATAACTAAGCAACAGCTAAAAAAACACACACACACACACAATAGTTATGTAATGTATGATTTTAGTAAATATATACATAAAATATATAATTGTCAAATAAGTTAAAGCATTTTGCTGAATTTAGATATTAAAGACAGGTTTTAATAACATGGGCTTGTGTATAATAACACTACTGTCTTAACTTGTCATAAATTACATACACTACATTGAAAATCAAGGGGAAGCATGATGATTTTCTTATATAAGTGAATATGCATAACAACTCATGTAATTGCTTTAACTTGAATTGTAGTTTTTGTAACACATCTTCACCATATATAATATTTAAGTGGTTACCAAGGTAACTAATACTTTATACATGACATCAAACTGACAAAGTTGTGAGAAACAATAGAAGTCTGAACTTGAAATGCCACAGAATGTAACAATCATATTCTGAATAAATCATATTAAATTGACAATAGACACTCAGTTTAATAACATGGGCTTGTGTATAATACTACTGTTTTAACTTGTCATAAATGGCATACACTATATTGAACATCAAGGGGAAGCATAATGATTTTCTCATACAAGCAAATGTGCATAACAAGTCATATAGTTGCTTTAACTTGAATTGTAGTTTTATATCCCATCTTGACCATACATAATACTTAACCTGTTACCAAGGTAACTAATGTTTTATACATGACATCAAACTGACAAAGTTGTTCAAGGGAAACAATTGAAGCCTGAACTAGGAATGTCACAAAATGTAACAATCACATTTTTAACAAATGGTATTAAATTGACAATAATCACTCAGTTTAACCTTTGCTGAATATACAAAATAGAATGTTGCTATTTAAATTTAAAAACTTTCAGTATATGCCATAAAATGGCAATTTATAACTATGGAAAGGGAATTTGTAATCATTAATCACAATAGGTGATTTTTTTTTTGTTTTGAACCTATAATTTCACTCATTTTATAATAAGAAATGACAGATATGAAAATCCTTATGTGTAGGGAATGGGGGGAAGAGGGATGCACTGATAATTAAAATGCACTAACTTTCCTCAATGTTCACATAAAACAAATTTGATGCTTTAAGTAAGTTAGCAACAAAGTGATTACTTAAATGTTGGCAAACAATGAAATACAACTTCTGATATATCCAGTAAAATACATTTTATTATAAACATTAGGTATAAATATTATTGCCATCTATTTATATTAAATAATAAGTTTTGAAAGACTTCATCAGTAAGGGTGAATATGTTAACTGTGTGCTATAATCTTTTACTGAGGTTTTGTATATGATACATCCTACTTTACTATGATTGAATTGCGTGTCATCTATCTTTCATGCAAATATTAAATGCTTATACAATTAGTATACATTTATATTGTATTAGAATTCTGTCTAATCTACAGTAGTACTATATCTATTAAAAATAATATAAATATTGCTTATTCCTATTACAATTATTCTCCATATGATAATTCAATTTATGGAGCTCAGATGTTCTGGATTGTCATGGTATGAGTGATAATCTGATGGACTTAGGTTTATCCATCAGATTAGAAATTATTTTCTTTCCATGGCTAGTGCTGATCTTAGTTTTGTTAACATTTATTAATTTAAATTTATTTCACAAAAACATTTTTAGTATGCTTGACCAAAACATTACTTTATTGGTAAACACTCAAAGTATAAAACTGATAAATTCCTTTACATCTCAAACATATACTTTATAGCTATCAGAGGAAAATGTTTAATAGTCACAATAAAACAAAAAATACATAGTCTAAATAACCTAAGATGGATTTAACTTTATTATCTTTAAATACCAATGGCTTAAACAATCCTAGCAAGAGAACAAATCTACTGAAATATTTAAAAATGAACAAAGCACAAATTGTCTTCCTTCAAAAAACTCATTTCAAAACAAATGACAATTGCAAATGGAATCCTAAGGAATTTTTGATATTGGCCAAATCCACTTATAAGACAAAGACAAAAGGGGTAACAATTTTATGGAAAGCAAATGTGATTAACCCAGAAATCATTTATAAGTATGAATATAAAGAAGGACTTATGGCATTAGTAATAGTTAAATATAATAACAGAATATGGACCCTAGACAATGTATACTGGTTCCCAGGCATTGGAACAGGAACTGTTAACAACCACTTGGATTTCATTTCCAATAATTATAAAGGCAACTTAATATTAGGAGGAGATTTTAACTGTATATTTGATATTTCTGAAACTACAAATAAAAGACCATTGCATATATCTGCTGTATCAAAAGCTTTAAACAAGTGGGTAGAATCATTTTATCTTGTAGATACTTTCAAATTGAAAGAAGAAAAATCTTTGTTGTTTTCCCATCAAGATCACAGATGTCACCCAAACTAGAATAGATAAAATATTTTCTGCCCGTGACTTACACTCTAAAATCATTTTCTCAATCACTCCCTGCACCTTTTCAGACCACAATTCATTGATAATAAAACTTCAAAATGGGTACAAACCATTAGTCTTTAACTTCAGAATTCCATCATATATAACTAAAATTAAACAGTTCAAACCCTGGTTATTATCTGAATTACAGTTCTTCCTAGATATTAATTTCACCACCAGAGATAAATAAAATAATGATAGGAGATTCATTAAAAAGCTTACATATATGGTAAAACCCTTACTTGGCATAAAAAAATTCAGAGAATGGAATTCTGAATGATTAGATCTACAATCCAAACCTTTGTCAGTAAAAGCTGAAAAAAATCAAAATCCTTTGGAGATGAAAATGAAAGTAGAAGTATTAAACAATAAATGCAATGAAATTCTAACACATAAAACTAGTTTAGCTTTAGAAAAAACTAAAATGTAATGCCTTGGCCACTTCTCCCAAATATCTACATAATTTATCCACAAGAATCAAAATACAATCAAAAGCTAATAACATTAAAAGTATCAACCAAGAAAAGAAAGGGAAAAATGCCTCAGATATAAGTGACATTCTTGATGCCTATAGAAATTACTATATGGAACATTTTCAAAAAGAAAATATACATATTGATCAATTAAATCTAGATGAAAAATGTTCTAATATAAAAAAATACCAGAAAAATTAAAACTAGATCTGCAAGCACTCATATCCTACAAAGAAATTACAGATACAATAAAACAGGGATAAAATAATAAAGCTCCAGGTATAGATGGCATAATAATGGAAATATATAAACTTTTTCCTTCAAAGATACTATCCCTCTTCCATAAAACTCTATTAGAAATTCAGTCACAAGCTTTAATACCACCCTCTTGGAGATATTTCTTAATCACACCAATCCTAAAGGAAAACAAATCCCAAAACCTCTGTACCTCATATAGACATATATCATTATTAAATAATGACTATAAGATATTTATGACAATATTAACTAACAGAATGAAAATACCACTATCCAAAACAATCAATAATGATCAAACTGGATTTATATATCATAGACACACACATGACAATATTAAAATGATAATTTCTCTTATAGATTATGTTAATAAAGAAAATAAAGACACACTCATAATTGGCTTAGATATAGAGAAAGCCTTTGATTCCCTAAATTGGGACTATTTATTCAAAATCCTAATTCTATTTGAATTTCCTGCATCCTTTGTTCATTTCCTAAAGAATATATATACAAATAATTTAGCGTATGTCAAGTTAGGTCCTTTTACCTCTGAATCTATACATATAGCAAAGGCACTAAACAAGGATGCCCCATGTCACTGATTCTTTTTGCTCTGGCTATTGAAATATTGGCAGATTCAATTCATAACAATATATAAATCAAAGAAGTAGATGTTTATGAACATACAATTATAAAGTAATGCTATTTGCTGATGACATATTACTAATATTATCTAATACAAAAGCGACATTAGAAGACTTAGATATATTAATTGACACATTTCACATGACTTCAGGACTCCATTTCAATAAATCAAAATCAAAATTTTTATTTTTAAATTAAACAAAGAACTGCAGACTAAGGGGGATCACAACATAGGGAAACAAGAATCTACCTTAAAATATCTAGGAATTGAGTTATGCAAGGATAATAATGAATTAGTCTCAAAAAACTACAGTAATATCATCAACACAATTAAAATCTCTGTGGAAAAATGGAACAAAATAATATTAACATTTGAAGACAGACTACAGTTAATAAACATGTTTTTACTGTCCAAGATCCTATAAATAGCCTTGGCAATACAACTGTTACCAGAAAGAAATATACTTAAAGAAATAAAGTCATGCCTAATAAAATGTTTATGGTTTCCCAAAAGAAATAGAATAGCTTTAATACATCATATCAGACCATGGACAGATGGAGAATTAAACTTTCATGACATAGAAACATATATAAAAACACCAATATCTATAGCAATCTCAGATTGGATAAGTCCACATTACTCTGCAAATTGGAAAGAATTACTAACTGTAATATTAATAAATGAATTTGATTTACAAAAAAAATTTCAAATAACAGATAAAAACAATTTACCATGGCACATATTATGTATTAGTATACAATATAACATAACTAAACCCACTAAAACTCATATGATTATTACATTGACTCATTTAGGAAAATTATTAATGCAAATATAGATTTAAAATTCTGGATTGATCTTTTAACACCATTTATAGTCACAAAGAACTTTCCACATAAAACATATAGAGAAATTATTAATTCTCGGGAACAGAAAGGATTTGTTTGTTGGTTCCAATGTATCAAAGAACTAAAAGTTTTAGATATGCAAGTAATAAAAACAGCATACAAAATTCCACAACAGGACTGGCTAACTCTAGAGAGTATTCTGTCATATTCGCAAGATTTAAGTAGAATAAGTAACCATTCTTCATTTAAATAAATACCTACATTTAGGAAATACATATATGAAATCATATATAATGACTTTGACGTGGGAAACAGTATTTCAAAATTTTACAAAATATTGATAAACTATAAAATTTTACCCAAAACCTCATACTGGAAATATATAGCAAAAGGACACTCAATACAGTTAACTGAAGATATTTTATTTTTATTTATTTATTTATTTTACATTTGTTAACCGGGCTAGTCCAGCTGGATATATGTCCATTTTCAGTGGAGGCCCGGGGAGAAAAGTTCCAGTAGTAACAGGAGATATAGTAAAGAAAAACAATTTATCATACAATAAAATATTACATGTGATTGTGTCACACATATATATCATGGAACAATTCTACAAAGAAGTAGATATACTAAATCAGCTAATTCATAGGAATGATTACATTACTTTCCAAACATTGTACAAGAAAGGTCATTTTACAGTATGTTATCAATGGTGTGATGTACAGAACAACTGATAATAACATTCATGACATGACTTACGTAAATTACTAGAGATCGTAACTACTTCCATAGGGCTGTAGTATAATAGATTAGTGAGAGGTTAAAGGCTGGTGGTAGAAGTAGAGAAATCAGAGGATTAGTCAGAGTTGCTACAGGGGCATAACCAGTGTGTCTTCAGGTATTTCTTGAGCCTTTGTTTAAAGAGTGTCAGCGAGGGAAGTATAGTTATATCCTGTGGCAGCGTATTCCAGTTTTTTCCAGCAGTATTGGTGAACAAGGAGTCACCTACAGGTTATTAGACTTGCTTATGCTAGCAAGAAGTTTACCAGAAGATCATAAGGAGTTGGGATTCCTGTATGGGGTAATGAGGTTAGAAAGAATAGGGGTGTTGTTGGGTTGGTAAAATATCTTATGAACAATGGCTAGTTGGGAATATGTCAAAATGTTTTTTTAGTTCTAGCCAATCTAGTTGTTGTAGGTTCTGACAATGGTGAGCCCTAAAAGGGTTCTCAGTGGCAAATCTGGCTATATTATTACAGGAGTTGGCTAGTTTGACAAGATTAGTTTGTTTTAGGTTAGTATATATGGGTGAAGCATACAGAAGAGATGAAATTAAATGGGAATGAGCAATTCTAATTCTGGATGATGGAGTTAAGAAGTGTTTTATTCTATATAAGCAGCCTATTTTTCTATTTACTGTTTTAATGGTCTTATTGATATGGTTATCAAAGATGAGATTGTTATCGATTGTGATTCCTAGCAGTTTGGTGGTGGAGTTTGGGGATATAAGGGTGCCATTATTGGATTTAATTGAGAAATCTATAGGAGAGGACTGTTAGGTGTGAAAAGCAAGAGCTTGGTTTTTTTAGCATTCAACAGGAGGCAGCGTTTCAAGAACCAAGCCTCTACTGTGCTAAATACTTTCTGGGTTAGAGCATGAAGTTCAGATGAAGTTTTGGCAGTACATATGAGTGTAGAATCATCATTAAAACAAATATCTTATTATCGATAAAATACACATCCTTTACACAATACTGGAAAGTTTTTAATTGGAAATGTTTGCACAGAACATTCTTAACCCCAGACAGAATCAGTAAAATTAGTTCTTCCATAAAAGAAATATGTTGGAGATGTGAAAAAGTACACAATGCAAATTGGAACCACATTTGCTTTGACTGTTTTAAAATTAAGCCATTTTGGAATGGTACTAATAACTTTTTACAAGCTTTATTTAATGAATCATTTTATTTAACTAAAGCTCTTGTATTATTAAATGTGAGCAAAGATCCTCATTTGAATAGGTCAAACATGTATCTAGTATGGGCTATACTTGCAATTTCAAGGAAGTGTATAGCAAGAAGATGGAAAACAAACACAATACCAACTTTGGAAGACTTCTACAGCCTACTGAAGACCACAGCATTATTGGAAATTAAAATTAAAGAACTAAGAATTTATCCAAAGCCATTTATCAACAACCCTTGAGAAAAGTCTTATCATTGATTGACACTATACAATAACTGATCAAACACTCTGATAATGGATTGGACATACTTATAAAGTAACTGTATACATTAAGATCGGTTATAAGGTCAGGGTAATGTAAATAGTGTACATAGTTATTTAAGATGTTATGTATAAATACTATGGAATTCATTCAAATGTATTTGAAAAATAAAAAAAAAATCTGAGAAAAAAAAATTAGAAACAACACAAATGAATCAATGACTGGAAATCAGAAAGAATGGTAATGCATGACCGCAGCAAAAAACAACATGGTCAAAGTTGCATATTTTTCCCAAAGGTGATTAGGTGTGTAGAAGGACAGACATGGCATAGATATGGTGGGAAAAGTGCTGCATAAGTAGGCAATTCACTAATAAAAGGAGCATGAATCATGCAAAGACATGGTTGGCATTATTGCATGTCAATGTCACATGACCTAGACCCAGTAGTATGCAAGATGTGTGCATGTGTGCAGTGTGAAAGTAGCTGACTCCAAGTCAGACTGCCAACCAGTCACAAGTGGAGTCCCACAGGGTTCGGTCCTGGGTCCTCTCCTGTTTGGTATCTACTTCTCTGAAGTCCAGGCCAACACAAAGGGACTCTGGCTGACAAAGTTTGCAGATGATTGCAAGTTGGGAGCTATTATTAACTCCCCAAGTGATGTTGACATCCTACAGAAAGGCCTCAATGAGACCAATGACTGGTGTTAGAACCATGGCCTTAAGCTCAATGCCAAAAAATGTGTCTTCATCCCCTTTGGGAAAAACCCGGTTCCCTTGAGTTACCACATTGATGGCAGTCCACTGAACACAGAAGGCGTTATAAGAGATCTGGGAACATGGGTTGACAGCAACCTATCTTTTGGCCACCACGGTGCCACTGTGGTCAGAAAGTCCTTCTATGTGGCACATCTCATTACTATGGGTTTTGCATCCAGGAAGAAAAAGGCCATTGTCTCCCTCTACTCTTCCCTCATTAGGCCAATCATTGAGTACAATGCCCGATTTGGCATGTACCTCACTAGACACCTGCAACAACTGGAGAGGCCACAAAAGTACCTCACAAAGAGGATCCTAGATCTTAAACACTTGTCCTATATGGGCAGACTCAAAAAACTCCAACTATTCTCTGTCTTATATCGCCTACTTAAAGGCGATCTCTGCTTGGCTTACAAAGCCATGTCTGACCCAGCTCTGTTAGAAATGCTACATCTAAAGAAATCCCAATCCCTCCACACCACATGCTCCAGAGACCTCAACCTCATTACCACAATCAACAGAACATGCTGGAGGGACAGGTTCATAACCCAGAGACTGCCCATGCTATGGAATAGACTTCCCATACATGTCAAGCAGAGCACCTCACTGGCCTCTTCAAGAGAAATCTAGACAAGTGGATGGGAAATAGAAAATTCACCCCAGGGATCACTCCAGTGGCTCTGCTTGACAGAAGCACTAGGAACTAAGGTTTGGTGGCATGATGCCAGGGTAATCCTATGGGCTAGGCTTGTAAAGGCTCCAGGGCCATTAGCCTAGTACACACCTATGAACCTATGCACCTATGTGACAATAATCATCCATAAGTACATAGATGATCTGCTCCAAGCACACATGAAAGCCCAGACATTCATTATACATTAATGTCCTTATTATAAACGGGAAGGAAATCTGTGAAAAGGACATTAAAAAGGGACAAGAACAAGCAGAGGAAGCCACAGAGGGACAAGTGAAAGGAAAGTGTGGAGCAGGGAGGGGGAACTATGGTATAATTTTTATCTGACAGACACACATTTTTCTATGAAGGGTAGGGAGAAGACAGCATGAGGAAATTATGGGTAGGTAGAAGTGTATAAAAATGTCAGCAGTGACAGACAAACTGGCATAAAAGACAAATACAGATGGTAGAGGTGCTGACACAAATGGGCTGCCATGAAGGAAAGACACAGACAAACAGAGAGAGAATAATATATAATGGGGATAATTGGACAACAAATGGGAGGGAGGAGATAATTTGCAAGGAAAGGGAATACTAAGATGGAGATAGGTTAGGGTGAGGACTGACTGCCAAGCTGTAGAGTGATGTACCAAATCAGCAGTCAGCCTCTTCCTTGACTACCCTCATGGCTGTCCCCCAGCAATGATGACACTGTGCATCTCTGCAGTCTGCTCCATGGCAAAAATCTGGGTATCCAGACATGGATCACCACATGCTATACCTGTCCTTCTACTTTTTCCAGTGTGACACAGCCAGACTTTCCATTTGATGCTCCCCAATGGAGAGCATATACCTCCTACTGGATAAGCAGCACCAGAGGGCACCAGTGAACCCTATCATGCTTCCTTCTGAAGGATGATCTTGGAAGGCTACCCAAGACACTGCTTATCACCCAGAAATTGATGAGGAGGGAGGTGCTGGGGACAGTGGCCACTACTGCACCACATCTAACTACTAGGCTGAAACTGTGTAAAATATGAACATAAATAGAGAGAAACAGAACCTCAAAGACAAATAAAACAGAGACAAGGGAGATGTATTGGATCCTGCCATAACAGTTGTAAAGAGAAAAACAAAAGTGTAATGATCACTAGGTTGTGCTACACCAGTTTGCAGTAATGCCCCTGGAAATGATAAAATACAGTCAGCTAAGCAATGGCAACATAAAAGCAATAAGCAAGCCTGAGACACACTTAGTACAGAACTCTGTGACTAAGAGAGAGGACACAATGGGAGGTATTGTGTTACCAGTGTGTAGGACTTTGGTGGGTGTCAACCAGTGTGAGTGCAAAGCATATCTAATTCATGCAGAAACATGTAAGAACACCTTAACCATTCTACAAAGACTACAGTCTATCTTTGCAAATTCATGACACTAGACAAATAAGAAAAGGTTCCTAATACAGCGCATGAAGTCTGAAATCATGATATTTGGCATCCAGTGAAAACTCCAGAAATTCTTGAATCTAATTATTAGTAATGCAGATAGTAGCCCACTAAAACCAGCAAGAGAACAGAATTACCTGTGACTCATCTTGGGCCCTATTCTTTCAAGCATAATAACAATATTATTAGCAAAACAGTCCACCAACTAAAACTATATATGGACTCCATCTTGTGATGTTATATGCCAGTTCAAACACATGCAAAATACAAACTACTATAAACAAAGTCTGCGGATGTTTTTCTTCTTGTAGAACCTGTAATTGGCTACTCATAAATTATAGTCACACTTCTTCTTAGCTGTCAAATCTACAAGCTGCTAAACACTGGAAACTGTTACCCTGAAAACAAAATTACATATTAAGGAGTCTTACTACACACTGGCAGACAGCTAAGAAAACTTTGTTCTTAATAGACCTTGTTTTAAAACCTCCACAGAAGAAAGAGCTTTCTTCTAGGCTAGGCCTAGCTGTTTGGAATCTCCTACCTGCATAATTGAGGCAGCAACAGACACTTCAATTATTTAGAAGCAAACTGAAAGAACAACTGAAAGGACACCAAATACACATGCTTCCATGCCAGTGGCTTAATCTTTCTATATATGCATAGAACAACAAACAATCACAAAAGACCGCTGTAACTCAGCAGAGGTAAAATTAACTGGTTTAATAGCTATTGAAAAACAAACTGGTATTGTGAAAAACATCAAGTAAAACAACAGTGAGCACTTTCACTGACTGTGAGCTTCATCAGACCATAAAACAATATAAAACAGTTAAAATAAATATTCTAAGCACATTCAAAATTCACCAAAGAACTAGCTATTCACAAGTCCTGTGTACACTCCAATTAATATATATTCTCTTCACCTGAACAGTCGTCTAGCTTTGAGAGCTGGTCTTGAAGAGGCTTTTTCACTTAGCCCTTTATGTTTGTTTGCCTGTAATGGCAGGATCCAATACATCTCCCTTGTCTCTGTTTTGTTGGAAATATCACCTAACCTCAGATCTTCATGTATAATTTCAACTACCATGAAAGTAAAATTATGTTCGCTGCTAGTATCTATAATATGTTTAGCTAAAGGGTTCTTCTCATCTAACTGTCTAATAAATCTGACATGCTCTCTCACCCACTCCATCAATGTTCTATTTGTCTTGCCAATATAAAAATTTTGGCAGACGTTACATTGAGGTAAATAAACTAAATATTTAGTCTGACAATTAGCTAGAACATTGAACTCATAGACTTTACCTGTAATAGGATGCTTGAAGCTCTTACTATTATTAACAAAAGTGCAAAAATTGCAACTTCTACATGAAAAAGTACCCTTAATTAAATTATGGTTGTAGTTCTTAACTGGCCCATAACATAACAAGCGCTTGAGGGATTTCTTGCTCTTAAAAGTAAATTTCAGTTCTTTACATATTAGGACCTTGTAAATCATTATCTGATAATAAAATATGCCAGTTTTGTTTTACAATCTCACAGACATATGTAACATTATTAGAATAATACAGGCACATTGAAGAACCTAGAACATAATCTCTATCTTAATCATTCATTTTTCCATGTATCTAATATTTGAAAAATAAGGTCTAGCTGGCCCTTCCCTTAGATGTTGCAGCTTATTCAGTTCTATATTAATCTCATGATCTCTATATCCTCTCTCTCTTCACTCATCCTTCATATCATTCAAGGCAACTTCATAATTGTGTTATTATTCAGCATTGAAACCCTCATGCCTTGCCCCCTAATGATATTCCTAAACAAAAAGGTTCATAGGTTCATAGATTAGTACTAGGCTAACTGCCTTGTGGGCTATTTTTTTAAGCCTACCCAATTACCCCCATGTGAGAATCAAACCCTGTACCTTTTATCTGTAAGGTAAAAACCTTAACAATTATGCCGGCCTCCCACAAATATTGAGGGTGGTAACTAGTTCTATGCAAAATATGATTCCTATAGATATATTTCTTATGCCTGCTCATAATAATCTAATTAAACTTCCCTCTCTCAAGTTTAACATCCAAAAAACTGATGACATTAGAGGGAACCTGGGTAATAAGACACAAATAGCTAGTAGTGCTGTGCAAATAATCAATAAATTTGTTGAACATATCTTGTGTGCCCCTCCACAGGAGGAAGATGTCACCCACAAACCTCCTATAAAACTTTATATGAGGGGCATACTCATTATTATATAGCACCAAGTCACTTTCCCATTGTGCTAAAACACTGTTGGCATGACTGTTCACACAGGGTGTTCCCATGGTCACTCCTGTGTATTGCCTATAATAACCATTGTTAAACATGAACAAATTGTTCTCTACTATTGTTTCAGTGAACAGGCAGATCAAATCTATGTGCTTCGTGTCATAACCACTATAAGCTAATAAAAAAATTTTCATCATTTCCATTCACTGTAAATAGTGGACAAATCTCCATGGTAATGAATAAATCAGTGTCTTTCAAAGGCTCCTTATTACAACATAAAAATAAATCAGATAAAAAGTGTTAATATATGTTAAAACATTATCTACTTCACTAATCACTGGCCTTAAATATTTCTCCACATATATTGACATTGGCTCAGTAAGCCACCCCTGTCCAGACACTATAGGTTTGAATGGAGGATTAAACACATTTTTGTGAATTTTCAGTAGGCCTTAAAATATAGGAACCACAGGCTTATCAACAGCCAGGTACTTAAACAAATCTTCAGAAGTAATCCCTCCCAACAGGCATCCTGCAAAGTGAGATTGACACTTCTAATAATATTATGAACACGGATTATATCAATAACCTCATAAGTATTAACATCGCTTAACATAGTAAGAATAGTTGCTCTACAGTAATCTGCATCCATTATTACTATCACTCCGGCCTTATCTGCTGGGCAGATAGATATACTATTATCTTGACATAATGCTGTACATTTCATCCTAACTTAAATTAAAACATTTGTTTCTATCCTTATTGTAACCTTTAAACAGCTGTGATAAATCATATTCACAAGCGTTATGTTTGCGGATGTATACGTTTCCCAGTTAATGGAGGGGTAGTTGAAGTTTACTAGGAGAATGGTGATTGGCTTATTGCATAGTGGCTTCATACTGTTTAGGTAGGGGGTGTGGACTTTGGGGAGCATAGAAGGGTCCTATAGTTTGCTGTGATATAATAAGGGGGGGGGGCTGTTAATAGTAAACTGGACATGGAGGAGTTTTAGGTCATTATCTTATGTAACAACTATGAAAGTGATTTTTTTAAGAATATGGATACATCACTAATTTAGTGCCTTCATCTAATGTGGTGAGTCTGAACATGTGGTAGGTAATAAAACCCTGCAGTGATGGAATGCTGTCATTGGTCCTGAACCAGATCTCTCTGATAATGCATATATCTCTGTTTTTCCAGGATGATAATCATCATGATCAGACAGGAGAATCCAAACAAAGTCATAAAATACCAGGATTTGCAGGGAGAATCAAGAGCAAAGTGGAAGAAGGATACCCAGACAGTTCCAATAGTAGTAACAGCAATGGCTCTCATAAAAAAAAAATTACAGTCATATTTAGAAATGCTACTAGTACCTGTAACTCCATATGAATTACAGAAGGTGTCAGTTTTGCATGTGCTGTGAAGAGCAATGTGGAAGAAGGATACCCAGACAGTTCCCATAGTAGTAACAGCAATGGCTCTCATAAAAAAAAAATTACAGTCATATTTAGAAATGCTACTGGTACCTGTAACTCCATATGAATTACAGAAGGTGTCAGTTTTGCATGTGCTGTGAAGAGCAATGTGGAAGAAGGATACCCAGACAGTTCCCATAGTTGTAGGAACAATGGGTCTCATAAATAGAATTTACAGTCGTATTTAGATATGTTACCCATACATGTAACTTCATATGAATTACAGAAGGAGTCTATTATGTCCTGTCTTATTAGTTCTCTGAAGTGCATATCCCATTTGTGTGATTCCTTGCATAGACTGAATCACACACTGAAATGAGCAATGTCTTTTCTGGCTCACCTGCTGGGGCAAAGGGGCCATCCTTGGTGGTGGTTATCTTCTATACTCACAGACGTTAGCTAACATGGACATGAACTTGCAAGACCCTACTCTCGCAGTGCTAGGACTTTCATATCAACATCTATTTTGAAGGTATCCACTCCCAGAAAAGGCCATTCTCATGGTTGTAGCCATCATCATGCTGGCACATCTCTTAGCAGGAATCAATCGAAGTCAAGCAGCACACCAGTCAGGGTTGTGATATAAACAGTGCAATTCCTAGCAGAGGCAGCTCTAGTGGGCAGGGGCATGCAGGGGAAACTGAACCCAATATCACACATGCCCTGGACCTGCCCAGTAGTCCGAACCAAAGTGCTACACTGTCTGCTGAGTCTTTCTCCCTGCAGAGCCACACTTACACCATCACAACCCCTGGCACATCCTTCACATCACTGACCCCAGCCCTTCTTGACCTTTACCTCCCACACTGTTTCTCACACTGTCCCCTGCAGAGCCACACTTACACCATCACAACCCCTGGCACATCCTTCACATCACTGACCCCAGCCCTTCTTGACCTTTACCTCCCACGCTGTTTCTCACACTGTCCCCTGCAGAGCCACACTTACGCCATCACAACCCCTGGCACATCCTTCACATCACTGACCCCAGCCCTTCTTGACCTTTACCTCCCACACTGTTTCTCACACTGTCCCCTGCAGAGCCACACTTACGCCATCACAACCCCTGGCACATCCTTCACATCACTGACCCCAGCCCTTCTTGACCTTTACCTCCCACACTGTTTCTCACACTTCACATAAAAGCCTTTTCTATTTTTATACTCATCAGTACTCACGCACACACACTTCCCTGTGGAAGACATGCATTCCTATATTCCCTTCTCTGTTTGTCCAAATGATGATAATTAACCCTGCCCTCTGTACATTATTACAGGGGATGCCTATGTCTGAAGCACAGCTTGGCCAGCCTAAGCATAAGTAACTGCAGCCTGGTGTTGGCTTTGAATGCATCAGTTTTATCGTGGTGTAACTTATTAAGTCTTGTTTACTATGTTGTGAAACTATGTGTAACCCACTACCTGTTTGTTAGTGTCACAGCATATTGTGCCTGCCTTCGGCTGGCATGATCGTCACCTGCTGTCCGGCTTTTCCTCTGACTCCTTGTGTGACTCAGCCTCCACTGCCTGTTGTGCTGGGAACTGCTTGCCTGGCAACAGACAGCTCTGCTGTAACTGCTTCTTGGGCATAATATTGTGTAACACTGCAAACATGATCAATACATTGGCATATGTGGCAGGGTTGTGCTGCAGGGCACCACCAGATTAATCTCTACAGTAAAAGATTGCCTTCAGCAACTCAGACACACATTCAGTAATGTTTCTTGTTTGTGACAGTGCACATTTATATCTATGGTCTGCTTGATTGCATGGATTTCTTATGAATGACTTGAGCCAGGGTTCCAGGACATATCAAGCATCACCAGCAAGATGCCCCTATGGAAGGTCACTCCTCACAAACCATTGGTACAGGTCACATATGTTCTATACATCAGAGTCATGAAAACTGCCTGTTTGGCTGTGCCCACATTGTAGATGACACCCTGCATATTACAGACCACCTGAAAATTGATGGAGTAGTAGCCTTTGCAGTTCATGTATCCTTTTCATTTCAGCTGATGGGGCTTTTATTTCAATGTAGGTACAGTCTATGGCCTCCAGTACCCCAAGATAACAGGCAATATCACAAATACCATGCATGGTGTTGGCTGTCTCCTCTGGCACTCTTGGGAACCACATATGCTCCCACTCACATGCTAAAGCATGGCTTTGCTAAAATGGTGGACTATTCTTTAGGCAGAGCCCTAATATATTACCATTGTGTCCCCAGAATGTTTCTGAAAGGTTCTGTAACTAATATACATAGAGCCACCCATACTTTGGTATCCAGTGAGATAGGTACTACATGGCTCCAATGGAAATGCACAAGAAGCCAACATATTAATAGGTTCATAGGTTTGTGGGTGTGTACTAGGCTAATGACCACAGGGGCACTTTTAAGCCTAGCCATGCATTCTAAATCTCTGACAAGTTCTGATACCCTTGATAAGTGTAAGCAGGGGCTTGGGTGGTGAAACATTTACAAGCAGGAGCCTAGGAGATGAACCATTTAAAGAATGCCTGTGTCCATTAGAGGCATAGGTGCCAAACCAGGGATAAATTTCCGGCTCTCCATCCAATTGTCCAAGTTACACTTGAATTGGGTTAGGGAAGAACTCTGCTTCACATGGATGGGGTGTCTGTTCCAGAGAAGGGGTATTCTATGGGATACATACCTACCTCTCCAGCAAGTCCTATTTATATCACAGACAAGGTTTAACTCTTTATAATAGGTAATTTTGGTGCTGTTTGTTTTGTGCTTATGCAAGAGGTCATGAGTGGGGTTTGACAATGCCTTATATAACAGGCATAGATCACCCCTCAACCTTCTTAGGAGACAGAATACAGTGATAGGGCCTTGAGGCAGTCTGCAGTGGACATGTTACATACACCCTTTATTCTTTTAGTGAGGGAGCTCTGTGAATGTTCCAGTTGTTGAATATGCCTAGTTAGGTACATACTTAATGTAGCATTGTACTCAATGATAGGTCTGATGAATGCTAAATACAGTGGAACAATGAATTATTTGAACCTAAATGACATACCTTTGTTTATAAGTTGCACAACATAAAATTATTTCCTCACTACTGTAGACACATGATGGTCAAAAGTAAGAGTGCCGTTTATGTGTGTCCCCAAGTCCTTGACTACTGGGTCAACTCTTAGAGGTGTGTTGTCAATACAATAGCTTCCAGGGGTAGATGACTTCCCAAAGGATACTGTTATGCATTTCTTGGCATATAGTTGTAGTCCACAGCTCTAGCACCAGTTGTTTGTCTGTGTCAGCCCTTCCTGGAGAACATTTGTGTCAGTGGACGATTCAATGACAGTTCCTAATTTGTAATCACCTGCAAATTTAGCAACCAGAGGCCATTGACATTGGCCTTGACTACACAGAAGTAAATGCCAAAAAGGAGCGGCCTCAGGACTGATCTCTGAGGGACTCTGCTTATGACTGGCCTCTTTGTACAGATGGACTCCCTAACTCTAACTTTCTGGATCCTGTCTGTGAGCCACTTGGCTATCTACTGGGTGACATAAGGGTTTGTACCTAACCTCTTAACTTTGTCAACAATGCCCCAGTAAAGGTATGCAGTGTTAATCATTTTACACTCACCCTTTGTTTTGGTGACCTCCTCAAAGAAGTCCGCCAGGATGAGTAGGCATGACCTGCCCTTGATGAAACCAAATTGGGTTGTGTCCAGTGTCTGGAGGTTACCTATGTCATTACTGACCATTTCCATGATAATTCTTTCCATGGCTTTGCATATGAGACTAGTGAGATGCATGGATCTGTAGTTTGCAGGGTCTGTAGATGGCCCACATTTGTGCTGAGGGTCTTGCAAGTCCATTCATGAGGCATGAAGCCTGTATGGAAGATACAGTTAAACAGCATTTCCACAAGGCCTGATAGATCATGTTGCATGAGGTTTAGAAACCATCATGGGATATTGTCTAGGCCCATTGATGCAGTGTTCTTGGGCATAGAGAGAACATTAAGGACCTGTTTCCTAGTGATAGCAGGGGAAGTTATACTTGATGGTATTTCCCATGGGAAGCCTCATGGGGAAAGAAGGGTAAAGTTGAGCTGAATTTGTTGGCCAGTAGGCTTGCTATATCTTCTGGCTCAGTACAGGCGGTTCCATTTACAATGAGCTCTGCACATAATTATGGTTGCTGCCTTAGGTAGGTACTAGGCTATCAGCCCTGGGGCCTATACAAGCCCAGCCAAAAAGGTACCCTGACCTTTGCCAGCCAAGAAAATTATTTTCCTGTGCCACTGTCGGGCAGAGCCACAGAGGTGATCCCCAGGGTGAATTTCCTATTTCCCATCCAATCATCAAGATTTTTCTTGAAGAATGCTAATGAGGAGCTTTGTTTGATATAGATAGGTAGTTTATTCCAGAGTATGGGAAGTCTCTGGGACAGAAATCTATCCCTTCGGCATGTTCTGTTTAATGTGGTGACAAGGTTTAGGTCCCTAGAGCGTGTAGCTCAGAGGGATTGGGATTTATTTAAGTGGGGCATGTCCAACAGCTCTGGGTTTGATATAGCTTTGTATGTTAGGCAGAGATCACCTCTGAGTAGGTGGTATGCGACGGAGTAAAGCTGGAGATTTTTGAGTCGGTCTGCGTAGGGCATCTGTTTGAGGCCAGTAATCTTCTTTGTGAGGTATTTCTGTGGCCTTTCCAGTTGTTGTAGATGTCTTGTGAGGTACATACCAAAAGGTACATTGTACTCTATAATGGGTCTAATGAGTGATGAGTAGAGGGGAACAATGACCTCTTTTTTTTTGGATGAGAAACCTTTTGTGATGAGGTGTGCCACGTAGAAGGATTTCCTGACTACTGTGGTGATGTGATTATCAAAGGAGAGACTATTGTCCACCTGTGTCCCAAGGTCTCTTATCACACTTTCAGTGTTAAGTGTACTACCACCTATGTTGTAGTTCATGGGTACAGAGTTTTTACCAAAGGGAATAACAATGCACTTTTTGGCATTGAGCTTGAGGCCATGGCTTTGACACCAGGCATATGTCTCAGTGAGGCCGTTTTGTAGGATGTCCACATCGTTAGGAGTTTCGATTATGGCTCCTAGTTTGCAGTCATCTGCGAACTTCATTAGCCAAAGACCTTCTGTGTTAGCCTGTACTTCAGAGAAGTAGACACCAAACAGGAGAGAACCCAGGACTGAACCCTGTGGTACTCCACTTGTCACTGGTCTGAAGTCGGATTTGGAGTCTGCTACTTTCACAGTGTGGGTTCTGTCAGTGAGCCAGTTGGCACCCCATCTTGTGACATAGGGATTTATACCTAGTTTAGTGAGTTTATCTATAATTCCAGAGTGGGGGATGGTGTCAAAAGCCTTGGCAAGATCTAGATAGGCTGTGTGAACCACCCTACCCTTGTCTATGGCTTTGGTGACTGCTTCAAAGAAGTCATCAGGTTTAGGAGACATGATCTGCCTTTTACAAACCCAAACTGGGTGGGATCCAGAGTTTGGAGATTCCCAATATCTTTGTTTATAAGTTCCATGATGATGCGTTCCATGGCCTTGCAGACCAGGCTCGTCGGGCTAATGGGGCGGTAGTTCCCAGGGTCCGTGGTGGCTCCCTTTTGTGGAGTGGGATAACCGTTGCTGTGCACCATTCAGCAGGCACAAAGCCTGATGTGAGGCTATGATTGAACATGGTACTTGGGTGGGGTGCCAGTTCATTCTGTAGTTCATGTAGAATGCAGCCTGAGATGTTGTCTGGTCCCATGGATGCTGTGTTCTTGGCTTTGGAGAGTGTGGTTTTTACCTGTGCAGCCATGACTACAGGAACTTTGCATTCTTCCGGTATAGAGATGGGTGCTTTAGGGGGTGAGAGGGGAGTAAAGTTAGCACTGAACCTATCTGCCAGGATGTTGGCAATATCAGTTGGGTCTGTATATTTAGTGCCATTGTGCTGTAACTCAAAGCAGATCTGAGTGTTGCCATTAAGATTCTTCACATACCTATAGAATGCTTTGTGGTTGTCTTTAGAATCAGTGGCGATTTTGTTTTCGTAACTAGCTTTGGAGGATTTTATCAAGGATTGCAGCTTCTTACTGAGGCTGACCAGGGAGCTCCTCCACTTGTGGGATTTTGCTCTCTTTTGCAAGAGTTTCTTCCTTCTGTTGTACAGTTTGTTTATGGCAGGGGACCACAAGATTGGCTTCCTTTTTTGGAGGATAGTGTCTTGGTTCTGTTTGGGATAGCACGATGCATGCACTCATGTAAGTGCTTATAAAGTGCAATTGTGTAGGATTCAGTAGTCGTAACTGTATTGTCCATCTGCATGGGTGTCATGAAGTTCACCACTTCTGTCTTAAGAAGCATGAAGTTGGCTTTGGAGAAATTTTTTGCCATGGTTTCCTTAATGGGGGGTGGAGGCAGGATGTGGATATCTAGGGTAATTAGCTTATGGTCGGAGCGGACCAATGAGACGTTGACTTCAGGTGTGGAACACTGGTCACTCATATTGGTAATGACTAGATCCAGGATATTGTTGCCCCTGGTGGGGGTGTTGGTAAGTTGATCCAGGGAATTGGAGTTTATGAATTCCAGAAAGCGTTGAGTGAAGGAGTTGGTACATGAGTAGTTTTCCCAGTTAATGGTGGGGTAGTTGAAATCGCCCATTATTAGGGTGTTTGGTTGAACCCTAATATTTTCCAGTACATCAAGAAAAGAGGAGTGGGAATCCTGGGGCATGGTGGGTGATCTGTAGCAAGCTACAATTTGGATTGCAGTTTTGCCCAGAGTTAGTTGCATTTGGATAACCTCGGCTGCATTATGCTGAGCAACTAGCCTGGAGGTGTGGATATCCTTAATGAATATGGACACACCTCCACCTTTGGTGTTCCGATCCAGGTTACATGGCCAAAACGTGTGGTATGAGTTATAGCATGGTAGTGCAGGGGTGCTCTCTGGAGCCTTGAACCAGGTCTCAGTCACTGCACAGATATCGATGTTCTCCATTTTAAGGAGTGCCTCGAGTGAGTGCATTTTGAGATTTAGACTTCTAGCATTGAGTAGCATCACCCTCAGTTTTTGCTTGCCCGTTCCTGTTATGGTGGTGAATTTGTCATTTGAACCTTGCCTAAAAAAGGCACTATAGGGGCGGCAAGAACCTTAGCCAGTATCCGGAATCCCAGGGGTGACAGGTGCAGGCCATCTCTGGCAAAGCATTGTGGTCTGTCGACCATGTCATCCCAGGCAGACAGATACTGGATCCCTTTAGAATGGCACCAGAAGTGTTGTGGTTGTCTTTGGCCAGAGAAGCCAAATTTACCTCATATTTGGCTTTGGTAGACTTTATTTGTCCTCTGAGTTGTTTGTGTAGTTTGATGAGAGTGCTTTTATCCTGCTGGATGGTACACCTCCCAATTTTTGCCATGATTTATTTCCTTCTGTGATTCCACCAGGGTGGCTTGGTTTTTCAGTTACTTCTGTACTTATTCCTGCTAGGTACACCTGCCTCTATACAGCTACAGTATTAACATGCATGTATATGGTTTCTGTGAACAGTTCTGTGTAGGCAGCATTGTTCTCAGGGTTTATGGGGGCTTGAAATGTTATCAAGTTATCACCTAATAGTAGGAAGTTAGCCTTAGAGTAGGTCCTAAATTTTTTCAGGGTTAGCTGGGGTTTGTGGTTTTATTTTTCCTTTGAAGGAGACCATTTTTTGGTGTGACCTTACCACAGAAGACATTAAACCGGGGAGAGGGGTGTTTTGCTCTCTCCCATATTAGTGAGGACCAGATCCTGTATGACTGCACTCCTCTGCAGAACTTGCAGATGGTTTCCCTATCAACATGGTACCGGTCCACAATGTCAGTGCAGTGGAGGCTGTGAAATTTTAATCCCAGATGGATGGCCCGGTGTGTACCATCAAGCACAATAACTGCAATGAGAGCCACTGGCAGGTACATATTTAACCAATCCAGAAAACAAACAAGCAATGTAATACTGTGGTTTATTAAACAAAAGGTTAGTGCTTTCATCAAATAAGATATACATTTATAATTGCTGTGGCAGCCCCTAACATAATTCTGCAATTTACTCCATCTGAATATGTGCATATGGCCAAGTTCAAATATACATCAGATGCAGCTCCATTGAGCAGCTTTTACCTCATTCATTCCAATGGAGATTAGAAAGTTTGCACTGTACTTCCATTGGCTGGAGCCTAAGCCTTTTGACTGAATCAAATTATGTCCTTATGCAGTATTTAAATTCTTCTTCTTCTTTTCCTGGTTAGAGGTTGCCACAGCAGATCACCTGTCCGCTCATGATTGGCAGTGGAGTTTTACGGTGTTGAGTTGCCAACCCAGTGCCCAACATTCTACAGAAGGCACACACATGCACGCACTCATGCCTAGGGACAATTTAGAGAGCTCAATGCACCTACTATGGGAAAAAATGGAGCACCCGGAGGAAACCCACATGACTATATTGAGGCCATACAAACTCTGCACAGAAGGCACCCCAACTGAGGATCAAACCTGAGAACCTCTTGCTATCAGGCAGCAATGCTAACCACTGCACCACCGCAGCTGCCTGCCCTTAAAAAAAAAAAAAAAAAAAAAAAGCAGTATTTAAATAAAATGTTTTATTTATGCAAGTTATTCTGATCACTTAGTGACACATGAACATAAATAAAAAGGAAATGCTGACAAATAATGTGAGAGGGACAAAAGCCACAGTGCAGCAAAGGGGAGTAAATGTGCTAAATGCTTATAAAATGATGAGTTCAGATAAAGTTAGCAAGTTCAGTAGATACGTTTGGGGATATAGGTTCATAGGTTCATAGGTTCATACTAGGCTATCTGCCCAAGGGCATTTATAAGCCTAGCCCATAGTTATGTGGCTTTCGCCACCCCTTTAGTTTGAATAAAAACTATGCCTATCATTTTTCTGTGCCTCTGTCAAGCAGTGACACTGAAGTAATCCCTGGGGTATATCTGCGATCTCCCATCCATTGGTCAAGATTCCTCTTGAACAAGGCCAGCGAGGTGCTCTGCCTCACATGTACCGGGATTTTGTTCCACAGCATAGGGAGTCTCTGGGTGATGAATCTGTCCCTCCAGCACGTTCTATTTATAACCGTGTCAAGGTTTAAGTCTCCCGCCCTTGTGGTTCTGAGGGATCTAGATTTCTTGAGGTGAAGCATATTCATCAAATCTGGGTTTGACATGGCCTTATATGTCAGGCACAGGTCACCTCTGAGCAAGCGGTATGAGACTGAATAAAGCTGGAGTTCTTTCAGTCGGGCAGCATAAGACATATTTTTGAGACCCTTTATCCTTTTGGTGAGGAACTTTTGGGGCCTTTCAAGCTGCATCAGGTGTCTGGTCAGATACATTCGAGCAGGGCATTGTACTCAATCATAGGTCTAATGAGTGATGAGTACAGGGGACGATGACCTCCCTTGATCTAGATGTGAATCCCTTCATGATCAGGTGGGCGATATAGAAGGTTTTCCTAACTACTTTAGCAACATGAGTGTCAAGCGAAGACTACTGTCAACTTGGGTCCCCAGATCCCTGATGACTTTTCTGTGCTCAGTGGATTGTCACCTATATGGTAGCTAGGGGTAACCTTGTTTTTCCCGAAGGGTATGACTATGCATTTTTGGCGTTTAACTTCAGGCCATGGCTCTGGCACCAGTTATCCGTTTCTGTGAGGCCCTTCTGGAGGATATCTGTGTCAGATGTGTTTTCGACTATGGCCCAGTTTGCAGTCATCTGCAAACTTTGTCAGCCATAACCCTCCTGTGTTTGCTTGTACTTCAGAAAAGTAGATGCCGAACAAGAGTGGACCCAGGACTGAGCCCTGTGGGACACCACTTGTGACAGGCTTTGAGTCTGACATGGCTCCAGCAACTCTGACCCTGTGGGTTCTGTCGCTTAGCCAGTTTGCAACCCATCTTGTGATGTATGGGTTTACATTCAAGCTGATGAGTTTTTCGATGATACCTGAGTGGGGTATTGTGTCAAGGCCTTTGCCAGGTCGAGGTAGGCTGTATGGACTGCCTTTCCCTCATCAATGGCCTTGGTGACTGTCTCGAAAAAGTCAACCAAGTTTAAGAGGCAGGATCTGCCTTTGACAAAGCCAAACTGGGTTGGATCCAAAGTCTGCAAGTTCCCTATGTCTTTATTTATGAGTTCCATTATGATCCTCTCCATGGCTTTGCAGATAAGGCTTGTCAAGCTAATGGGCGGTAATTTCCAGGGTCTGTGGAGGCACCGCCCTTATGAAGTGGGACCACAGTCGCCGTCGCCACTCCTTGGAGTGCGTATCCTGAGGTGAGGCTAAGATTAAACAGCTGTCCTAACTGTGGGTTTAATTCCTCGTTGAGTTCATGAAGCACACAGCCGGGGACACCATCCGGTCCCATGGATGCTGTGTTTTTGCCTTAGTGAGGGCAGTTCTCACCTGGGCGTTGGAGATGTTTGGGGGCTACAATCCTCTGGAATAGATATCTCTCCTTTTGGGGAGGGGAGAAGTTTGCACTGAACCTGTCAGCCAGTATGTTAGCAATGTGTGTAGGTTCAGTAATTTTCACATCATTTTGAACTAATTCTGAGCATATCTGGGAGTTTCCTCCTAGGTTTCTAACATAGCTAAAGAAGGCCTTATGATTGTCTTTAGAGTCCTTGGCGATTTTTCTCTCAAAATTTGCCTTGGATGATTTTATGAGAGCTCTTAGTTTTTACTTATAATGATCAAAGGTGTCTTACCTTTCAAGGATTTTGCTCTATCTTGTAGTAGCTTCCTCCTTTTGTTGTAGAGCTTGTTTATGGCTGGGGTCCACCAGACTGGACGCTTGCCTTTGGTACAGAGAGTCTTAGTTTTGTTTGGGATTGCCTGATCCATGCAGTCCTGTAGGTGCTGGTAGAAGGCATTTGTAAGTGATTCAGCGGTTTGAGTAATGTTTACCACTGGCTCAGGGGCCTTAAAGGAGACCACACTAGTTTTTAGAAGTGTGAAATCGGCTTTTGAGAAGTTTTCACTGTGGTCTTTTTTGTTTCAGGTGGGGCGGGATGAGGACCTCCAGCGAGATTAGTTTATGATCTGATCTCACCAGTGAGGGTATACTTCGGTGTTGAACATTTTGATCCCATGTTCGTGATGATGAGATCAAGTATGTTTTCACCTCTTGTGGGGATGGTGACTAGTTGTTCCATGGCATTTGAGTTTATGAACTCCAGGAATCTTTGGGTTAGAGTGTTCGGGCTTGAGTAGTGTTCCCAGTCTATATTAGGGTAGTTGAAGTCACCTAGTATGATGGTGTTTGGAGATACATTTATCCCCTCAATGTTTTCAGGAAGGCCATGTGAGGTTCCTGAGTTTGAGAGGGTGGCCTGTAACATGCTACAAATTGCAGAGCAGTCTTGCCTATGGTTAATTGCACCTGGATGGTCTCAGATGCATCGTGCGTTGCCACCAACCTTGAGGTGTGGGTGTCCTTTATGAATATGGACACCCCCTCCTTTCTTGGTGTTGTCCGGATTTTGGGGCGGAACGTATGATATGAGGTGAAACCTGTTAGTGCTGGGGTGCTCTCAGGAGCCTTGAACCAGGTTTCTGTCACAGCACAGACATCGATGTTCTCCATATTGAGAAGGGCCTCGAGTCGTGCATCTTGAGATTGAGACTTCTGGCATTGAGCAGCATTACCCTTAGTTTTTTCCTTTTGGTGTTCTAGGGTGGTAGGTTTAGAATTTGAGCCTTGCCTAAAAAGGCACTATGGGGTGGCAAGAGCCTTTGCCAATATCCGGAAGCCCAGGGTGACAGGTGCAAGCCGTCCCTTGCGACAGCGTGGCTTGTCCAGCATGTCATCCCAGGCAGACAGACATTGGATCCCCTTTGAATGACACCAGAATTTAAGCCAATTATTAAAGCTGATCATCTTATCACTGTATTGTGGCATCATTCTAGGTGAAGGTAGGATACTGCTCAAGGTCAGGGTCATACCTGCCTGGGCTACATAATCAGAGAGCTCCTCGGCGTCCCTTTTCATGTAGTCCAAGGAGTGCGTCTCAGGTCGTTGACACCAGCGTGGACAATGACTGAGTCGTACTTGTACCTGCTGTTGAGAGACCTGAGTGCTTGCGTTATGTGGCGGATTCTAGCGCCCGACAGGCAGCTTACTGTGACCTTCTCCTTACTCAGTCTGGTGGCGGGGACGTCAGTGTGTCTGACTATGGAATCACCAATGACAAGTGTGTCTGGCATTTTGTTTGGCCTTAAGGGCTGTGACTGTTTGACATTCTGACTGTGTGGTCTATGTGTTGCATGTGTTGGGTCGTGAGGTGGTATTTGTTTGGGTGTCTGCTTTGGTGGCCTCTGCTGTTTTGGTAAATTTTTGACCAGAGCCTCCGAGTATGTCTTTGTGTGAGTATGTGTATGATTTGAAGTTGTGATGGTACCATGTGTGACTGGGTATGTATTGTGTGTGGTTGCCTTCTCCTCCTGTCTGGTCTTGCCAGTCCTATGTTGAGAGAGCTCAGCCTCCAGTTTGGCCGTATAGTTGCATCTCTCGCATGTATTTGTGTTTTGTGGGAGAAGGAGAGGATTGTCTGTGTACATGAGGCAATTGTAACATTGCCTCAATGTTCCCAGGTTCACCAGTTGAGCTGGAGAGGACACTAGCAACTGATCCCTCGACATACTAGAAGTAGTAGATAAAGAACTTTCAAAGGACTCCGGGGGAAGTGGGTTTTGGGCTGGTGGGGTACTATCTATAATAAGAGTGCTTTATCAAGGTGCAAGTACTGTAGGAGTAAGTGCTAGGCTTTACAGATAGAGAATAGTCTACTTGGGAATCAAGTAGAGATGAACTTTTCAGTTATAGGATATGCTGGTTAGATCAGCAGTACAGTTTAGCGTGTTTTATAGCAGGGGGCTGAAGGGAGCTAGGAATTGGCCCAAAACGACCAATGGACTACTAGTTTCTGGCTGAAACTTCACCAAATCGGACAAAAAGGCTTATACTTCAGTTACTGCATATCAGACGTGTATCCAGAAAATATCTGCTGTAACTAACAGTATGCTGTATTCCACACCTATCATGTAAAAACAAAAATAAATGAACCCTACAGTTGTCTAGTGCATTTCAGAAAGGGGCATTTTTTGGCCATTTGTTGCCATTTGTAACCATAGCAATAGTATTGTAAATGTAAACATGTATAGGTCAAGCAGGTGTTGTATATTGACATAAATTTTAAACAGTACTATAAATACAGTCAGAAAACCTAAACATATGGCTACCACTATGCATGTTTTGCGGCATGGTCAGTAATATTTGTGTTATATTTGATATATATGATTATATTTAGGATGCCAAGCTACACTTGTGTGTGAGGTGTATGGCTGTACTCTGCCAAATAAATTAAATCCACATGACTGATGATAGAACACGACAAATCTTAAGGCTGTCCATGCCTTATGTGTATGTAGGACACAACACTTATGGTCATTATGGTAGTGTGCATACCTGTGACAATATGGAACATACAATTGCATAAGCTGAACTTACCATAACAGTACATGTTTGAATGATCACTGCTGCAGCAGCCTTAGTTATATAGGTTATTTCCTGCTAAGGATATAACAGGGCACCTTCCATGCACACAAACTGTCAAGCAGCTAGAGCTGAGCTGACTAAAAGACAAGTTTGGGCACAAAGCATTTCAGAGTTTTCCCTGCCAGCAGAGACAGGGAGGCTGAGCCCTGAAAGGACAAAGCTAGGAATAATAAAAAAATAAATGCCTACACCTGGCACAAAAAATGCACCAAAAAACAATGGAGATGGAGAGAGGGAGAGGCTACTGCAGCACTGATTATTCAAACATCTACTGTTATGGCAAATTCAACTTACACAACTGTACTATGTTCTTCATTTTATCACTGCTGCAGTAGCCTTAGCTATAGGGGTAGATTACCATAGCTAAATATATTTGGGAGGTGGAAGGTGAAAGATCCAGGAGCCTGTAGAGAATGGTCCTAGCAAAACATCATCTAGACCTAGAAAAGGAATCCAGCTTATAGTGCTTTATAAAAGTATGCACAGAGGACCAATTAGCAGCTTCTAAAATACTTTTAGAATCCAGTTCTTTAAAAAGCCATAGAGGAAGCCAAGGTCCTTGTACAGTGGGCTTTGACCCTGTCTGGAATAGATTTGCCATGGTAAGTACAACAAAAGGTAATAGTCTTAAACAACCATTTGGAAATAGTATGTTTTGACACAGGCTGTCCCTTCTGCTTACCTTCACAAGAATTGAACAATTGATCCAATGATCTGAAAGATTTAGTTCTGTCAAGATAGTACCTGAGTTGTCTGTGTAGATGGAAGGTATGGAGTATTCTTTCTCCCTCATTTTTAGGCTTAGGAAAGAAAATGGGGAGATGAATAGTTTGGTATAAAGTGAACTCAGATACCATTTAAGGCATTGAAGAAGGATTAGTTCTCAAAGAACCCTGCCCTTGTGGAAAATGAGGTAGGGTTGACTCACCATAAGAGCTTGTAGCTCAGATACCCTTCTTGCAGAGGTCAGAGCAATAAAGAAAACTGTTTCCTTGTTAAGAATCTCAGATCAGCTAAATCAACATCTTCAAAATGAGCAATTGTTAGTTTCTCTAACACAAAATTAAAATCCCAAGGAGGCGTCACTGGTTTACTTGGAGACGTCTTATGCAAAACCCCTTTCATGAACATTTTGACATGCAGCTACCTTGAAAGAGGAGGATCCATGAGTAAACATATTGAAATGGACAACAAATGAACCTTGACAGAAGAATAAGAATGGCCATAGGACTAACTCACACAAATACTGCAAAACAAGAGAACAACTTGCCCTTTATGGGTGCTGGTTATGTTGTTGGCACCAACTAGAAAAGTGTTTCCATTTGCAAATATATGATTTTCTAATAGCAGGCTTTCTTGCCTCCATTTGTACCTGCTGCAAGTCTTCAGAAAACAGGTGCCTAAAAGGAATTAAAATCCTATCATCCAAAATAAAGAAAAGAAAATACATCTCTCTTCCAGGCCTTCTTGCATGGAGTCAAGGAGCAGAAATTTGCCATTTGATTGTTTAGAGAGGAGGCAAAGAGGTTTATCTGAGGAATGAGGAAATCAATTCTCTGTGAGGGAGTCAAGAAACACTTTTGGATGTTCTCTTGGAATCCCAGCTTGTGCAAGAAATCTCTCACCCAAGAGGGAGAGATTCATGACATTTTGAAAAAGACTCTGCAAAGATAAGCAAGTCATCTAATTATGGAAAGATGTGGATACCTTGTAGCCTGCAATGAGCTAAAACTGGAGCTAGACACTTTGTGAACACTCTTGGTGTAGTGGATAGTCCAAAGGGTAAGGCAGAGAACTGATAATGTGATCCAGACACACAAATACTTAAGAAACACCTGAAGTCTGGATTAATAGGAATGTGATGATAAGCATATTTTACATCTAGTGTTACCAGGAGACTTGAAAGAGGAAGAATATGCATCTTGTTATGAAATTACATTAGTTTGAATTTGGCCACTATCACAAACAGGTTTAGGAAAGAAAGATCCAGAACTGGTCTCCAAGTATTTTCTTTCTTTGGGACTAGGAACACCCTTGAATAAATCCCCTTCCCCATCTTTGAAGGAGGAACTCCTTGGAACAGCATGTGATGAAGAAAAAGATGAAACAAAAGAGTCAGATCTGCAGGATTAGGAATGACCCCCTGGAATGGAGGAATTTCCCCCACTGCCATCTGTAACCCTGATGAATGATTTTCAGAACCCATTTGTCTGAAACAGTCTGTTGCCAAAGATTAAAAAAATGGAGATTCAGACTTTCTGGAAGAGAAAAAAAGCCAGCGTGGGAGGGGTTTACAAGGTCTATTGAATATTCATTCAGACCTTTTGGAGTGTCCTTTGTTGTGGGAGGTATGAGACTTCTTTTTGGAAACTCCTTGCCACTTCTTCTCTTGTTAAATATCTGTTTACCTGAATTCTGCTGAAACTGTTTATTTTTCTGTTTTTTGCCAAAATTGGTGAGGAGAAAGAAAATCCCTTTGCTGATTTGGAAAAGGAGGGCTGAAAAATCTTAGAGATTCCCTCGATCAGCTTGCCCCTTTCATCACACTTTTTGATCACCTCTGCAGCAGAGTGGCCAAACATTAAATTTCTGTCCAAGGGGGAACTTGAAATCTCATTTTACCATAATCTCAGAAGTTCTGAGAATGCAGCCAAACAAACCTCTGTAAAACCATACCAGAGACAATAGCCCTGGAAGAAGTATCAGCAAACACAGTCATACACTCACTGCAAACAAATAGTGACCTTTGCTATAGAAGAAACTAAGTTATCTAAAGCAGGTTTTTCATTAAAAGAAGAAATTGTAGATAAAACATTCCTCACATTTTCACAATATGTCAGAATAAACTTTAACATATGAGCCTGACAATTTAAAATTCTGAAATTCAGAGTTAAAAAAGGGTATACTTTTTCACATACCTATCAATAATTTTCCATCCTTATTAAAAGGAGTAGGAGTGGAATTAACCAAGTCCTTAGCAGAGGAGTCAACAAAGGGTACAGCTGCTGGTCAGGTTTCAGAACAGTGTATACAAATTTAAAAGACTAAGGGAATTTATAGATTCTATTTGCCTTTTTAGGGACAGCTGGCTGACTATCAGGAAAACTACAAGCAGTAAGACAAACATCTTCTAAAGCAGACAGGACAGGAAGTATAGGTGTAGGTTCTGGAAAATCCTTCTGTAACAACTCATAGTATTTTTTGAAGGACTGAGAAACCTCAGTGTTCTCCCACTGAAATCACTGGGACATTCCAGCAATAGTCTCAGAGAAAGCGAAACCCCCAAAGTGAGAAACAGAAAGTGAGCTCTCCTCTGAATCTAAATCAGAAATCTGAGGACAAAACCCCTGCATCTTCCTGTTTAGATTCATAATCTTGAATCTCTTCAGGAAAGGAGGTATCCCTCTTTCTTTAATGGAAGCTACTCTACAAGAAAGATCAGTAACCTGACTCAAACCCTGAGCCAGTCCCAGTAAACTACTCCTGTCCAAACAAATTTGAAGAAGAGTAGATGCATGTTTGTTTTTTTGTTTCTTTTTAATGAAAAAATCGGGCCAGCTGAGCTACTAATGGCAGCCACTGCATCCCCAGGGATGGGTACAGCATTCTGACACAACAGGGAAACCTTTGTTGTTCCCTGTCCCAGGACTAACAAGAGTGGCTCTCACTTGCCCACTGAAGGGACCCCAACAGCCACAGATTATGTATGTAACTCCCATTCAGTAGTGGCTGTAAGTGCTACACAAGAGGGATCTGGGGAAAAAGATGAATGGTCTGAGGTACAGCAAATGGCCACAGCAGAATCACCCACCTGCAGCTGTGGCAAGTTGCTAGCCAGCTGTGGTAGAAAAGGCTGTTTGCTTAACTTTTTCTTTTTGTTGCTGGATGAAGGAACAACTGTGAGACTGACAATCTGTTCCAAGGTCAAGCTGAAAATGGTACCTCTGTCATGAGGAAAACAAGCAACAATGCAAGTAAAACTACCAGTTCACAAAAGTTACTTTTTATGACAGAAAAACAATGTAAAAGGCATTTTCAAACAATATGACAGCCCCACAATGGAAAAATAAACACAATTTCTCCACAGAAAATGTTTTATTGGTTAGTTAATAATACTTTTAAATTAACATAAACAACTTTTCTATTTAAAAGTATGTCACAGTCTCAAGACAATCTGTTAAGCTTTAAAATAACTTTCCTGAAAGGGAAAGTAGTAAAATATCAGTAGAAAAATACAAAAATGGAAGATTTTTCCCCCAAAGAGAACTTATCTGCCAAGCTAAGAAAAATGGAAGCTGACCATCGATCCTGTTAAACATCAGAGGATATACTCTTCAACGGCAGTAAAGCTCTGATGGTTTGCATGCCCAAACTTCTCTTTTTTCAACTCAGCTGAAGATGTTTGACAGTTTGAGTGCATGGAATGTGCCCATAAGTGTGTGTGTGTGTGTGTGTGTGTGTGTGTGTGTGTGTGTGTGTGTGTGTGTGTGTGTGTGCGCGCATGTGTGTGTGTGTATGTGTGTGTGTGTGTGTGTGTGTGTGTGTGCGCATGCGTGTGTGTGTGTGTGTGTGTGTGTGTGTGTGTGTGTGTGTGTGTGTGTGTGTGTGTATTATGATATATATATATATATATATATATATATATATATATATATATATGCTAGATATTCTGGTCAGTTGCTAGTAAAGGGGGTAGTGTGGGAACTAGAAGTCAAGTGACCAGATGTATGTGATATCATTCTGTAATGCAGCACTGAAATGATGTGCTAATACTAGATGAAATAGAAGTCTCAAGGCAGTCTGTTTGTAAAAGCTGACAAAGAAAAGACTCCTCACCCACTTGCTCTAGTAAGTGAACTAGTAATTCTTCAGATCAGTCAGGAAAAATATAGTGAGATTTGTTAAGTATTGTTTTTCTGTATCTGTGTGAACATGTCCATCTGTGTTATTTTTAATTTTTTCCTATGTATGAAACTCTGGTGTTTATTGTAAATAGATATTTAATATTTTCATTTTATTTTATTATCTATTATTAAATATATTTAAATGTTTCATTGTGGCTGGTCTTTTAGAGAATATTATAACCTTTGAGAGTACTTATATTTATTTGATGACACTGTGGCCACTCCTGAAAGCCTTTCTGCATTGATCAAACACTACCATTTGTATTAGTATTACTTTTACTCTGTATAATTGGATACCCTGGTAAGAGCCTTAGAGTAGCTATCTTTGGAGTGTCCTAGTGGCACTATCTACCTTATAGTCTGGGCAGAGAGAGCATAGCTAGTACATCTGTACCAACCTTTCCCAGGTGTGTGTGTGTGTGTGTGTGTGTGTGTGTGTGTGTGTGTGTGTGTGTGTGTGAAAATCAAATCACAAAGAGTATGTGTGTGTCAGCTACTTGGAGAAGGGACATAGAGCACTGGTTTCACAGAGAGGGTGGTGGAGGACTTGGCTTGGAATTCTCAGCTGAAGACTCAACTCTACAACTGTGTCAGTGGGGAAAGTCTTATTTAGAGCCTGGAGAGGGAAACACAGCCCCAGGATGGGGTGTGTTCTCTGTGTGCTCTTAAGGGAAATTGTGCTTGGTGCAGAGAGCTACTTCTGGAAATACTGTGTATTTATTTTTGTTCCAAGTGAACATCCCTCACCAGTGTCCATGGTGAGGACTGAGAGTCCTTGATGACTGGCCCAGAGGATGGACATTACGCATGTTATGAATTATTATAAAACACATGAGGGCCAAGCATTTTAATGTTGCTTTGTTTGATGCCATTTGTTTGACATTTGATGCATTTGATTAATGCTGGTGGAAAACTGGACTATGGAAACACAATGAAGCAAGGAAATTAGTAGGAAGTATGTTTCATAACACAAACTTACAATTGTAACATTCCATATGGTATACATTATTCTGCAGCCTGTTCAATATACCACAACTGTCACCTCATAGTGCCATCAGCCTGTCTTTACATAATACAGTTTTGCTAAGCACAGCGAACAAAGCCAGAACACTAATGAGGCTGAAGACAAAACCTCACAAGATTTTGCTATAAGTCGAATACTGCCATTTTCCCTAATTTACAGGTACTGCTTGGTGTCCAGCATAGCTCAAATGCTGAGAAGAAAGACTGATGAAACAGAAGGGGTGGGAAGAGGGAGATATTTGGAGACAGGGATAGAGACACACAAACAGATTTGCTTATGAGAAAGTTCTATACCTCTTTGTGGTGTGTCACTGTTAGGGGTGTTATCATGATTATTCTGTAAGATTCTGTACCTACAAAGGCAAAAAATAATGGATGATAAAAGCCAAAACTTGGGACAATTTTTAAATACTGCCTAATAAATTAAATTAAAAAAAATTCTAGGATAATATTTTTCTGACCTATGCTAAGTGTGAAAATCAAATATATGGCATTCATTAATGAATTCAGTCCTGAATGAATTGCCATAAATTCACAAATGTTGTAATGAACACAACAAAAGTTAAAATTCTTTGGAGTCCTGTGCACTTTAGAGGTATTGCTTTGTAGAATAAAGTGTTTCCAATATGGATCAAGAAGGGCTAGGAGAGTAAAAACATGATGACAACATAAGGAGGATTATGGTAGGTTAATAAACTATGCAGCACACCATTACAAACACACTATTTATAAGGAAAAACATTACATAATTGTATGATACACCTATGGATTTGAATTATACCTCTCAACCTCTTAGATCAAGAAATCTGGACAAAACCATAAATAAAAGTGGGACAAAGGCCAAAAATAGGGACGCTTATTTTATATATTGCTCTTACAAACTTAGAAAGTTGATAGAATAACAGGTTTTGCATTAGCTTGAATTTTCTGAAGGGTATGAAGTTTGAAACTCAAATGTCTGTCATTATTTTCTAACTTCAGTCTTTAATGATTTGCCACTAATCTTCCAGAAAACAACAATTTTATGAAAAATTAACCAAAAATATGGGGCAAAAATCCGTACAGTTGAGAGGTATGATTTGAATCACTGACAGTACAAGGTAAAAGTGTACAAAACAGAGGATTATCTCAGCTCACCAGATAGGGATTCATACTTAATTATGTCAAAATCAGGTTGAAGAAAGGGAGAGTGTACGCATCAGCCTTCATCACAGTTATATCAATAGTGGCATACTCTACGGTGTACATGACATTCCAGCAGCCTAATAGATATGGAAGAGTAAATGTATTGCACTTTGTTCCCTTTAGTGTGTTTTGCTATAGCACAGGGGAGTTCAGCATATTTGTGCGGAAGTTACTGTAGTAGCAGGATCAAAGGCAAACACTCACAAGGTTTTGCCATAATATGTGAACTGCTATTTACTGTCAGGACTATTGTTGGTCTGTGACAGGCATAACACAAATGCCGAGGAGACAGACTGATAACACAGAAGGGTGGGGTGTAGAAAGTGAGAGAAGGTAGAGTGAGGCAGACAGAAAACATGTCTGCTTGTGGGCCATTTCTGTTGTGTGTGTTACTCTTAGGATTGTCATTATCATTATTCTGTTATGCACTCCGTAATGAAGTGTTTACAGTAGGGTGCAAGTAGACTGAGACACAAGCAGGATAACAGTGGGTTTAATAACATATGTAGCCAACAGCTACACCAAAAACAGTTAATAAGAGCTTGATATACACTTCTAGATTCAAACACTTGACACTATGTAAAAAATACATTTGAGCACACCACATAGGAAGTCCTACTAAGTTAAAATCATAGGCTCATAGGATCATAGGAGATTACTAGGCTATTGATCTGGAGGTCACTTTAAGCCTAGCCATTTCCACCCAATGTAATACCTTAGAAGTACTAGTCAGTACACAAGATTGCATTTAGTGATGACTGCTCATGTCTAGAAGGGTTGTGGGCATTATCCCCGGTAAGAATTTACGGTGCCGCATCAACTCATCCAGGTTCCTCTTGAACATTGTCATAGAGGTGGTCTGTTTCACATGAATTGGTAGCCTGTTCCAAAGATGTGGCACTCGCTGGGAGAAAAATCTGTTCCACTAGCATGTTCTATTTACGTCGCATGCCACATTTAGGTCCCTGCAATAGGTCGCCCTAGGCCTATTCAATTTATGGATATGTAGTAAGTTCATTATGTTTGGGTTTTTGGTTGTTCTGTAGGACAGGTATAAGTCTCCTCAAAGAAATCTATATGATACAGAATATAGTGACAGAGACTTTAGTTGGTCTGTGTAAGGCACATGCTGGAAGCCCTTGATCTTCTTTGTTAGAAACCTCTGAGGTCTCTCTAATAATTGCTCCAGGTGCTTAGTACAGTACATACTGAATGGGCCATTATACTCAGATGAGGGGGTTATAACTTCTTTTGCTGTCAAAGTGATGCCTTTACTAATCAAGTCAGCTATATGGAAAGCTTTCCTTACAATGGTAGACACTTAGTGGTCGAAGTTAAGGTCACAGTCAACCTGTGATCCCAGGTCCCTTACCACTTCATGGGTACTTAGGGTATTGTTATTGATTTGATAGTGTGAAGGGACAGTGTCTGTGCCAAAGGGAATCATAATGCATTTCTTTGCATTCAGTTTGAGACTGTGACTAATACACCAGTCAGTCTGTGTGAGACCCTCCTGGAATATATTGACATCATTTGGGGATTCAGTGATTGCACCTAGTTTGCAGTTGTCTGCAAACTTGGTCAGCCACAACCCTTTAGTTTTGACCTGAACTTCTTAGAAGTATATACCAATCATTAGGTGGCCCAGCTCTGACCCCTGTGGCACTTCACTGGTAACTGGTCTGCTGGTTGATATGGACATAATTGAAGGGATGGTGATAACTGATTGAAGCAAGGGCTACTGTAGGAATTAGGCTACAACACACTATTGACAACTGTAAAATCCCATAAGGTGAACATTATGTCCCAAAGCCTAATAAATATCCAAGAGTAAAAAGTGATGAGACAGAGTGAGGAGGAGAGAGAGAGAAAGTCACAGATACAGAGAGAGAGAGAGACACACAAAGAGTCATTTTTATGGGGCTTTTCTGACCATATATGTGGTGCTTTACTCTTTGGTTTGTCATTGTTATGAATTTGTCATGCCCTGTACAATAAAGTGTGACCACTAGTGAGAAAGCAGGGCTAGAAAAGTAAAAATAAATGACTAAGACATAAGCAGGATAATTGTGGGTTAATACAAATGTATCCAACAGTTACACATATATTACCAGTATAAACAAACATTCCATAATACTTTAACATACTTCTGGATTCATACACTTGACACTGTGCAAAAGACAGTCTATAGACATGGGAATTATCTCAACACACCCCATAGGAAGTCTTATTCACAATCTTAAAATCACTTCTTTGAATGGACACTGACAAAAGAATGTTGTAAGGGAGAATGTAGGTATCAGGATTCGTCACATAATGGCACTTGTATCATCCTAGAAGGTGTGCATTACATCCAACAGCCTAATAAATGTCTCACAACAGTAATTTCAGTCTGTATTTCTATACTCCAGCATGTTTAAGCACATTTGCATCAAGATAACTGGACTAGTGTGAGCAAAGACAAAAACTCACCAGATTTGGCTCTAGAAAATGAAGTGACATTCATCTTCACTCAGCATTGGCTTGATGCCAAGCTCCATGCAAATACTAAGGATAAAAAGTGAAGGATTTTTATAGGTCATTTTTGTTCATGTGTGCTGTGTGTTTGTTTGTGTCTTTCGGCTTTTCCCGGTTAGGGGTCACCACAGCAGAACTCCGGTCCACTAATAATTGGCAGTAGATTTTTACATGCTGGCTTGCCGGGCCTAACGCACAACCTTCAAAGAAGGAACGCCCATTCATGCATGTCGACACACAGAAGACGCTCTAACTGAGAATCTAATGGGTAACGTCTAACTATGAGGCGACAACGCTACCGCAGCACCACCACTGCAGTGTGCTGTGTGTGATTCTCTTTTTTGAGAAGATTAAATGTGTGAAAAGGGGGTTGATAGGACAGTGGAAAAATGTGGGGGAAGCAGAGGGTAGGACACAGGGAAAAATAAAGGAATATGCAGGATGGTGGTGGGAGAGCACCATAGCTACCAGCTTCTTCATAATATAAATGTAGACTTGTAAAGAGAATTGGATGACTCAGGAAAATTCCCAAATCACACATGAGTGATAACAACAGAATAGTGATATACAACGAAATAGACCTAATCAAGGTTGTCAAGGAGACATATGGGAAAAGTGGAGAGCTATGTGTGGGCCTCATTTTTGTGCTACACATGGGCATTTGTTTCCCTTTTTTGTAGAGAGATGCCTATTGGGGAAGGTGCTCAGGAATAAGAGGATCAGGAAGGTAGGGTAAGTTAGGTAGCAGACACAGACTTACAGTACAGACAAGACAGACTGGGATGGTGATGAGCAAAAAGGTTTGGGGACACCAAGATTGGGGATTGGTAGGTAGGGGACATCTAATGCACATCCTCATCCAGATTGAGCACAGTGGGAATCTAGCCTCTCCTTCAGAATTGTCATCATTGTCTCATGTTTCAGTTCCCTAGATCAGTATTGGACATGCCGGCAGTTTTGCAGTCTGTTGCAGGACCTTTTCAACTCTGCCAGTTCAAGCACTGAAGGACTCTCCTTGATGTCCTCCACCAGCTCTGTCAGCTCCTGATGGGTAACAAAGTTGCTACGTCCAATACTACTGTTGGTGCATACCACTGCACCAGCCCCCAGGGCAGAGTTACCTAACAAAGGTGGAGCAGGCAGGGCAGGATTTGTGGTGGCACTGCTGATAGGTTGTGACCCAGATGTGCTTGGTATCTGTGCTGTCTGTGCTGGTGCCACCTTAATCACCTGTGGAGGGATGGTGGGATGAACCACAGTGGTTGATCTAGCTCCCTCTGCTGATGGCAACTTAGGTTGGGCCAGCAATGTATCCATGAAAAAAAAAAGAGAGAGCCAGGGTTGGGGAAGACAAAACAGAGATAATAAGATCAATGCCATGTCAGACTTTTCATTCAATACATAAATACGACCCATAGCTATATTCACCTTTGCCACATCCACATATAATGTGAAAGCATTAAGCAAGCAATAATGCCCAACAGGATGTGCGTTATTGTGAAAATAATGCCTGTTCAGGAGTGTTCTGAGGCCTGACACTGCAGGCAGATGACCTCTACACCCCTGGAAGGGCATTAATTCCACAATAACACATATGGCGTATATTGAATATATGCTTTCCAGCTTAATAAATCCAGTTAAAAAAATGAATTTTTAATGTCGTTATATATTGCAGTGAATGATTTATACATACTATCCTGTAATATAAGTTAATTTCTGCTGCTTTGAATTGAACCAGCAGGCAGCTAAGCCTAATGCAATCATCACAAATTATTGAAGCAGGCTTAAATGCTTGATAAAATGGTTAGGTGTGCCTACTCAAGCTCATATGGACTGATGCCTGAAAAGTATGATCTGGCTTACACTCATGTCCAATGCATACTTACCCTATGCCTCTCTGATGTTGTTCATGGAAATTTTCTCAGCAGCTGTATAGAACATAAAAAGGCAAGAAATAGAAGCATAATAAATATAAATACTGACTGGACAATCCCTGCTATAGCATTAACTGGCGATGGTTCAATATATGCACACAACTGAGGGATGTTTGTTGTCTTAATCTTCCTATCAGCTCATGAGGTCCTGCTTCTGCCTTTTCATGTCACTATAATGGTGACAACATTGTTCCATTGATGCCAGTTGCAATGGGGACAGCTTTGGCCAAGCTATTCTGAGCCTCTGTTTTGTATTGAGACTTGGTATAGTTGCCTTACAGAAGCCCATGACTGTAGCGCTTTATAATGGTGCCACAAAGATTCTGGACACCTCTTCATACCACCTTTGGGCTCTAAATGAAGCATCATCCTTACCTTTTCCTGCCATGTCTGTTTAGATACAATTGGGAAATAGACCATTTAACAAGATTAAGCATTTTGATAAGTAATAATTATCAGATCACAAGATTTGCAGGTCAATTATTTTCAAACAAAAGTCAGTTAAACTTTTACATCTGTAAAATATATGATCCTGATCCATTTTTACTGTTATATTACATCTCTCACATTTATTTTCTTGGGGTCTATATCAGAACATCGAAGTATTAAAACTTTGAATGTTCTGATATTGAACACTATTCAGAGAATGCTAAGAATAGCGAAGCTGCAGAACAGCGAATTCTTTCCTCAGGAAAGAATTTGGTTGGCCGCTTCTGTGGCTTCGCTATTTTTAGCACTGTGGTAGAAAGTTACGGTTTGAGTTCAGGTAAGTGTGTGATTGTTTGTACGTTAGGGTTAGGGGCGGGTTAAGTGAGTTAGGGTTAGGGCGCAGGTTAGGAGTGTGTGCGATAATGACAGACTCTAGGGTTAGGGTTTGGGTTAAGGTAAGTGGGTAGATAGTAGTGTATGTTTAGTTTAGTGTAGCTTTAGATTTAGGAATTTAAGTGTATGTGCGTGGTTGCTGTTTGTTTGATGTGCTTGTGTTGTGTGTATGCGTTTCAGAGCAGCAAATTTTTTCCATGGGAAAAAATTTGCTGTTCTGAATGTTCGATATTTTCATGTCTAGATGTTTTGGGGCTGATGAAATAGCGTTCACTATTTTCATCTTTTGATAATGTGATATAAATGCATTTTATATATTTTACTTACATTCCATTGAGTACTAAATGACCTATGTATTAATGTCTCAGAAAATTTTTTCTAAAAACATTAAAGATGTAGTCAGGCTAGATGATTGCAAAAGCACTGTGAATAACATTATCCAAACAGATTCATTAATGCCTACACTAAGTGTACACTAAATGTACACAATCTGTATACAAGAGCATTCTTTCCACATTATTTGTGCTTTCTAGTCACTCAGAAAGATTATACTAAGTGTATATACAGTCTCCACTTTGTGGTAACCTTTATGAGTCCTCCTTGATATAAATTAGGAGGAAGAAGGTACAAATTATGCTTGTGTTGTACACTTAGTGTAAGTGTTAATGAATCCCAGGGTGTATCTTTTCAATATAATTCCAATAATCATCATCCTGTATTTTTGATGTGTAAGATAGCAGTTTGTATAATCTAGATAGACATTTATTTATATCTAGGTTTATCTGAGGTAACTTGTATTAAATATTCCAGCAATTTGAATACATCTTTCTGTTGATAATGGGTTCTTCTATGAAATGCCAAGTGGCAACACCCCAAACACCTGAAAAACTTAAACCTAATGCCTAGAATTTAGAAGGGTGAAAAAATAACTTTTTTTAAAGGGGGTAAGCCCCCTCCCACTTCCATCAAAATTATACAAACCAACTCGCGGTTATACCAAAAGAAAGAAAGAAAGGAAAAATATTCCCAAAAAGGGAATCACTGCTGGTACATACCGAGTAAACTGAAAAACAAAAATAAAACACCAAAATGGATGCGTTCCGGACCAGCGGGTTACAATTCCCAAAAGCGATAGCAAAATAATGAAGTAAAATGCAGAGAATATCCAAAATTCTGCTTTTTATTTTAAGCTCTAAACTCAGGCTTTTCGTCAGCTACACGCCGACTTCTTCAGAAACAACATAAGACAATTTAAAATCAACCACATGATTTAAATACAATCTTTAAAAGTCACATGCTTCCTCTCATTCACTCAAACCATTCAACTTATATTTGTTCCCACATTCATAAAACTGATGTAAATACTCATTTAAAAACCTTCGTGTAACTCTAACAAGTACGCTAATTTTTTCCTAACCCATGTGCACTGACAACTACCAATACAGCATTAACAAAACAATTCAATAGGGTGTCATACACCACAAAATAGAAAAACATATTGGTTCACGTGGGTTTATGCCTTAAAATGCAGTTGGTAAACCATCTAATAAAACTCACCCTAACCAGCAATTCAGTTTGATTCACAACTGGTGTATTCATAAAAAACATATTGGTCTTGGCCGATATAACATTTTACTACCATATTACATATTTCTAAATAGTAAATAAAATAAATATAAGACGGTAAGCGATCTAATACTACTCACCCTAATCAGCAATTCAACTGAATTCACAACTAATGTATTCATGGATAAGACATCTCAATCTTGGTTGGTACAACATTTACTGCCAAGTAAATATTAAATACGAACTTTACTGATGCCACACTTTACTGCCTTGGAACCACCCTTGAACAAAGATTTGTCTCCTCCCCTTATTTAAAAACACAGTCGACTGTGGCTAGAAAATATATAAATAACCATTTCGGAACTGTCAAGTACTTTCTCGATGGTAACAACTGTAAAATAGCAAAGCTAACAACAGTTATACTCATTCCTCCCGCTCCATCATGAGGCGAAACATCCTCTCATAAATCAACACGCTGACAGTCAATAAAAATATGAAGATATACACAAAAAAAAAATTATCAAACAAATACACATAAAAATGATTTAAATAAAAAAATGAGAAATTAAACTTAATAATAACGAATAACTAGTTTTAAAAACAACTAAATAACCAAACCAAAATGAACAATTTATAAAACCAAATAAATTCCATACAGTAACTGTTGGATAATTAAAAATCAAATCTATCAAAGCCACCCAAAACATTCTGCCATGCTAGTGATGAAAATTATTATATAGATTCCAGCCATAGCCTACTTAGAAGGTGAATGTGCATATCTTCATATTTTTATTGACTGTCAGTGTGTTGATTTATGAGGGGATGTTTCGCCTCATGATGGAGCGGGTGGAATGAGTATAACTGTTGTTAGCTTTGCTATTTTACAGTTGTTACCATCAAGAAAGTACTTGACAGTTCCGAAATGGTTATCTATTTTCTAGCCACAGTCGACTGTGTTTTTAAATAAGGGGAGGAGACAAATCTTTGCTCAAGGTGGTTCCAAGCAGTAAAGTGTGGCATCGGTAAAGTTAGTATTTAATATTTACTTGGCAGTAAATGTTGTATCGGCCAAGATTGAGATGTCTTATCCATAAATACATTAGTTGTGAATTCAATTGAATTGTTGATTAGGGTGAGTTGTAGTAGATCACTTACCATCTTATATTTATTTTATTTACTATTTAGAAATATTTAATATGGCAGTAAAATGTTATATCGGCCAAGACCTATATGTTTTTTTATGAATACACCAGTTGTGAATCAAACTGAATTGCTGGTTAGGGTGAGTTTTATTAGATGGTTTACCAACTGCATTTTAAGGCATAAACCCATGTGAACCAATATGTTTTTCTATTCTGTGGTGTATGACACCCTATAGAATTGTTTTGTTAATGCTGAATTGGTCGTTATCAGTGCACATGGGTTACTAAAAAATTAGCATACTTGTTACAGTTACACAAAGGTTTTTAAATGAGTATTTACATCAGTTTTATGAATGTGGGAACAAATATAAGTTGAATGGTTTGAGTGAATGAGAGGAAGCATGTGACTTTTAAAGATTGTATTTAAATCATGTGGTTGATTTTAAATTGTCTTATCTTGTTTCGGAAGAAGTCGGTGTGCAGCTGACGAAAAGCCTGAGTTTAGAGCTTAAAATAAAAAGCGGAATTTTGGATATTCTCTGCATTTTACTTCATTATTTTGCTATCGCTTTTGGGAATTGTAACCCGCTGGTCTGGAACGCATCCATTTTGGTGTTTTATTACTACTGGTATATACTCAGAAATTTTACAACAATGATTTCCTATGGAAAACAGTAATCAGTGTTGTGTTGTTTTATATTTTAGACAGTGGGAAACTGATGCTCAAGGAATTTTAAATCAGCAACCTGTAGAAACAACTGTTATTAGCTATTCTTTATATTTCATTACATAAATATTTCCTAATTTTTTTAAGTAAAATCCATTTTCTAGGATTTAAGTTATGAGGGCTAATAACTGTATCTGTAGAGCAAATTAAATTTTCATTCAAGCATTCAGACCAATATCTTATGTTTCCTCCTTTTATATGTAACATTGTATTTAGATTTTTACCATCAAGAAATATAGCACTATACGCAGCAAGTAAAATTGAAACAATCTTTTAATATTCACGTGTACATGTATGAACTTTTTTGAAATATTTTTAATGAATTATTTATATATATTGAATCGCTTGGATTTGTGAAACAATTATTTAAATAACTTTTAAAGAAGCAAGTTATCTGTAACTTATTATACTGCAAGCATTTACTTGCATTGTAATTTTGACGTTTCACTTACTGTCACATTTTATAAGTAGACAGCATGTTCCTTTCATTCCATATTGTCATGTCAGCATAAACCTTGTATAATTGTGAACAGCATTATTTTCCAGTCTTTGGTCCCTTAGAGAAAACGGTCTTGTACAATGTATTCAGTTATATAATCAGCAATGCTTGCCATTGCCAATTTAATTTATTTCACCCTGACCCGTAAAAGCAGAGTAGAAAAATACAGAAAAGTAGACGAATATTACATATTCATGTGACCAGTGTCTAACAGCTTCCTTCTCAATAGGCAATGTGTCTAAAAAGTAATACAAAATATGTGGTTTGCCTAATTAAATTCTCATATTTATATAATGGGTAATTCTTACATAAGACGGGCATTGTCTTCTTTTGTTATACTGAATTCTCCCAAAGCATATTTGACTTAAATAATTATATATAATTTTATAATTGTATCAGTTGCTATTTCCCATAGTAAAAGTACCAAGTATCATTTCAAATATTTTAAATGTCAGATGCCAAATATTAAAACATGTTTCTTTCACTTACCAAAATACATCTGTCAAATGTCAAACCTTGTTAATAATCTTGTCAGAACATTCTCAATCATACATATATCAATGCAATAAATAAGGAGTCATGAAATATGATAAGTGCCTTGTGAAAACTCTAATTTATGTCACCAAGTAATGTGCAACTTTCAACTTTGCATATATATTGATAGCATTATCTTTCAGATACATCCATATTCTCTTAGTGTGTTGCAAACTGCCATGCCTTGCCCTGTGAAAGGAAATGCCATCATGCATTTGTCATCTGTAGTTGAGAAAATCAAGGTCTCATGACGCAAAACTTGCAATTTGTTGAAGAAACATTTTTGCATAACCCAGATTGAATGACTGTTCAGCAGTAGATTCTTCTTATCTGCAAAGTCTGGAAGCAGCATTTTGTCAAGTCATTGTAAGAGGTCACCTGTGTTGTCTTCTCTCAGAAAGCAGACATAACCAGAAAACACCTGTTGTGTGTTAATGTTAGTATATAACTCATGTCGTTCCGTACTTCATCTGGTAACCTCATAGTACATGTACTATAGTATTATAGAAGGCTTCAGTGCAAAGGGGCAATGTATCAAACAGTATTCATGTGTGATATGCAAAGGAATAGTTACAGTATACTGACAAGGCAGATTTTATCCAATGTACAATGCAGTGTATGTTGACTTTTTTATATTATACTTATATGTACACATACACAAGTGAGAATCCAAACAATTCTTTTCCAAAGTTTTTCAAGTAACCAAAGTGGCAATGTATAAAACCAGGCTTATGTGGGATGCTCATGCAAATTGTAACATTGAAAACACAGATTTTTAACCAACACATTAATATAGTGTCTGTTGACTTTGCTAATGTTATGGATATATGTACACATGCACACACACACACACACACACACACACACACACACACACACACACACACACACACGCACACACGCACACACGCACACACACACACACGCGCACACGCACACACACACACACACGCACACACGCACACACGCACACACGTACACACGCACACATGCACACACATGCATCTATTTACTTAAGTCTATCCTTAATTTGGTTTTGTGTAATGCTGACAAAGGGTACTGTTATAGTCTGTGTGATGATGTGAGGTACGGCCAGCTATGCCAGGAGAATTAGGGCAGTGGATGTGTAACATATTCCAGCACAGCTAGCTGGAATTTATTAAAGAATTATATGTTATTTGCATATCAAATTGATTTGTATAGATGCTTGTGTTGAAAATGGATTTGTAAAGTTGATTGTGTTAAAAATGTACCAACAGTGGGTCATGACTATATTATAACTGAATCAAATATATATATGTTAACAGAGGATACTGGAAGAGAAGATGTTAAGATCAGCTCTAGCTAACTTCGGAAAATAGTCTTCTTCTTCTTTTGGCTTTTCCCGTTAGGGGTTGCCACAGCGGATCACTGTCCACTCATGATTGGCAATGGAGTTTTACAGTGTCGAGTTGCCAGCTCGGAGCCCAACCTTCCACAGAAGGCACACACACACACACACTCATGCCTAGGGCCAATTTAGTGTGTCCAATCCACTTACAGCATGTCTTTGGGATGTGGGAGAAAACCGGAGCACCTGGAGGAAACCCACGTGACCACGGGGAAGACATGCAGACTCCACACAGAAGGCACCCCAGCCGAGGATTGAACCGGAGAACCTCTTGCTGTGAGGTGGCAACGCTAACTACTGCACCACCATGGCTGCCCCAACTTTGGAAAATAGTAAGAAATTAAATTACTGGGCCTAGGCCATAAAGATGTTATCTCACAGTTTTGAATGAAACCAGAGACATAATGTCTATAAGAAGCATGGTTTGCTAGTCTCTGTAGGAGGAGTAGAAGTTTGTAATTGTTTAATGACTTCCAGAAGCTGCACCAGATCTGACAATGCTCTTGTGTGTGCATTATTGACATGTAGGTGCTAAATCCTGGCAGTTTCTGGCAATGGGGGAGTTGCATGGGAACCAGAAGTCAGATGACCAGATGTATGTGATGCCATTCTGTACAGAAATAGTTTTAATATTAGGTGAGATGGAAGTCTCAGGGCAGTCTGTTTCTTGAACCTGACATAGAAGGATCCCTCACCTACATCATCTTGCCTTGGTCTATTAAGTAAGTAGGAACAGTAATTCTCTAGACGAGTCAGGAAAATATAGTGAGAATAATTATTATTTTTCTCTAACTGTATGAATCTTTCCAGCTGTGTTATTTTTAATATTTCCTGTGATTGAAACTCTGCTGTTACTGTAAATAGATATTTCATATTTTCATGTTCTTTTATTATTTAGCATTAAATATATATATATATATATATATATATATATATATATATATATATATATATATATAGATAGATATAAACTTTTCATTGTGCCTGGTTCTTTACAGAATATTTTAACCTTTGAGAGTACTTATATTTAATGGTGACACCGTGCCCACTCCTGAAGCCTGGCTGTTTAGTCAACATTACCATTTGTATTAATATTAATTTCAGTCAGTATAATTGGATACCCTTGCAAGAGCCTTTGGTAGTTTGCTTTGTAGTCTCTGGTGACAGTGATAACTACCTTATAGCCTGGGCAGAAGGGGACACAGCAGGTAAATCTATGCCAGCCTTACCCAGAGGTGTGTGTGTGTGTGTGTGTGTGTGTGTGTGTGTGTGTGTGTGTGTGTGTGTGTGTGTGTGTGTGTGTGTGTGAAAATCAAATTTCACAGTGGGTATGTGTCACCTACTTGGAGCAAGGACATGAAGCACTGGTTTCACAGAGAGGGTGCTGGAGGACTTGACTTGGATACTCAGCTGAAAACTTAACCCTATAGCTGTGCTTGGGGCCATGGAGGGAGACAAATATAAAGAAATCCAGATCCCAGGCTGACTGTGTTCCCTGCATGCTCTTAAATGAAATTGTGCTTGCTGCAGAGAAGTCTACATCTGTAAATAATGAGTGCATCCATTTTTGTTCCAAATGAATATCCCTCTCCAGTGTCAGTGTTGAGGCTTCAGGCTCCTTGATTACTGTCGCAGAGTGGGGACATCACAGTCTGGAATAAAACTGTTTATGAAACAGACTCACTCAGACAATTACATGATGTTTGTTTCTATTCAGTGCTGCCATTCAATGATGGGCTTCAGTACCAGAATTAATGACTTCATGGAGGAAAAAAATAAAGCAGAGGTTATTGACAGACAGCTGGTATTCAACTTAAAGGTTGAGAATCTCACTTAACTTTATTTTACATGTTGCCAAAAGTTCATAAATGTGATCAACCAGTATAAGGTCGACAAATTGTAGTAGGCTGTTGTTCTCTAACTGAAGCAATCTGTTTTATTTTATTTTATTTTTTTTTTTTTGAGAAATGTTTAACCCTCTTGCTTCCCTTGATATCTTCCAGAACTAAGGATATTAATGAATTTGTTCTACTTACAGACAAAGAATTCTTCTTATCTTTGCACTCTCAATCTGAGGGCACTCTAATATTCCACATGAAAGGGGGTTAAGAGAAGTTAGACATTAGCTGTCTCTTTTGGGTTTATATTCAAAGGAATTTTCTGATTTCATATTGCAACTGCTAGAACAGGTTCTGTTCAACAATATACACATGATTAGCAACATTGTGGACAGCTATTGGTACACCTTTTGTGCCATTGTAAGCAGACATCTTCATATGTTATTGTTGTTTTTTTCTTTTTCATTTAGAAGGGTAAAGCTACTGATTTGCTTCAGTTTGTAGCAAATAGAAGTAACAAAGGAGTTTGGTTTCAGCTTTACTTCTCAGCATGACAGACGTGTTACCTGTTTTCTTGCTGTTTCAGTTACAGAGTTAAAAGTTGGAACTGTAGCCAGTTTCATCAATAGAAAACCTTTTTCAGGGAAATGTTTTCCTAAAAGACAATACTTGTCACCCCCAAACCTTGTAATACACAATCTCCTTACGTCATAGTTTTTAAGACTAAGAAGGCTGTGCAGTAGTCAAGAACAATTATCTAAAGAAACTAATGCTTTATGTAATAAATTTAACTGTAGGGGGTACAAAAGGCATTGATATTTCTAAGGGCCCAGGAACAGCATCACAGCTGACACATTATGAAGCCTTTAATAAACAAATGGGTGGTCATGATGGTATACAACCTTTAAGATTTCTTATTACTGATGGCTCTAATAGTTTGAGGTTTCCTCATATTCTTGATAAACATTGGAATTTCCTTACTAATGGTAATTGTTCCTCTTCTGTAGTGTCTGAACACTCAGTGATGTCTTATAGACATAAAAATTTGGCTTGATTTTCCATAGCTATTTTTATGTTGAATTATAAAGTAAATCTCTTGTTCTAATGCACTATCTCTACAGATGTCTTTTATGTTCATTCTTTAAAAATGTCTTTGTTCTGTAATGTGACATTTTCATGTGATCTACTATAACATATATACAAACAAGTTCAGTACTATCAATATTCCATTGAAAAAGCTCTTCCAAGCAAAACCTTGGTCTGTTTTCTGCTAATAAAGGATTCATTGAAGCATTTATAAGGTGCTGGATTTGATTTTTTTTTTGGTTTCTGGTTTTATATATATCCAATCCATCCATCCACTCACAACCCCATTTTCCCTTTTTGCGTATGGAGTAGCGATGTTACTTCATCGGTGGCAATCATTTAGAGCCTGGTTCACACTGCTGAGTGGCTAGCCCTCTCACTGTTGATCTGAGCAACACTTTAAGTTTATTCTGAGACACACACACACACACACACACACACACACACACACACACACACACACACACACACACACACAGACACACACACACACACACACACACACACACATGAATAATGAAACCAGTTAATTGTCTACTGTCATAATCATGGTGTAAAAAAACACTCAAGCTAGTCATGGTGGACCCACTTGGAATAAAGATGTGCTGATCAACATTGGCATAAGCGCTCTAGATATTCATATTTTTCATTAAGCTCACTAAACAGTTTTTAAATATTTGCCTAGGACTGAAGTAACTGATAAATCTATAATTTATAACACTATATTTAGTTTGGCCCTTATTGACTAGAACTACAAAGAGCTACTTCTCATCTTCAAGAACACGTTCCTGAGATGGTAATTCATTGAAAGTTAAACATTAGTTTGATTAGTACATTCTATACTGTGTCACTTAAAAAGCCAAGGGTGCAGTGCAGACCCATCAATCCCAGTCTCCTGTCTTTATGGAGATTCTGCTTAATGATATCCCTCCATATGAGATGGCAGGAAGCCTGTGTTGTATCTGCCTAATGACGGTGAGCAAAATGGTTTGAATTCTCAAATGTACATAAGAAATAAGCATTAAAAAAATGTAGGATTTTCCCTTGCAAAGCTGAAGTGTTTGTTAATACGTACTAATGGGTTCACTGGACTGGGAGATCAAAACTGGGCGCTCACATATCTTAGGTCTAATTTTTTTGTTGTCCATCCTTTCAACATGTCTAGCTACATAACATGACAGGACATGAGTGGTAGCCAGTTTTACCTGTCTTACAATAGAGTTAAGCCTTATTTGTCATGTCTGATCGACATTTTCTGTAAATTATTGTGTGGTCCTGAAGCTGGAATATTTATATAACAGAGGATGTGAAGGATTTCCCCATGCAAAAAAATATTGTTTTTCGTTGCATTTTCTGAGATTATATCTCAGAGCATGCACTGTATGCTGTCAGTTTTTTTTTATTTTACACCAATTGTTTGAATGTTGACATTCTTAAGTTTTTGTCTTAGGCCATACATATGTATATCTATGTCTATCTTTATCTATCTATCTATCTATCTATCTATCTATCTATCTATCTATCTATCTTACATATCTACCTATTATTTATTTATTAGCATTTGTTTAATGGGAGAGAATTATTTGGCAGGAAAAAAAAACACTTTACAGTGGAGGCCTGAGGAGTAAAGCCCCACAGAGATGGTGTATATAACATAAATCTATAATGAATGACATTAAATGCACAGTTACAATGGTTTACACCAAGACATCAGATATTTACAAATAATAAACATAAAAATAATCATGCAAGAATTACAGTGATTGACAGAAATGTCAAGAATTGTTCTGGTGGTGACAGTTTAAAAAAGAAATGTGAATGTATTAGTAGGGTGTATTACATGTAGCTAGTAAGGCTGATGAGTGTATAGTATAGTACAGTACAGCAGACAGGAGGTGGAAGATTTAGGAATGGTTATTTATTGTCCCCACATGGAAAAGTGGTAGTAGAACAGATAACATTATAACTGCTAGTACTAGAGATGAACTGAGGAGAAAATGAGTGACAAAGAGGGACAAAAACTTAAGGATGGAGGTCACTGTGCTGGTGTAGAGGAATAAAGTCCTAACTATGGCCCAGCCAACCTGGGTACGATTAGTGGCTTGGGTGACTGAGTGTCAGGAAGCGATGGTTTTGCCATCCTGGGTAGAGGGAACTTACTGGGTATATTTCCAAAGGGGTGGCATGGTTCAACGAGGGTAGTCGCCCTTAGGCACAACCCATGAGCATGGGGGGGGGGGGGGAGCAAGACATATATAATAAAAAAAATCAGACAGAAGCACAGTCAGTTAAGCCCCCAGGATGCCATTAAGATCCCTATCCTTAGTAACACGAGACCAAGTCCGGGGTAGAAGAATGCCGGTAGACCTGGCATGGATGTGGAGCACTGGGGGCTGGGCTGGTATAAATGAGGTCGGAGGGGACCAAAAAAAAAGAAGGTAAAGGTGTAAAGAAGTGGAAGATGGGTGACAGGGTAAGGAAAATGTTTTTAGGTTGGGCAAGAGTGTTAATATAGAGCTAGTGAACAGGGATGGACAAAAGCTGCTAAATTAGTGAGTGAAAGTAGTGCTACTGAAGCTAGAGCAGGGATATTTACAATATGAACAGGCAGTTTAGTAGAATCATGTGAGCTGAAAACATATAAGACAGTGTAGTTAACAGGTGTCAGTCAGAAACAATATCTAAGATGTAAGAGGCTACACAATGGCTAAGCAAGAGTAAAGCCAACAAACCTATAGGTATTTCTTAAGATCAGTTTTGAAGATGATGATGTCATTAGTTAACAGCGGTGAGAGTGGGAAAGTTCCATATTTTAGTGATATGATTTGAGTATAGGGCATCTCTAGCTGAGTTAATGGACTTATGGACATTAAGAAGAAACTTGTCTTATGAATGCAATTGTCTTGATTGCACATAATGCTGAATGATTCCTGTTAGAGTTTGGCATTTTTGTGGATTCCTTACTATATTGTTAGAAATTATTAGCTGAGAATAGGTGAGGAAATTAAGCAATTCAAGGCAGTTTAGTTGCTTTAAGGTAATGTGGTTGTGTGACCTAAAAACGAAGACTTTGTTGCAAATCTTGCCACTTTATTGAAACATTCTTCTAGTTTAGATGTAATTCTAAATGTATGCAGGTCTGTTTTGTTTAACGTGATATTTTTGTAACCAGTAATGGTTTACTACAATAGTGCAGACTCACTGATTTTTGCTAAATGATTATATGGTAATTTATGGTCCTGTTGGGTAATACGTGGGGGCTTTTTCGCATGAGAACGTATTTCAAGATAGTTGATATTATAGGTATACAAATTTGTTCTAATTACCCTATGGACAACATTTTTTTTTGAATTAGTGCATATCAAACCATCTAAGAGGGGTGTGTTCAAATACATTCCTTTATATAGACATATATGTAGCTGTGGCTATTTGTACATTTTCAGGCCTGCTGGTTCATGATATTCAAACTGTTATTAATAAGTGACATGAGATATTTATATTTGACTTATTTATGATCATTAATGTTTTATATATATATATATATATATATATATATATATATATATATATATATATATATATATATATATTGAGCTTATACACACTGAAGATATTATACACACATACACACTGAAGATATTATACACTCTTATGCACACTGAAGATGATGTCACTTCTTTTTCTCTCTCCTCTGCTATTTACACTGACATACCTCACATCTTATCACACTCCCATGCAATCCTCCCCTTACCCTCCACTAGGAACCTACATCCCTCCCAAGTTCTATCCAGCTCCTACCTTACTCTTCTATGCCCATACTCAGTACACTCTGCCACAATACTTATTTTTCAAAACAAAATTACTCACCTCACTAAAACAAATCCCAAAGTTAAAATCCAAATTTATGTATCATCTCCCCGAATCTAACTTTTTTGTCTATATCCTGACATCACTACTCCTTTCAGGTGATATACACCCCAACCCTGGTCCTAATAGCCAACTCTCATCTTCCAACTCCTCCACTCCATCTACTATCACTACTACTCCCCCCCTACACCTCTATCACTCCGTCTCTTACTACTACCTCCCCATCTATTTTCACTTCTCCACACAGAACCAAAAGACTAAATTTCCTCTCCAGTAACATTCAAAGCATCTCCAACAAAGTGTCTGAACTCCACGCACTCATACAACACTATAACCCCCACATCTTAACTCTCTCTTAAACTTGGCTAAAACCCTACATCCACAACTCAGAGATCTGCCCCCCTGGTTTCAACAACTACAGACTGGATAGATCTACCAAAAAGAGAGGTGGTGTTGCTATTCTCAATTCTGACTCTCTCAATATCTTACCACTTACCATTACCCCTCCCTCCTTCCACCCTGCAGAGCTACTCATAGTAACCTGCCATCTCAACACCTACCAAAAATTAGCCATAGCCTCAATCTATATCCCACCAGGGAATAAGATTACCATCCTTGAAGACATCTTATCTTGGTGTTTTCATCACATCCCCTTTGAGACTATCATTCTTGGGGAAGTAAATATAGACTGGAACTCAGTCAATTCTACTACACCTTCTCATAGTCTCCATCTACATGGTTTTACTCAACTTGTCTCCTCTCCCACCCGCCTTGGCAAAACCACTCCAATTCTATCCTTAACTGGATTCTCGTAAATTCTCCAAATTGGTACCATCAGCCAGGTACACTACCTGATTCCATCAGTGACCACCTGCCTATCCATATTACTACATACTCAACCAGCCTCACTAATACTCACCTCATAAAATACATCCGTAACCTAAGAAAATTCAGTACCACCTCCTTCAATGAAATCTTCTCCAAAATTAACTGGTCCTGCCTATACTCTCTACCAGACATTCCTAAACATACTCAACTCTCTTGCCCCCATCAGGAAAATAAAAGTCAAAGCTAAACATGCCCCCTGGCTATCCAAAGAAACCTTCCACCTTATGCATAAAAGAGATGTCACTTGGAAACAATATTAGAAAAGCAAATCTCCTGCCCTTTTACAATGGTACAGGGAACTTGGAAACCTTACAAAAAAAAGAGTCAACCAGGACAAAAGAAACTTTCACTTCTCTGACCAATCTCTGCACACTTCTAACCCACAGAAGTTCTGGGCAACCATAAAAACTCTTCTCAAACCTGGCTCACCCACAATTCCAAACTTTTTCCCAATCATTCGCCCTTGGATACAGCCATCCATTTAAATCATTACTTCATTGATACCATTTCAAAACAAGTACCTAACATGACCAACAACCCCAACCCTACCTCTAATTCCACTTCCAGTTCTACTACTTCCAATACCAAGCCCACACCTTTTTCACATCACCAGTCTGACTCCACTAACCTCTCAGACCCCTTCTGGCTCAAACCTGTCTCTGCTAGTTATATTAAAACTCAAACCTTATTCTCCTGTCCCTGATAACCTACCTCCCCAATTCCTTAAACTTGCTTCTAACTCTATTGTCCTTCCTATCACCATTCTAATCAACCACTCAATCAACTGCCCCCCTCTATTTGGAAGCAATACTATACTATCCCACTACATAAAGGAGGTAACTGCACAGAATCATCTAACTTCCATCCCATTGCTATTCTTTCTCCCCTCTCCAAAATTCTTGAAAAGTGTATCTATTCTCAACTACTCTCAACTACTTTCTCATCTTACTCAAAACAATCTTTTAACTATTATCCAGCATGGGTTCAGACCCAAACACAGTACTAACACTGCACTCTTATCCTTCTCACATACTGTAGCTGAGGCCAGAGACAATAACCAACTTGTGTCCTGCCTTTTCTTAGATCTCTCAAAGGCTTTTGATACTGTCTCTCACAACCTTCTACTTCATAAACTTTCTCAGCTGAACATTTCCATCCCCATTCTTAACTGGTTCTCAAGTTACCTGTCCAATCGTCTACAAGCAGTTAAATGTCTAAATTCCTTCTCTCCCTTTCTGGCAGTTCAGAGCGGTGTTCCTCAAGGCTCAATTATTGGTCCCCTCCTTTTCAATCTCTTCACCAATGACCTACACACTGCCTGTAACCTCTCCTCTATCATTCAGTATGCAGATGATTCAACTCTGATCTCCATTTCTGACTCTATCAACAACCTCCATCATTCCACCCAAACTTCATTTCATTCTGTTGATAAGTGGCTCACCAACAATCAACTCATCCTGAACCCCTCTAAAACTAAGCTCTTATTATTCCTGCCTAAAACTCTAGCCCAACACAAATCCAGCTTTCTCTTATCCTCTTTAAATGGCACCTTTATAAGACCAGACTCACACACTAAACTCCTGGGTGTCATCATAGATGACCAGCTCAAACTAGACCTCCACATACTTCATTCCATAAAGAAAATACACCAAAAACTGGGCCTGCTTTACAGAAATAAATTCCTGGCCCCCAACTCAAAACTGCTGCTAGCCCAATCCTATCTCCTCACTGCCCTCCTCTATGGCTCCCTTCTATTTTCTAATATACAAAATAACATGCTGGCAAAGCTTGATCAAACCTACAACAAAATTGCTAGATTTGTCACCAGCAGCTCCTATAAATCCCATCACTGCACAGCACTTACAAAACTACATTGGCTTGAACTCCCACACCTTCCAGCCAAAAGCTTTTACAATTCTTAATTCTAACTCTGACTGCCCATCTCTGTCCAACCTGATCTCCTGGTACACCCCTCCCCATTCCCTGTGCAGCTCTGATAAACACTTACTACATACAGTCTATGGACCCAATAAGAACATAGGTAAATTACTCTATAAACACTCCATTTTCCTTATTTGGAGCAATCTTCCACTCCAAATCAGAAGCCATACCTCCCTTTCTAACTTCAAACATAACCTGATACTGTATCTCCATAACAAGCCTATATGTACCTGCAACCACCCTACTTAACCCCTCCCTCTCCCTATACCTACTTTACCAGTGCGTCTGCTCTATAAGACCTTTCCTATTTCTGTAACTTACTTTATCTATATGCTCTCCCTTTTACACCCTCCCTCTAGATCACTTCATCCCTCCTCTAGTACTTTCTTCTTCTGCACCATCTCTTCCTCTGATCTGAAGTCCCTTGTACATACACGTTTCTCTTTTTTTTACTCCTGAACTAGTTTCTTCCTCAGATCTGAAGCACATACACAAATTCTCCTTCTAGCCACTAATCTACTAATGCCATATTATTTTCAAATGATTACCTATAAGCTTAATTCCCTTACTGCATACCTCTTGGATTTATTATCATTGTTTTTCCTTTTACACACTTATTATTATATTTTTGTATATAGCTATGTTTAATTCCATTGAGTACATTATTTTTTTTTCTTATCCACTGTATTCGTGGCATTGTTTTGCTCTGTATTATTGCAAACTTGTCTCTACTTGTATGTCTGTTTGGGGCTTTTACCCTCAGGAATCTACTGAAAAAGAGTAAATTCTTATCCAGCTGGGCCAACCCAGTTAACAAATGCAAAATAAATAAAATAAGTGTGGCCAAGGTCTTTGTCAAGATTGGAGATCCATATTCTAGGGAAGGTAAGAGAAAAACAGATGCTAAGGTTTTTTGAGCTGAAAGACAGATGCTAAAGTTTTTTGAGCTGTGTGTGAAGGAGTGTTTGATTCTATAAAAGTTGGGTCTTCTTGATGGTCTGATGTACATAGATATTGAATTTCAAGTTCAGTCCTCTTCACCAAAATGATCAAACCTCAACTCCAGTAATCTAAGTTTTGCTGGCATAAATATTAAAAACATAAGAAATAAAACTACTGAATTACATGCCTGTATTACCTAACATAAGCCTGATATGCTTACTATAACAGAAACATGGCTTAAACCCAGCATAAATGACACTGAAATTGTGCTATAATATCATCAGTTATGATTGTATCAAGAGAAAAGGTGGTGGCATTGTTTTAATATTTCCAAAGTATCACATTTCACCCTACAACAAACCAATACCAACATTAAGTTCACTAGAGCTTCTTATTACTTTCCTACAATTAAACAAATCTGAACAAATATGTTTTACTGTCCTTTAAATCCATCCTGGTGACACTAGAGCTGCACTGGAAGATATCCTACATGAGATATCCATAACAATTTCATAAGAAGAAAACACTACTAGGTGTTGTTAATATCAATTGGAGGTATATAACCACTAACTCCACTATATTCAGCATAAATTTGTATAGATTCCCTCAAATAATTAATAGCTCCACACATTATAGTAAGACATCAAATTCCTTACTAGACTAGATCCTAGTATCAGAACCTGGCAAATTCACTACCACCCTTATAATGTCAAGTATATTGCCAGGCTCTCTCAATGACCACCTCCCAATCTGTGTAACCAGACATCTTACACAGTATGTATGTCTACCCTATCATCTATTAACTGGACCATCCTAAAAGTCCCATCCCTTAGATGATGCTATAAATGAAATCATTATAACTTTCCTAAATATCATAAATAGCATTGCACCTCCTAGAAGGAAGAGAGTAAAAACTAGTAAAGCAATTTGGATATCGAAAAAGAGTAGAATGTTAATACAAAATAGAAAAAAAGCATGGAAAGAATAGCAAAAATATAAAATACCACAACATCTTGAAAACTTCAAAATTCTCTACAACTGTATTATAACAACTTGCAGAACAATAGTAAACACAACTGTAAAAAATTCTGGTCAGCCATTAAAGAAATATTACATCCCATCCAAAATTTCAACCTTAACCCTTTCCCAATAAATCATCACTCAAAACTGCAATAGAATTCAACTATCATTTCATAGATAGTATAGCATCCCTAACCAAATATTCACCAACATCCAACCCCAGCCCTTTCCAACAGTCATATATTATCATATCCAATCTTTCCTTCAAACCTGTGCCTTAAACGATAGCTTTCTGTGTGAGACAATTTCTGAATTTTTGTGTTATTTAGGGAGGTAACAGTGAAGGCATCCCTATGCAGGGTGTATGTTTTGGCAAGGAATAGGAGTAGCTTTGTTCTCCTAGGATTTATTAGGAGCTCAGAGGTTTTAAGCCAGGATTCAGTGGAGGTAAAAGATTGCTTGGTTATATGTTGAAGATGTTAAAGAGTTTGGCAGAACATATGAGGGTAGAGTCATCTGCATATTGGATTAAGGAGGCATGTTTGGATGCAGTATGGAGGATGTTAATGGAAATATTGAAAAGGAGAATAGATCCTTGAGGACCCCAAGAGTGACTGGCATGAAAGCTGAATGCGGACTTGCCAAAACAATCTTGTCTGGAAGAGATCTTGCTTCTACTTGTCAGAGGTGTAGGTTATCTACCCAATGGTCATTTATCACTTTTAGACAAAGGTCAGGTGAAGAATCCGGAGGTCAAATGAATAATTGTCATCATTGATAGGTGATAAACATAAAGTCCTGATTTTATCTGAGGCCAAAAAGGTCTTTGTCTTCTTACAAAGAACTTATAGCTGCTTGCACGATGTTTATAACCTTTTAGCTCAGCAAATAACATTGCATGGATCTTTATATCATACAAAATGAAAGTTTGAATAAAACAAGATGGAAGTCTGCACAGTACAGAAATGGGGAAGAAATCAACTTTAATTTACACAATTCTATCAATTTCTGCTGAAGTCCACAATATATCGATGGATTTACAACTACAGAATATCATCCATGATTACAATATTAACTTGAGCAATTGATGTATTTACTTTAGAACATGACGTTAAGCAGCAAACAACTGCAAATATATGAAATACTAAGGAGTTTAAAAAAGACAATTACAATAGAATTATAGTCTCTTGGTAAAATTTGATAGTTAAACTTTTATCTGGAATATATGTACAGCATTCCCTATCCACTATTGCACGTCTCACCCTGCACTGCTAGCAGGAAATCTACAGCTACTATATTCTGCAACACAACAGTATGCATCATTGTCGTTTCAACTGTAGCATCATTCAGAAATTCATATGTACTGCTGGCCAAGGATTCAAGTAGTTTGGATGGCTTTCTATGTTTCCATATGGCTTGACCTACACCATAAAAGGGAAAAATTCTAACTGCTGTTAATACACCAACTCTTAAATCCATGTCACCCAACTCATTGATGTTCATACCTGCAGGGATAAGAGAATTGTCAGCTGCCCTAAAAGGATTCACAGTCTCATATGCAGTGATATCTTTTTTGATTATATGATTTCTAATTATACCTTTGGGTAGTTTAGCAGGTGTCTGGTGTCTCATAGGGCATGTAGTACTATTTATCAGACACCTGCCTTTGGTTATATCAGTAAGATGTCTGATAACTTGTACTACACATCCGATATAAAATGAACCTATCCAATGTACTGGCAACCACCTGTTAGTCTTATATCCACATATATACTACAAAGAGTAATCTACCATGCTTAGAACATAATTGGTTGGTGGAGACAAATACGCTTGTGTTCTATTTATAAAGGTAAGAATGGAGAAATTAAAATTGGGACATTCCGTTAAAGTACAATATCTGGGGTGATTATCAAATAATTTAAAGTAAGCAATCCAACAGGTACCATTCCCTACATAAGAAAGGTTATGTGCTACATTGTTAAGCATGTAATGAATCATTTTTACTATCATGTTTGAAACATAGATTTCCTATCACAGAATATATTAGGATGAATGCTGGAGTGATTCTAGCCCTATGGGAGATTGTTCCATTTTTTTCCCAAAAAGATCTCCATAAGCATACCATCTTGATATGTCATGTTTAAAAGTGTATTTAATGATAATGATTTGGATAACATAGATAACCCTTTTTCTGCTATTGGTATATGTGCACATTCCCAACAATTACTTACATTATATGTATAGCATATAAAAGTTGCAATTTTGTATATACATTAAATGAAAGATGCCAGTCTTTTTCTGACACTGAAATTCATTTTTGTATAAAAATGTTTGCATTTCTTTTTACAGCAGTGCTTACCACAATACACTAAATTAATAGGTTATTTACAAATATAAATGCATTCCAAACTAGAGACACTTCTTTTCTATACACAATGCTTTGGTTTTCCTTGACTATTAGGCATTTTAAAGTACAGCCTCATTATGTTAAATACCTCATACAACTTAAAGACAGTATAATTTATTTCAGATTCATATCTGTTTAAGCAGTTTTAGTGCACTAAGCTAAATGCGCTATTTTTGATTTTGCTTACCTGTGCTGTTTATTGCACCTTTGTACTTGATACACTAAGGGACCCAATTGTATCAAAAGATAGAGTGGTCCCTCACAGTTGCTGTCCAAGGTCCTGTCCTGGTGAAGCATTTTAATCATTACGTTTCAGTCCCTTTTTTTATCTGAACTTTTTTTCCTCGTTTGTTGAAAGTTTATACAATCTGTCTGCTGCAAATATGCTAACATCAGATAATGAATCTCGTAACTGTTAGTTATGCTTGGTCTGAACTATTGTAAATTTTGATCCCACTGTGTAGCTAGCAGGATTAAAAATAAAAATATAATGGTATGGTTCATCATGTCATAAGCTCATAGGGTGAGATTCCTGTCTTAGCATTAGCTGTGGCCCTTATGCCCATTAGAATAACAGGGAGATATACTACCTAATTTTGACCCTTTTCTATGCATACCTTTCTTAGTTTCTCTTTGATGGTTCTGTTCATACATTCTACTATACCATTGGATTGAGGATGGTAAGGCACATAACATCTTTGCTGCATGTTAAGCAAATTACACATTAATTTCATCACATGCCTGGTGAACTATAGCCTAGTATCAGATTCAATTATCTGAAGCCATCCTAATGGGAAAATACATGACCCCATACCCACAGTGCTAATGCAGATGTCTTTGCAGTGCATGTTTTGGTGGGGATTGCTTCTACCACTTAGTAAATGTATCTACTATTACGAATGTGGAATACAAATAAAGCAGCATGTGTCCATGTAGCCTCCAACTGAATACCAAACTTAGAAAGAAATAATTGGGACTCACATAGTGAATACCTTGAAAACAGAACTGTTGGATCACAAATTCTTCAGAAGATGTCTCCAAAAACAGGAATGACTGAATGCCGATAAAATATTTATTTATTAATTATCAAAGTGAAGGCTGAGTGCCTTCATCCCTAGAACAGTACGAGACTTCATCTACTATTACTAGTAAATGTTTGCATCTACTTTTTGCACTATATATGTGTCATTTTGAACCTGGAACTCTGTGTAACTGTGGTTTCTTGATGACTGTTTTAATTTGCAAACATACAATGTTTTCTACTGCGGTGGTGGTGCTGCGTTAGCGTTGTTGCCTCACAGTAAGACGTTGCCCCGTTCGATTCTCAGTTAGAGTGTCTTCTGTGTGGCAACATGTGTGAATGGGAGTTCCTTCATTGAAGGTTGTGCGTCAGCCCCGGCAAGTCGGCATGTAAAAATCTACTGCCAATCATTAGCGGACCGGAGTTCCACTGTGGCAACCCCTAACCGGGAAAAGCCGAAAGACACAACAACAACAACAACGTTTTCCTCTTCAACATGTTTGCAAACAGATTTTAACTGAGGGTTTGAGAATGCATGTTTTACGATAGACCATAGCTTTTTATGTCCCATATGTCCTAGCATTATTAAACTTTAATAACTGTTTAGCCAGTGCTGTTGGTATAGGTCTACTTCGACCCATTAAAATTACATTTAATCAAAGCTCACTTACCCAATCCCAGTTCCTCAAAACTTCAGTAACTCGAAAGCACAGACTGCCAAAATCCTTCCCTGTGAAAGGAACTACTTGGCCACCATGAGAGAAAATCTACACAGACCAAAACTAAACCCACCAAACTGGGGGGGGGTCACCCCCCACACCCCACACACACACCCTACTTAAATATTCCAACTCCAAGATCACATTACATTGAAGAAAGGGCAAAGTTCACCATGGTAGCTAAGTGGTTCCTTTCACAGGGAAAGGATTTTGGCAGTCCATGCTTTCAGATTACTGAAGTTTCAAAGACCTGGGAAAGGATAAGTGAGCTTCAGTTAAATGTAATTTTAATGGGTAGAAGAAGACCCTGGTGTTACATATGGAAATTTTTGTCCATTTTACAGGTTCATTCATTCATCCTAGCTGCAAGCATATAGGTTTATAGGTAAGTACTAGGTTAGGTCCCCTTACAGGCCATGGTACATCTAGCCAATTTTTCTTCAATGCTGAGAATCAAACTCTGTACCTTTTGTCTGTAAGGTAAAAACCTTAACCATTATGCCAACCCCAACCCCCTTTTTGCATTGCAAATATGTAAATTTCAATTTCTATACCTAAAGGATGTAATGTATATTTAGCAATATCTTCAGCTACTTCTTACTTTTTCAAATTTACATTAAAGTGCTTACCTCACATGGCTTACTGTTCAGTTCATCCACCACAATGTGTGCAACTGTAGGTGCTGAGAGTAAAACTCCCTCTTTTACTGCTCATTTAGCTGTTGTGTCTCCAATAGCAGTTCCTTAAATGTGCTCATTGTTTCCTACTACTTGATATGCTTTCACTTTGCATATACTTCATTTCCAGGACCAATGTATTCCATGGAACAGAGTTATTTTTGTGCATCTGCATGTTGCAAGAGTTTGTTGTTGATATCCAGTTCTTCTACCATTGATATCTCAAATCCCTTTTTTTCCCAGATTGAAACGTGCATTGTCAATGTTGTCTCAACATAAGAACTATCAGTGATTATGTTAGTCATTTGTGGTGAATTTGTCAGTCCATATACAATTCTTCTAGCTCTGTCCTCTGAGCTGAAGAAGATCCTGGCAACTTAATCATGCCTACTTGGGGTTTGCCTGGGCATGCAAAGTGTACATCAAAACCTGTATTATACTAGGCATCTTCCCTGTATCAAGCCCCATCAACATAGATTTAAGGAACATATATATTAAAGTCTGAATTGTAAGGAGACTTGAGAGCTTTACCCATACCCTCTGTACACTGATATGGTGTTCCACTATACAGTAAATTCTGTGACAAGTAATAGTTATTGCCCAATTATACTGTTACATGTCTGAGCTAAAGTCAAAAGCCATTTTGGAAATCTGCTTTGGCCAATTGCTGTGTGGTTAGTGGAATATAATAAGGTGTGAATTGTATGATGAGGTGTCCTTATAATGATGGGTACAAACTGCATGATATACTCTGTTTGAAAATGGAGTATCAATAATTCCTGACTGTGGGGCTGGAAACATTTTTCACTGTTGTACGCATATGATTCAGAAATATCACAGGCCTTAGTTTGCTTTGTATGCCATGTGGTTACTATTGCAGTAACACTACAGAAATACTGACTTTACTGGTTAATGCCTATTAATAAAATGGATGTGACATGTCTGGCATTATTAGCTCTGTATTGGTAGTTAATATTTGCTATAGTAAATATTCTGCTCTATGTGCATCATCTGCCCTTTGAATGGGATCTGGTTTGAATAATTGATAGAGATGGTCAGTAATGGGAGCATAATCTTCTATAAATTATGTTATAGTTCATCACACCAAGACATGTTTTTAATCATTTATAATGTATGTAAGTGGCATCTGTAAAATGTATTCCACTGTTTCTTTACAGGGCATTCTAACATTTGTTGGATAATAACACCAAAGAATTTTATTGACTTCTGCATAAGCTATATATTTTTTTCTAAATTTGCCATGAAACAGCATTCAGCAAAAGTGCTAAAACTTCATGCAGCAACTGCAGATGTTCTTCCTGGATTTCTGTTTGAACTAAATTGTCATATATGTATTGTAGAGCTTTATCTGTCCTGTCTGGATGTAAGACATTAGCTAGAACTTGATGAGAAAACGATAGAACTATTATGAAGCACCTGAGGTAGTCTTGTCATTGAGTTTTTGCAAATTGTCAAAGATAAAAGTAAATCTTTTGTATGAGTCTTCAGTTATTGAGATTGCAAAAAATCCATTAGGAAAGTCTATATCTGTAAAGAATTGACTTTTATGATCCAATCTATCTGTTATTTCTGAAGTACTACATACAGTATGAGCTACAGGAGTGGTATATTTATTCACATAATATACTTTCAAGATTGCATTATTTGATTTAGAAAACGTAACATTATGGATTTTACTGGTTGCTGTAGCAATGTGAGAGCAATCAGATTATAACAGCACCATGGTTTTGTCTGCCTTGAGTGGTAAAGATCTGTTACTAACTGAAACATATACTCCTGTGTCTACCAGCACCTTGTCCCATCTTTGCCCTCTGCCTAGAGTGCAATATATGGTCTACCATCACTGCCCAAGGCTAAAAAAGTTAGATGGACAGGGGTAACACCTTCCTAGTAATCAGGACGTATGTTGTTAGGGTCTGCTTCAGGTAATGCTACCTGAGAAATAGGTGTCTACTCAGTGGCTGTAAGTGTTTTGATGTTACTTACCATGAAATGTGCATATTGCCACCTAAGAGTGGAGGTACAATAAGCTAAACCACAGTTATTTTACTGTCTGCTGTCAAAGAAGAGATATCTTGATGTAAAGAAATGGGTTGCTTTGTGCTACAGGCTGGATTGGCTGCTCCACAATCTGACATTATAACCTCTCTTACTACCCCTTGATCATCAGCTTGTGGCCATTTATAACCTTTCCTGACATTAGGCTGAGGACTTTCTGTTTATTTTCTTCCAAAGATGGATGCTTCCTTTCTGCAATTTGTTTACTTCTCAAAATCCTATATTTTGACATTGTTTTTTTCCCATGATCTGTTTGCAGAAAAAACGGGTAATGGTGCACCTCAAAGTATGTTTCTTTACATGTAATAATTGTACTACAATAGACTCAATAGTAAATATTCTGCTTGTGCTGTCCCCTGTATTTAAAGAGATTGTTCTGCTTAATTATCATTTAACCACTTCCATAATAGTTTTAGTAATAGCACTAACATTTAATGTAATAGCATTATCTAGTCTTTGACTATGTTGTAAACATTTCTAGTTGGTATTTCTTCTTTCCTTCCACAGTACATTCTTCAAGAATCAGGTTATGTGCTACTACATAGGCTATTAAAGATAACTTAGCACTTTCTAGAATATTATCATTCTTGATCATTTTAAAATGATCTAGCATGCAGAGATTAAAGGTGCAAAGGCTTATAAGATGGAGGATGCATGGCTAGGCTTAAAAAGGCCCTTGTCATTAGCCTAGTAAACGCCTATGAACCTATCAACCTATAAGACTGATTTGAGTAATTAGAGCTCATCATTTGAAGGTAAACTTAAGTGCCTTCTGTGCGGACTCTGCATGTCCTCCCCGTGGTCCAGTGAACTTTAAAGACATGCAGGTAGGTGATGCATGCGTGTGTGGGTGTGCCTTCTCTGAAGGCTGGGTGCTGGTCTGGCAACTCGACACCATAAAAATCCACTACCAATCATAAGCGGATCAGTGATCCGCTGTGGTGACCCCTAACCGGGAAAAGCCAAAAGACATCTGTAGGTAAACTTACCTGCACTCGTCTCTAACCATACTAATATGTGTCCTATCCTGAAATTGTTCTAAGTCATTTTGATATGCTTCTTGGGCAGCTAACCTTGGCTGTTAAAGGGAAAAAAACCTAAAATATTTGCAGAGTTTTTGGATTCCCACAATCTATCAAATTTGCTAGTATCCCATTGCTTTACATAATTGTGGAAACCTAACATAGCTTTACAAACAACATTGTTCTTACTACATTTAGAAAACAGTTAAGATTCATCACAAACTTTACAATGGTTTTCAGTTATGCAGTGGGTCTTAGACCAAACACATTAAGGATTTTCTTTAAGATGTAATAGTAAAGGCCCTATACATTTTGCAGTCTATTTTTGTATATGATTCATGCTAACAACAAAAAAAAAACAACCTTGCTTACTTTGTTTTACACAAAAGGAAAATGGATGGCCAGTGCAAAGTCTGTCTTGCTTGTATTACTTTGCTAGCTTTTGTTCATCACCTCTCCAAAGAAAACCTCAATGCAGCATTGAAGAGTTGTCTAGGCTGGAGGTTTGATTCCGGTGACTCTCACTCAGCATTAGTGCTATGGAGTTGGTTACTAGCATTGCTTCCTTTAGAACTATTTTATGAATGCAGAAGAATAAGTCAGTTTATAATGCAATATGATGACAAATGGTACAAAAAGAACCCATTCTGCAGCTTTTGTTAAATATGAAATACAATTAGATAATCCTGTGACATGTAGGATGAAATAAAACTGAAGCACACAGGAAACGTCTATGAATGAACTTTGAGTATGTCAGTTAGACACTGCAAAACAGAAAATGGAACACTAGAAATGCAAGTTATTTGAAAAGTAGTTATAAAGGTATTAAAGTTTGCAATAATATACTGAAAACATGAATTGGAACTTGTAGAATGCAGCATAGCTCTTATCTCTGTCACTTCAGTGGAATGTATCACCAATTTCAGTTAGTTTTTCTTTTTTTTTTACTGTAGAATTAAGAGTCTATAGGATCTATAACTTTTCAACTGCAAAAAGCAGTTTAATATACACTTGAAGCAACAAAAAAAAAAAAGTCTTTTAGAACAAGACTTTCACACGTATCACATAAGCTGTCAGCTATGTTAGCTGGAACGTAACTTTACTTGGTCAGCTACAGTTAGGATAGCTGACAAACAAGCTTTGCAAAAATCAGGTTTTTATACAGTTTTTAGTCCTTTCCAGTTGAGGTATATCTCTAAATTAGTTAAATCTTTGAAGTCTGTTTTTGAGTACAGATTCTTGTAAAACAATCTTATCTAGAAGAAGCATTGCTTCTGCTTGTCAGAGGTGTACATTCTCCTCCTAATTGTCACTGATCACTTTTGGTCAGAGGTCAGATGAAAAATCCAGGGATCAGATGAAGAATCCTTATGTTTGTTAGGTAAAAAAGTTTTAGTTTTATCCAAGATCAAAAAGGTCTTCGTTTCTCACAAAAGAACTTATAGCTGTTTGCAAGGTATTTATAACCTTTGAACTCAGCACATAACATAGCGTGGATCTTTATATCATACAAAATGGAAGCCTAAAACAAGCTCTGCACACTACAGAAATGGGGAAGAAATCAACTTTAATTTACACAGTTCTATCAACAGATAATAACAACACTGCCACCCCACTTTTTCCTTATTATTATATTGTAGCGTGGTGGGAGAATATCTTCATCTTTGATGTTTGTATATATTTAAATAGATACCACAGAGATTACTTGTTTTCTATATTTAAATAGGTATCTTAAATGATATATAATTTACAGACAAGTAGTATGGTCCCAACCCATCTTCACAATGTTGTTTCTGTAAAATTCTTGCCAGTAAAGTTATAGCACAGATAATTAAACAAGTGAACACAGAAATAAATGCTAATTTCACATCTGACGTTATAACTTAAGAGTTGAAACATTAAAGGTTCCAGTGGATGTACAGATGATGTCCTATTACAGAAATGCCATTCAAATATACATACAGTATGTTATAGACCATTGACGTAATTTTGCTAGTAGTAATACTATAGAGTTGTTAACTAAAAAAGGGAGAGTTAGAAAACTGCCCTCAGTCATCAGAATATAGACTGCAGTGCTATGTGGCTTTACTGACAAACCAGGACTACATTTTGAACTGAAATATGCATGGATATTAAATATGCCAGTCTAGACTTCATCAAGCACCTTTTCTCTATTTCCGCATCAGTCCAGATCTAAGCAGAAAAAAGGTTTGTCAGTAATGAAGTGTAATTATATTTATTAAAATAGCATGAGAGTTTGGCTAAGCAATTAAGAGTCAAAAGGTATTAGTAGATGGATGCAGCTGTTACAAAAAAGGGGCTGCCATCTGCATATCACTGCGCCCATGCTAGGTCTGAACATTTTCAATATCTTTAGCAATAACACTTTACAAAGGATGCAAGGAAAAGCATGACTGTTTGCAGATGCAAAAATAATTTTGCATTACTTTGATTAAACCAGGCTGTGTAGATATGCAAGAAAAATGTTTCACTTGTATGTGAAGGAAAGTGCCTGACAACAGGAATTTCATAGCTATTTCTGTTACACTGATGAAATGGGTTTGCAGCTGAGGTGTTGGGGTAATTCTTCATTCATGACACTGTGTCAAATACTTTTATCTGCATCAACAAGGGAAATATTTATATATTTCTTCACAGAGTGCTGATGCTAGCTGGGTGTTGACTGAGATAATCCTGTATTATAATCAAAAATCCTTGCATGTCAAAGAATTCAATCTGCACATTGCATGCACATTGCATGGCAATGATGTTGTGTGTGTGTGTGTGTGTGTGTGTGTGTGTGTGTGTGTGTGTGTGTGTGTGTGTGTGTGTGTGTGTGTATGTGTGTGTGTGTGTGTGTGTGTGTGTGTGTGTGTGTGTGTATGTGTGAGCATGTATGGATGTGTGTGAAATTGTAAAGGGTGAGAAGTCAAGAAGACAAATAAAAAAAACTGAAGCTGTTTTGAAGAGACCGGCTGTGGCACACTTTTTCAGTGTTTACAGACAGGGCATCAACAGCTAGGGTGAAGGACAGAGATCATTAAAGTCAAGTTTAGAAAAAACAATGCAAGATACAGAGTATGAACTTGTTCATAGGTTCATAGGTTCATAGGTAGGTACTAGGCTATCTGCCCGAAGGCATTTATAAGCCTAGCTGGAATGTGTTGGCTTTCGCCGCCCCCTTAGATTAGTTCCCTGTGCCTTGTAGTAAGAATATGTTATACACACTGTTACCTGCCATTGTTTTGCAGTAACAATGACTTAGAAATGATAAAATAATGGCTGCACTAAGCGTACACTAAGTATAGATTATTCTGAGTGAACAGACAACACAGACATAACTCACACTTTCGTCTTCCTAATTTTAGTTTTCTTACCAATATTCTTACAGCTTTAAATATTGGCAGGAATTCATAAAAGTTACCACAAAGTGTAGATACATGTATACTTAGTGTAATCTTTCTGAGTGACTAGAAAGCACAAAAAAATCTGATAAGAATTTTATTGAAGACATATTGTATACACTTAGAGTGCACTTAGTGTAGGTTTTACTGAATCTGGCCCAAGGCAAAGAGCAATGAAGTGGTTCTGTTAACAGATAAATTTCACTGAATCCCTGAATAGGAAAGAAATTACGTAACACAGAAATTAACCTGATGTGAAAAGTGACAACACAAATTTTATATTAATCTTAATTTTAACTAGAGTAACTTAATTTCTTCCATTTGACCCCCTATAAGTTGATTCACCAAAAAGCAATACATTCCTCCCATCACATCCCCTCCACACACAAATACAGACACACACATATACGCACATGTTGTTTCTCTCAGTGTCTGTTCCTTGAAATTATCATGTCTTCCAAGAACAGAATAAAAGTATATACTTAAAAATTGGCCATTCACAGACTATTTTCATACAAATAAACCACTGAAATTTAGTTAAAAATAAGGAGAAAGTAATCTAAAAATTCTTTGTATATCAGAATTTACAGAGCACAATTTCTTTAGCTATGAATGTCAGACATACCTCATATACCCAAACTAAATTTGAGCACATAATATTCTAGCAAGGTTTAGTACTCTACCAGTCACAGGAGTTATACTATGAGGCCTAAGTGAGTGAGAATTTCAAACATTTCTAGCATTTCCTGACCAATCTGACTAGCAAAAGATACAATGTATTAAACATTGACACTGCACCAGGCAGGGAAAGCTCTTGCCTAACAAAATCTTGTAGAAAAAAGTATTGCACATGGCAACGCAGCAGAGATTGATAAATGAGTTTGGTTAAACTAGCTTTAGTAATGAATGACATGTAGTGTTCCATTAAGAAAAGAAAAAAAACAATTTCAAAGGAATGCTTTTATAGGAGCAGAGTATACTGCAATTCCCATAATGTTGGGACTGTTTATCCTGTAGTAGTAGCAGTCAAGAATTATTCTTCTCGGGGGCGTGGCCAAGGATGAACACAGGATAGCAGCAGATTTCTTCAGCTCCACCAATTTCATTACACTGACAGGAATTAATTACTTAAAAAATTAATTTTTGAAGTAATTTTCTTTCTAAATACATTTGTTTTATATAGTTCTTAAACTATATCTAAAAAAGAAAGGAAATCTTAACAATATTCCTGTCAGAAATCACTGTGGAAATTTTCCTGTCAGTTTATCAGTCTGAAATGAGTTCCAGTAAGACAAATTCTCAAGACTCCAGCATCAAGAAAGAACTTCAGTCTCTGATAATTATAATCCAGCAACTTACTGATAAAATGGATAAAATGGATACTAAAATAGACACCTTCATAGAAAAAACTACAAAACAAATAGACCTGTTACATACAGACCTGCAACAACAGAAGAACCAGATGACAGGCATAGAAGAAGCTGTGAATGACATGGAAAATATAATCCAAGAAGAGGAAATCAACATTGAGTTTCTGCTGAAACAAAATACACATTTACAAACAAAGCTGGATGACCTGGAAAATAGATCTAGGCGCAATAACATTAGGATTTTTGGACTGCCAGAAAATATTGAAGGTAACAATATTATAGCAATAACTGGTGGGTAATGCTTACCATCGTTGGCGTGGTTTGGTCCCCAGAGCGAAGCCCGAGGGATCAAAAAAAGCCAACTGTGGGTAAATTTAGCATTACCCACACCCAGAAGTGGGTTATTGCTATTATACCATGACATTATTTAAGAAAAGAAACTATTACTTTTCTTAAATAATGGCATAGTATAATGCCTGTTTACTGCCCTTCCGCAGATGTCTGGCATCCGGCGTAGTTCTGATGTACCGCGCCCGCGCAGTACATCAGAGCTGTGGGCAAAGCAATGGAGAAAGCAAGATCACCGTTGCTTTTTGTGTTTCACTATGTTAAATGAGTTTAATATAGCGAGACAGTTTAAAATAAGCAACGGACATCTCCGTGCTTATTTTAAAACTGTCTCGCCATGTTAAACTCATTTAACATAGCGAACACTAAAAAGCAACGGAGATCTTGCTTTCTCCGCTGCTTTTTAATATTGTCGCTATGTTAAATGGGTTTAACATAGCGAGACAGCTTTAAAATAAGCAACGGAGATCTCTGTTGCTTATTTTAAAGCTGTCTCGCTATGTTAAACCCATTTAACATAGCGAGACAGTAGTTTAAAATCGAGTTATACTAATGGAAAAAAGTCCGGGCGACCGGACCTTTTTCCATTAGTATAACTCGATTTACAATGGGCACGCTGGCCAATCAGCGTGCACGTTTTGGGGGGATCATGGTATAATACTTCTTTTTTAACAACTTGGCTCCCTAAAACTTTAGACTTACCAGAAGCATTCTCTTTTGGTATCGAAAGAGCACATAGATCTATAGCTAATACTAACTCTAACAAAAAATATCCTAGATCAGTTATAGTTAGATTTCTATCATCTTTTGATAAAGAGATGGTTCTTAAATCTGCTTAGGCTAAAGCTCCTGTTAAGATTAATGAGACAACTGTGCGTTTTGACAATGACTATTCTTCCATGGTAATAGCTAAAAGAAAAGTTTTTCTGCCACTAATAAGGGAGCTTAAAAAAGCACAGTTTAAAACATACCTTTTGTTTCCTGCCAAACTCAAAATCTTCCTTCCTGATGGTCCTAAGGTTTTCGATGATTTAGACTCTGCTTTACTGTTTGTCAAAGAAAAAAGGATTTTGGATAAAATAGAAGAAATGGAATGGGCTAGTTCTTCATTAAAGAGATTGGCAACTGAAGCTTCGTGGAAGACTTCAGAGAAGAAGAAGAGACTAAAAAACAAATGATTTGTTATATGTTTTTTTTTCTCTCTCATCATTTTAGTTCATTATTAATCTTTTTGAATATAGTTCCTGCATTTCCAGAAAGCCACAAATATTTTGGAAAAGATTTAATCAAAGTTATTCTCTATGTGCAAAGAAATGTTTTGTTTCATAACCAGTCAAAATACCTGAAGATTTAATGGCAAGCTGTGATTCAATTTGTTTCTCTTTCTGAAAAGAAGTAAGGTTAGTAATTTGATACATTTTTTTATCTTTACCTTTTTTTTTCCTTCTTTATTATTTTCTTTGTTTAAACAATGACATTCTATTTAGATTATGTAGTGGGTAAAGGGTGGGGAGGGCAGGAGAGAACAGTAATGAAAATATCATTAATAGAATAATAACATATTTATTCCTTGTAAAAGTTTTTATAAGTTCTTCAAATGCTATTTCTAATTATACTTTCTTGATTATACTGCTTATGCCTGTTTGTAAATAATCTGTTATGCTTTAACTAATAATAATCAGAACTAAATAAGAGTAAATAATATGTTTTATTTTTAACTCTATTAATATAAACAGTAAGTAACATTCCATTGTATATACTTCTTACAGCTTTCTCTTACATTTTTTATTTCTGCCTCACTCCCTTTTATTTTCTACTCTCTTTTTCTTTTCTTTATTAATATATAGAAATGCTTTTGATTGTGTGGGCACAGTGAATAATAGGATTTGTATGAAAATTGAGTTGGGAGAAGAATGTTGAGTTTTATTGCTTGTTGGTAATTTTGGGCTTAATTTCGCTTACATAGAGGCTGTAATGATCTGTGGAATACATTGTGAAGGTTTTGTCATGTTTAGATGCATTTACACTGCTAAATGAATGTTTGTCACTAGTTTTTAATAAGTTTCCCGCCAAAATGTTAAGAGAGACAATCTGAGATGTGGGCTGTCTCATGCACAGTGGTCATGAGTTACTTCAGAAGCTTCAGCTCACAGAATTTTCACAGAGAAACTGAAAGCAGTTAGTATAACCTTTGACATAGTTATCACACTGACACACCACAGATTCAGGAAAATACTCTATTCATAAAATATGTCAGTTATAATGTTTTGTTTCATAACCAGTCAAAATATCTGAAGATTTAATGGCAAGCTGTGATTCAATTTGTTTCTCTTTCTGAAAAGAAGTAAGAGGCTGTAATGGTCTGTGGAATACATTGTGAAGGTTTTGTCATGTTTACATGCATTTACACTACTAAATGAATGTTTGCCACTAGTTTTAATAAGTTTCCCGCCAAAATGTTAAGAGAGACAATCTGAGATGTGGGCTGTCTCATGCACAGTGTCCATGAACTACTTCAAAAGCTTCAACTCACAGAATTCTCACAGAGAAACTGAAAGCAGTTAGCATAACCTTTGACATAGTTATCACACTGACACACCACAGATTCAGGAAAAATACTCTATTCATAAAATATGCCAGTTATAATGAGTCTAAATGATGTCGTTTCTTGTAGTAAGTAAATGTCTTATTTTAGAAGGCATAGAAAATGAAACATTTATTTAAATGTTTTTGAAAATCTACTTAACAGCAGCATAATAATCTGTGTTAAAAATTTGTGTTCCAAACATATACTTTACTATAACTCATTTAATTCATCTGATTGACAAGCATAAATAATCTTATAACTCTATTCTGGAAGAAATGTCATGTGATATATTTTAAAGCAGTAGGTTAGCATGATTGTAAAATCTGGTTACTAAAATGTGTTTGCTGTGCATTATTTTGTATAAAGCAGACAGATTTATTCTAGGGACAGCAAGTAGGATAGTGCTCAACAAAGACACAACTCAGTGAGATCAGATATATATATATATATATGTGTGTGTGTGTGTGTGTGTGTGTGTGTGTGTGTGTGTGTGTGTGTGTGTGTGTGTGTGTATGTATGTATGTGTGTGTGAGTGTGATGGCTTTTTTTTTTTATATAATAATGCAAGTGTTTCTGAGAATCTGCATAACTATCCAATATGATTTATAATAATTTCTATGAATACAATATTTTACTCTATTGACAAAATGAATGTTTGCCACAAGTTTTATTAAGTTTCCCGCCAAAATGTTAAGGGAGACAATCTGGGATGTGGGCTGTCTCATGCACAGTGTCCATGAACTACTTCAAAAGCTTCAACTCACAGAATTCTCACAGAGAAACTGAAAGCAGTTAGTATAACCTCTGACCTAGTTATCATACTGACACACCACAGATTCAGGAAAAATACTCTATTCATAAAATGTCAGTTATAATGAGTTTAAATGATGTAGTTTCTTGTAGTAAGTAAATGTCTTATTTTAGAAGGCATAGAAAATGAAACATTTATTTAAATGTTTTTGAAAATCTACTTAACAGCAGCATAATAATCTGTGTTAAAACTTCTGTTCCAAACATATACTTTATTATAATTCATTTAATTCATCTGATTGACAAGCATAAACAATTTTATAATTCTATTCTGGAAGAAATGTCATGTGATATATTTTAAAGCAGTAGGTTAGCATGATTGTAAAATCTGGTTACTAAAATGTGTTTGCTGTGCATTATTTTCTATAAAGCAGACAGATTTATTCTAGGGACAGCAAGTAGGATAGTGCTCAACAAGGACATAACTCAGTGAGATCATATATATATATATATATATATATATATATATATATATGTGTGTGTGTGTGTGTGTGTGTGTGTGTGTGTGTGTGTATGTGTATGTGTGTATGTATGTATGTGTGTGTGTGTCTGTGTGTATGTGTGTGATGGCTTTTTTTTTTTTAATAATGCAAATGTTTCTGAGAATTTGCATAACTATGCAATATGATTTATAATAATTTTTATGAATACAATATTTTACTCTATTGACAATAATGAGTTTAAGTAAATGCTCATATACAAACAATTCAAGATTTTTTTTTTTGGAAGCTGTTAATAGTATTCACATGTCAGAAAATAGATGCATCTTAATATATGTAATGTCTGAATCATATTAGCCAAAGTTTTTGATTTAAATGAATGTTAGAACCTAATTTTCTCTCCTCTTGATTTCTAACATCAAGATTATTTGAATGCTATTTGAATACAAGTGTTATAGTAGTATGAACAGTTTAAAAAAAAAAAAAAGTTTATTTTAGTTTATATGATGCTGTTTTACCAAATGTGTAGTTTTGTCTTGATAGATAATTGAATTGAAAACTGTTAACCTCAGTTAAATATAACTAGTATTAAATTGATAAGGTGGTAGCTGAGGTACTGCTGCTTAGGGTAGGGGGTTAACTTGAGTAGTAAATACTACTCTAAGTTGGAGTTTTCAACTCCAGGCTGGATGCAAGGTTTAATCCTTACATTATTTTCACTTGTTCATTGTTATATGTATATAGTTTTGACATCCACAATATATTTTGTATACTCATTGTCACTACAAACAAAATTGAATCCTATACAAAATCCCATAAGAGATTTAATAAATACAGCTATATTTAAAGGTACACCTAAAAGAGGAGATGTAACATTATTTATCTTGTTATTTGTTATTTCGATCATAAGATTCTTGAGTTTTAAAAATGCCAAATGACATCTTTAAAAGGAATTTCTTTAAACATTAATGGATTGAATAATCCGTGTAAAAGGGCAAGCCTAATAAGATACATTAATTTACACAAGGCCAATCTAGTCTTCCTACAAGAAACCCATCTCTTGAAAAAAGATACTGATAAACTAGCCACTAATAAGTATACAGTATTGGTTAGTTCAGAGCACACTCAGAAAAAAGAGGAGTGGCTATTTTATGGAATAAAAGTATGCCCATTCCTAAAACCATTAAGTCTTTTCAGGATGACAAAGGAATGTTTTGTATGGTTACAATACAAATTAATGGGAAGACTTACACTTTAATTAATGTATATTGGATACCTGGAATTGGTATTAATACAGTGAAACATCATATTGATAAGATCATATCATTCTCTATAGGGATATTATTTTAGCTGGTGATTTTAATTGTATACTACATGAAAGTGATACTACCACTATAAGGAAAAGAAGAATTACATCTAATGCAAAACATTTAAATGATTTTGCTAATTCTTATCATTTGAATGATATTAATAATCAGATAGATTCAAAATCATTACCATACACCTTTTTTCTAACAGATACAAAACTTATTCAAAAATAGATAGGGTCTTTATTTCTAACCAGATGGTAACAGATTTAATTAATTCCAAAATAATTTCATGTCCTATATCTGATCATAACTCAATTGTTTTTGAATTCATGATAAAAATACTCATAATGTTCAGATCAAAAGGATACCAGCATACTTAACTCAGCTAAAAGACTATAAAGAATATATACTTTCAGAAGTACAACATTTTCTAGACATAAATAATACTCCTGAAGTTTCCATTGTCTATGTTTGGGATGCCTTAAAATCATATCTATATGGACAAAGTATCAGATGGTATAATAATAAAAGGAAATCTTGGGATAAGGAATTGTTAGATATTCAAAGTAAATTAGACTCTTATAAACATAATAATAAAGAAAATATTATGGACAAGAAAGTTATTGAAGAAATAAACAAACTAAATGAGAAATACAAAGAAATTTTAACTCATAAAGTTAAAATAACTTTAGAGAAATACAAGTTTTTGTCATATTCAATAAGCCCCAAATACTTACATAGACTTAAAAATAAAACAAAAGATTGAATAAACAAAACCATATCAAAGAAATCTTTTCTCTAAGGAAAAAGAAGAATGTTTCTAGTATACCAGAAATACTGGATGAATTTAGAAATCACTTTCACAAGATTAACCATAACAACATTAACATGGAACCTAAAGATAAAATAAAGGAGTTTATAATCACAAACATGAATAAAAAGCTTAATAAACAACAGATTAAACTATTGGACAAGAGTATTTCATATACAGAAGTTATTACACAAATAAATAAGCTTAAATCAAACAAAGCACCGGGTAATGATGGTATTATACCAGAGATATATAAAATCCTTTCTAAAACTACATATTCATTAATACATAAGGTTTTTATTTTGGCCCAAACTGAGTTAATAACCCCCCCATCTTGGCAATATACATTTATTTCACCAGTTTTAAAACCTAATAAAGATCCAACTAGATGTTCTTCATATCGACCCATCTCATTACTTAATGTTGATTATAAAATGTTTATGAGTATTTTTGCTGATAGATTGAAGACAATCATCCCCGGCATTATAGATATAGATCAGACGGGCTTCATTGTAAATAGAAATACTTTTGATAATATAAGAAGAACTTTAACATTAATTGATTTTGCAAATAGGAAAAAGAAAGATTTAACACTTATTAGTCTTGATATAGGTTCAGCATTTGATTCAGTAAGTTGGGACTATCTGTTTACCTTACTGAAATGCACAAACTTCTCTGATGCATTTGTAAATTTAATTGAGCATTTATACAAAGGAACGCTGGCTTATATTAAGGTAGGAACATATGTTTCACAAAAATACCCATTCTTAAAGGTACAAAGCAAGGATGTCCACTTTCTCCACTATTATTCACTTTAGTAATGGAGCCTTGGGCTAATTTGATTAGAAACAGTACTGACATAGAGGGTTTTGAAATAGACGAAAATACAACATCAAAAATTCACCTTTTGGCAGATGATGTTCTAATTACATCAGCAGGATCTAATTCTTCTATGCAGTCTTTATTTGATAAAATGATGAATTTTAAAAGTATTTCTGGTTTAATATTCAATGAAGAAAAAACTAAAATACTACCTATATATACACGAAAAAATATTCTCATTAGTGATTTTACTAAATATGTACCCAATTCAGGTCAGATAACTTATTTAGGTATAATACTATCTAAATATATTAAATCTATTATATATAATAACTATAATACCTGTTTTCTTAATATACAAAATCTTTTTAATACCTGGAATAATATGTTTTTTACTATGGAGGAGAGACTTACAATTATAAAATGATAATATTCCCCAAGATTTTATACTTAATACAATCAATAATACTTTCACCTACAAAAATAATTATCAAGAAACTGAATACACTAATGTTAAATTTCTTATGGGCACCTAATAGACCTAGGATTGCATTAAAGAAACATACTAATAGCTGGTCTCAAGGGGGTATTTCTTTTCCAGACTTTAATTTATATAGGTTCATAGGTTCATAGGTTCTTACTAGGCTATCTGCCCGAGGGCATTTACAAGCCTAGCCCATCGTTTTGTGGCTTACGCCACCCCTTTAGTATGGGGAACTATACCCATTATTTTGCTGTGCCTCTGTCGAGCAGTGACACTGAGGTAATCCCTGGGGTATATCTGCGATCTCCCATCCATTGGTCAAGATTTCTCTTGAACAAGGCCAGCGAGGTGCTCTGCCTCACATGTACCGGGATTCTGTTCCACAGCATAGGAGTCTTTGGGTGATGAATCTATCCCTCCAGCACGTCCTATTAATAGCCGTGTCGAGGTTTAAGTCTCCCGCCCTTGTGGCTCTGATGGATCTAGATTTTTGAGGTGAAGCATATTCATCAAATCTGGGTTTGACATGGCCTTGTATGTTAGGCAAAGGTCACCTCTGAGCAAGCGGTGTTTACTGAATAGAGCTGGAGTTCTTTCAGTCGGGCAGCATAGGATAGATTTTGAGACCCTTTATCCTTTTGGTGAGGAACTTTTGTGGCCTCTCCAGCTGCTACAAGTGTCGGGTCAGATACATTCCAAATGGGGCATTGTACTCAATCATTGGTCTGATGAGTGATGAGTAAAGGGAGACTATAACCTCCCTTGATCTAGATGAGAATCCCTTCATGATAAGGTGGGCAATGTAGAAGGTCTTCCTAACTACTTTAGCTACATGGGTGTCGAATGACAGACTACTATCAACCTGGGTCCCCAGGTCCCTGATAACTTCTTCTGTGCTCAGTGGATTGCCTCCTATTTGGTAGCTAGGGGTAACCTTGTTTTTCCCCAAGGGTATGACTATGCATTTTTTGGCATTTAACTTTAGGCCGTGGCTCTGGCACCAGTTATCCGTTTCTGTGAGACCCTTCTGAAGGATATCTGTGTCAGATGTGTTTTCTACTATGGTGCCCAGTTTGCAGTCATCTGCAAACTTTGTCAGCCATAACCCTCCTGTGTTTGCTTGTACTTCAGAAAAGTAGATGCCAAACAAGAGTGGGCCCAGGACTGAGCCCTGTGGGACACCACTTGTGACAGGCTTTGAGTCTGACATGGCGCCAGCAACTCTGACCCTGTGGGTTCTGTCACTCAGCCAGTTTGCAACCCATCTTGTGATGTATGGGTTAACATTTAAGCTGATGAGTTTTTCAATGATACCCGAGTGGGGTATTGTATCAAGGCCTTAGCCAGATCGAGGTAGGCTGTATGGACTGCCTTTCCTCATCAATGGCTTTGGTGACTGTTTCAAAAGTCAACCAAGTTTAAAAGGCATGATCTGCCTTTGACAAAGCCAAACTGGGTTGGATCCAAAGTCTGCAAATTCCCAATGTCTTTATTTATGAGGTCCATTATGATCCTCTCCATGGCTTTGCAGATAAGGCTTGTCAAGCTAATGGGCGGTAATTACCAGGGTCGGTGGAGGCACCGCCTTTGTGAAGTGGGACCACAGTTGCAGTGCGCCACCCCTGGCACGTATCCAGAGGTAAGACTTTGATTAAACAGCTGTCCTAGCTGTGGGTTTAATTCCTCATTGAGTTCGTGGAGCACACAGCCGGGACACCATCAGGTCCCATGGATGCTGTGTTTTTGCTTTGGAGAGAGCAGTTCTCACTTGGGCGCTGGAGATGTTTGGGGGCTGCAATCATTTGGTATAGATATCTCTCCTTTTGGGGGAGGGGTGAGAAGTTTGCACTGAACCTGTCAGCCAGTATGTTGGCAATGTCTGTAGGATCAGTAATCTTCACATCATTTTGAACTAGTTCTGAGCATATCTGGGAGTTTCCTCCTAGGTTTCTAACATAGCTAAAGAAGGCCTTATGATTGTCTTTTGAGTCTTTAGCTATTTTTCTCTCGAAATTTGCTTTGGATGATTTTATGAGAGCTCTTAGTTTTTACTTGTAGTGATCAAGGGTGTCTTACCTTTTAAGGATTTTGCTCTATCTTGTAGTAGCTTCCTCCTTTGTTGTAGAGTTTGTTTATGGCTGGGGTCCACCAGACTGGACGCTTGCCTTTGGTACAAAGAGTCTTTGTTTTGCTTGGGATTGCCTTATCCATGCAGTCCTGCAGGTGCTGGTAGAAGGCATTTGTAAGTGATTCAGCGGCTTGAGTACTGTTTTCCGCCGGCTCGGGGCCTTAAAGGAGACCACACTAGTCTTTAGAAGTGTGAAGTCGGCTTTTGGGAAGTTCTTTACTGTGGTCTTTTTATTTCAGGTGGGGTGGGATGAGGACCTCCAGCGAGATTAGTTTGTGATCTGATCTCACCAGTGAGGGGTATACTTCTGGTGTTGAACATTGTGCTCCCATGTTCGTGATGATGAGATCAAGTATGTTATCTCCTCTTGTGGGAATGGTGACTAGTTGTTCCATGGCATTTGAGTTTATGAATTCCAGGAACTTTTGGGCTAGGGTGTTTGGGCTTGAGTAGTGTTCCCAGTCTATATTTGGGTAATTGAAGTCACCTAGTATGATGGTGTTTGGTGATACATTTATCCCTCTAGTGTTTTCAGGAAGGCCATGTGAGGTTCCTGAGTTTGTGAGGGTGGCCTGTAACATGCTACTATTTGCAGAGCAGTCTTGCCTACGGTTAATTGCACCTGGATGGTCTCCGATGCATCATGCGTTGCCACCAGTCTTGAGGTGTGGGTGTCCTTGATGAATATGGATACCCCCCCTCCTTTCTTGGTATTTTCCTGATTTTGGGGCCGGAACGCATGATATGAGGTAAAACCTGATAGCGCTGGGGTGCTCTCAGGAGCCTTGAACCAGGTTTCTGTCACAGCACAGACATCGATGTTCTCCATACTGAGAAGGGCCTCGAGTGCGTGCATTTTGAGATTTAGACTTCTGGCATTGAGCAGCATTACCCTTAGTTTATTTCCTTTTTTGTGTTCTAGGGTGGTAGGTTTAGAATTTGAGCCTTGCCTAAAAAAGGCACTATTATCTCTTCTATTATAAAAGTTATTACTTTATTAATAGATCAGTCATATATCGCAAAATGGAAAGATTATTGGGAGCTAATTAGTATGCACTTCATGAAAATCTCCTTAACACATAAAAATATGATTGTAAATAACTCCATGTTGTGGTTGCTAAAGGAATTTTGTACTTCACCTATTACACCTAAACATATGGTTTGTTACCCATTAAATATTATTATTAGTTATCGTAACTTTATATTCATGCACCCTAAGTATAGGGAATGGAATTTTATTGTATTCCTATAATGTATACTCAGGGTATGCTTATGTCATCTACTTCTGAAGGAGCTCATTTAGCTATAGATAATGATCTAAAGTACTGGTATCAGCTGATATCTGATAATAAAGTTAAAAATCTAGATTTCTTAAAACAAGAATTTGATCTAAGAGAAACTTGCTGGTTAGAGGTTCAGATCTTTAGACAACATCTCATTGATAGAATAGATCTAATGTCTATAACAGTTAAAGAATCTATTCCAAAATTGATTGATTACTTGATATTAAATTTACAGCATAAAGTTTCTGATAAAGGTAAACTTTCATATATACATAAAATTATCAGACAAGAAACTTTTACAGTGTAGATTCATACTGGAATTATTTCACCTCTATTAATGGGGACCCACCAACTCAACAAGATAAACAATATATATTGGAATCTGCTTATAGAACTACATCTTCCATTGTCTGGAGACTTTATACATGGAAATTTTTACATAGATCTTTTTATACACCTTTGATGATGAATAAAATAAATAATAAAGATAATCTATGTAAGAGATGTAATGTAGAAATTAATGCTGACTGGGCTCATATGTTTTATGACTGTATGAAGTTGAAAGAATACTGGAAGTCAATTAATGAATTTTGCAGGCTCTTTTACAGATAATTTCATTATTTCTAAGTCTCTTATATTATTCAACACACCTGTACCTCAATGTGTTAAAAAGATTAAGCTTCCCTTGTTATGGTCTATCCTAGCAGTGGCCAGGAAAATAATAACTAGAAATTGGATTTCAGATACACCTCCTTTGTTCAATAAATTTAAAAATGTTATGAATATAATGTGCCATATGGAAATAAGCACAATTAGAATGAGAACAACTAGAAAAACATCATATTATATTGTATGGGATAATTTACAAAATTTGTTAAAAAAATTCTAATTTCAATAGCACGGTATTTTAGTTTAATTAATTGATCTAATTGTAGTGGATGTCTTTGTAAATACTTTAGTTGTTTTGTTGAATATTATAATAATACCTATTTTTAATTACTTGTATAAAATTGTTATAATATTTCTCTTATATGTTAAAACAATAAACCTGTTTTGAAAAAAAAAAAAGAATTATTCTTCTCCCAATTCATCCATGTTAGCCAGGTCATAATAATAGCAACCCTTACTTGTTAATAAACTGCAAATTCCCCATGTCTGCTGTGACTGGCAAATCATCTGCCAGATTATATAAAAACAACAGCTTCTGTTCCAAAATATTCCAGCAATGTGTTGTTCAAGGTGATCACTATCCAAGTCAGTCACCTCCATAATTTGGGGCTTCACTTGTGCTCTTGCAGTCTTTAAACTCCATCTAAATGTGCCATTGTAGTCTTTAATCTTCATCTCAGCTGACTCAAATTTGTGAAACAATTCTGTCATGGTCTTCTGTCAGGTTGCATCATAATATTAATATTCATACTTGCTTCACTTTAGAGTTTCATCTCTTAACTTCTGATGTAAATATTGCAGAAATGTATCATACATTGTATGAAACATCTTGATATGCTGTAAAACAATAAAAACATATAAGTCTAAGTGAAAATATGTGTAGCATTGGTTAAAGTCCTTATTGGCAATAGAGTCCTTTGTTGTGCAGTCAGATTTACTGCTGCACATTAGGATGTCCATCTCCATGCTATATAGCTGGTGAGCTGCTGCAAATGGGAACTCATGCAACCGTGTAATACCCTCATTACCGTATTAGAGTATTGTCCCTATGACCCCAGTGATGCCTGCATGTACACTGAGTGTGATTCTTTTATTTATCACAGTAAAACATGCTGTCAGCAAACAGGACTTCTGCTTAAAGTAGATCATTATATGAAAGTATGCTTTAACAAATAGCAAATAGTTGCTGCAGCTAATTGGTAAGGCTTGTTGTATAATAGGAGCGGCCTTACTCAGTAGTGATGTATTTTTCTGTCGGGGTACACAGTGCTACCTCTCATTCTCAGGTAGAAGAGTGTGATAGTCCTGTGCCTCATTCAAAATGGTAATACGCCTGCATGCTCTTGGGACTAACATAATTCATTTCTGTAAATCATGATACACCCCAGTGACATACTGAAGTGTGGAAGATTTTCTTAAGCATCTTCACATTATGTTTATGAATCCTGTAGCGTGTCTGTAGATAATTAACCACGCCAGTGTTTCTTGATATCCCCTGAACTACAAAGTTGTGTCTAATGAGCATCTTATGGATAACATGAAAAAATAAAGATGTCAAGAGTTTTCTTTTGTAATGCTACAACATTATTGTGGAAGTGAAATTGAGTGTGCTGAGTTTCTGCCAAGTCCTGGTCCCAGTATTTATAAACAGAGTATATGCACTGTATACACTATGCCTTGTATGCTACATTCTGGATTACAGTTCAGAGACATGCATCACAATACATAATGGTGGTGTGCAGATGTAGCCCATGATTTATGAGTTACACACAGGAGTGCTTTTTATGCAGTAATGTACAAGTGCTCCTATGCTCGCTTAGTTCATGCCTTCTACCACAGCCCAGCAGCTGCTACACTGTGCTGTATTGCAAGAAAGAGCAGCAAAGTATAATAGAGGGTATTTTTGTATAAAAGTATATATTGCATGATGTTCTACACAGATGAATTTTGTTGTGCTGAGTTCTGTTATGCCTGACTGTGATTAATAAAGATATCACAGTCATTTAACATACTGTCAGAGCTATGGTCATTACAATAATACGATAATAAAGGGATCAAGTGCTGCCAGAGCTCTCATTGGCAGGAGCTCACCAACATCTCTGTATGGCAGTAATACAAGGTTAATTGGGCTGGGATTGTTCATAGGTTCATAGGTAGGTACTAGGCTGTCTGCCCGAAGGCATTTATAAGCCTAGCCAGAATGTGTTGGCTTTCACTGCCCCCTTAGATTAGTTCCCTGTGCCCCTGTCCAGCAGATCCACTGAAGTAATCTCCAGGGTAAACTTTGTTTCCCATCCACTCGTCAAGGTTTCTTTTGAAGAGTGTTAGTGAGGAGCTCTGCCTAATGTAGACTAGAATCTTGTTCCAAAGCATGGGAAGTCTCTGGGACAGGAATCTATCCCTCCAGCATGTCCTATTTATTGCTGTGGTGAGGTTTAGATCCCTAGATAAGCTTTTCTTTAGGTGGAGCATGTCGATCAGTTCTGGGTTGGACATGGCCTTGTATGTCAGGCAGAGATCACCTCTGAGTAGGCGGTATGCAACCGAGTACATCTGGAGTTTCTTCAGTCGAGCTGCACAGGGCATCTGTTTGAGGACAGTGATCCTCTTGGTGATGTACTTCTGTGGTCCTTCTAGCTGTTGCAGGTGTCTTGTAAGGTACATCCCAAATAGGGCATTGTACTCAATGATAGGTCAGATGAGTGATGAGCAGAGGGGCGCAATGACCTCTTTTGTTCTAGATGTGAACTCGTTTGTGATTAGGTGGGCCACATGGAAGGATTTTCTAACCACTTTGGCAATGTGATTATCAAAGGAGAGATTACTATCTACTTGGGTCCCCAGATCCCTTATTACGTCTTCCATATTTAGGGGACTACCACCTATGTGGTGGTTTGTGGGTACTTTGTTTTTTCCAAAGGGGATGACTATGCACTTTTTGGCATTTAGCTTGAGGCCATGATTTTGACACCAGGTATCCATCTCAGTGAGACCCTTTTGGAAGATGTCTGTGTCAGCTGGAGAGAGTCAATTATAGACCCTAGTTTGCAATCGTCTGCAAACTTGGTCAGCCATAGTCCTCCTGTGCTTGCCTGTACCTCTGAGAAGTATATGCCGAACAGGAGGGTCCTAGGACAGAGCCCTGGGGAACGCCACTTGTAACCGGTTTAGAGTTGGACCTAGCTCCCGCAACTCTCACCATGTGGGTTCTGTCCACGAGCCAGTTGGCAACCCATCTTGAGACATAGGGGTTTATGTTCAGGCTGGTGAGCTTGTCTATAATACCAGAATAGGGAATGGTGTCAAAGGCCTTTGCGAGGTCTAGGTAGGCTGTGTGTATCACCTTTGCCTCATCTATAGCCTTGGTAACTAAAGAAGTCCACCAGGTTTAGGAGGCATGATCTGCCCTTAACAAAGCTAAACTGGGTAGGGTCCAGTGTTTGGAGATTCCGAATGTCTCTGTTAATGAGTTCCATGATGATGTGCTCCATAGCTTTGCAGCCCAACTAGTCAGGCTTATAGGGCAATAGTTCCTGGGGTCTGTTATGGCTCCACCTTTGTGGAGCAGAATAACCATTGCTGTGTGCCACTCTATGGGTACATAGCCTATGGAGAGGCTGAGTTTGAACAGTGTGTTTGGGTGAGGGGTTAGTTTGTCTTTAAGCTCATGTAGGACGCAGCCTGGGACACCATCCGGTCCCATTGATGCTGTGTATTTGGCTTTGGAGAGGGCTGTTTTAACCTGAGTGTCTGTGATTTCAGGGGCTCTACATTTTTATGGTAAGGTTATGGGCCCCTTTGGGGGTGGGGTGGGTGAAGTTTGCACTGAACCTGTCTGTCAGGATGTTGGCGATATCAGTTGGTTCAGTGTATTTTGTGCCATTCTGCACTAACTCCGAGCAGATCTGAGCATTGCACTTAGATTCTTGACATAGCTAAAGAATGCCTTGTGGTTATCTTTGGAGTCCTTGGCAATTTTTCTTTCGAAGCTCGCCTTGGATGATTTTATGAGTGATCATAGTTGCTTATTGATACTGATCAGAGATGTCTTCCCTTCTTGGGATTTTGCTCTTTTCTGTACTAGTTTCCTCCTTCTGTTGTATAGCTTGTTTATGGCAGGGGCCCACCAGACTTGTTTCCTTTTCTTGGAGGAGTGAGTCTTGGTTTTGCTTGGGATAGCACTATCCATGCATTCTTGTAGGTGCCCGTAGAATGCATTAGTAAAGGATTTTGCAGCTTGAACAGCGTTATCCTTTAGCACGGGGTCTTTGAAACTTTCCACCTCGATCTTAAGTAATGTGAAGTTTGCTTTTGAAAAGTTTTTTATGGTGGTTTCCTTGACCGGATGTGGGGGCGGAATGTGGATATCCAGAGTGATTTGTTTATGGTCAGATCTAACCAGCGAGGGGTTGACCTCTGGTGTGGAACACCAGTCACCCATGTTGGTGATTACCAGGTCTAATACATTGTCACCTCTGGTGGGAGTGTTGACCAGTTGATCCAGGGTGTTTGAGTTTATAAATTCTAGGAAATGTTGGGCAAGGGAGTTAGTACTTGAGTAGTTCTCCCAGTTAATGTTTGGGTAATTGAAATCACCCAATATTAGGGTGTTTGGAAGGATCTTTATGTTTCCCAGCATTTCCAGAAATGCGGAATGGGGGTCCTGGGATATGGTGGGTGATCTGTAGCAAGCTACAATTTGAATTGCAGTTTTGCCCATTGTTAGTTACACATGGATGATCTCTGAAGTATCGTGCTGTGTCACTAACCTGGAGGTGTGGGTATCCTTGATGAATATGGATACGCCCCCGCCTTTTGTATTTTGATCTGGGTTCTGTGGCCAAAATGTATGGTATGAGTTGTAGCCTGGTAGTACTGGGGTGCTCTCTGGACACTTAAACCAGGTTTCTGTCACTGCACATATATTGATTTTCTCCATACTGAGGAGTGCCTCGAGTGCGTGCATTTTGAGGATTAGACTTCTGGCACTGATTAGCATTACTCTCAGTTTTTTGTTACTTGTGCTATTTATGGCGGTGGGTTTGTCTTTCAAGCCTTGCCTAAAAAGGCACTATGGGGGTGGCAAGAGCCTTGGCCAGTATTCAAAAGCCTAAGGGGGACAGGTGCAAGCCATATCTAGCAAAGCAGCGTGGCTTGTCGAGCATGTCATCCCAGGTGGACAGACACCGGATCCCCTTTGAATGACACCAGCAACTTAACCAATTGTTGAAATTGATAATTTTTTCTTTATACAGTGGTATCATTCTTGGTGAGGGCAGGATGCTACTCAGGGTCAGTGTCATACCGACCTGGGCTACGTGATCAGAGAGCTCTTCCATGTCTCTTTTCATGTAGTCCAGGGAGGTATGGCTCAGGTCATTCACACCAACATGGACAATGACAGAATCTTATTTGTACTTGTTCTGGAGTGACCTGAGTGCTTGTGTTATGTGGTGGATCCTGGCACCTGACAGGCAGCTAACAGTAACCTTCTCCTTGTTCAGCCTAGTGAGTGGGACGTTAGTGTGCCTGACTATAGAGTCACCTATTACTAGTGTGTTGGGTATGTTATTTTGCCTTAAGGGCTGTGATTGCGTGGCACACTGGTTTTGTGAAGTATGTGTTTCATGGTTTGTGTTGGGGGTGGAGGTTGCTTGGATGTTTGCTTTGGAGGTCTGTGTTGCTTTTGCAGATTTTTATTTAGATCCTCCGAGTATGTTTTCGTGTATTTATGTCTGTTTTTTGCCTGTGCTGGTTTAATGGGTCTATGTGAGACTGGTGGTGTGATGCAAGTATTTCCCTTCTCCTCTTGACTGTCTGATCCAGTCTTGGGTTGAGAAAGCTTAGCCTCCAGTTTGGCTGTATAATTGCATCTCTTGCATATATTAGTGTTTGGTGGTAGGAGGAGAGGGTTGTCTGTGTAAATGAAGCAGTTGTAACATTGCCTCAAAATGCCCAGATTCACCAGTTGGACTGGAGAGTACACCTGAAACTGCCCTTTGGACATGCCTGGATAGGTACAGTGAACTGTTTTACTGATTGTCTGGTAAAGTCGAATAGAGAGCCTTGTCCTTCTGTACAGTATAGGGGGGTCTAGTGCTATGGTTTATAAGTGCTTGCTATGAGTTTTGAGCAAGTGCCAGGCTGAGAAATGAATGGTTCAAGTGCTTATGTTGAAAGTTTGTCTAGTTCCAAGGGAAAAATTGAAGAGGAGACTTTGTGGAGCCGGGAATAGTTATACCCTAGCTAACTGGCACTGCCCAGCACGCAAAACCGAGCAAATTCGGTTTTTATAACAGGGAAATGAAAGAGATAGAAATTAGCCCAAAATGGCTAATAAACTACTAATTTCTGGGCTGATACCACTCCTTCAGGGACATATAGGCTGCTCAAAGCTCCCCTCTCTCACAGGTGAACAGAGAAACTTCTTTCTATCCAAGTAAGGTATGGGCAAACACAGAGCCTTGTAACACAGCCCTGAATTCAGCACTAACATGAAAACTGGACTATACTAGCTTAGAAAGGCAGGAAACAAGTATATTTTTGTTTGTTTCTTTCTTTCTTTTTTTTTTTTTTTTTTTTTTCAGAAACTAAAGTAGATACAATAAAAAAACACTTTAAAAACACTTTAAATGCACAGAAAAACAGATACTTGTTGCAGTCAATGCTCCTAGTAATAAAGTAGGAAGAAACACAAATACAGTAAAAGCAGATGAATAAAGTGCAATTTATATATATATATATATATATATATATATATATATATATATATATATATAAAACAATAGAAAACGAACAAACTGATTTAAACAAGTTACCCAATTAACCAGAAAAAAGCTCAAAACTGAGCCCTGTTCCGGCAGTCTTCAATCAGACAAGGTCTAACTGCACACTCCTGCCACTAGGGTGCAGGGGAACCTTCTCCAAAAAAAGATGGCCTGGATCAGTGCTCAAGTTATACAAACAAAGCTAGATTCAGCAGGCCTGAATCTGGTTTATGCTACAGCAACAAGGCGCACCAATTTCAGAAAGAAACAGTTAAAATAAGCAGGCACAGTAAGCCTGTGACCAGAAATTCCCAGCTCAGAAGGGTAGAATCCAGCCTCTCCTCCCACAAAAGTGCAGACCACAAACCTTCTTAATGGAGAATAACTGGCCTGAAGCCCAAGTGCTTAAACCAGAACTAATACAATTTTAGAATAGCAGACACTGAGCCTTCAATCAGCATTTCCCAACTTAGAAGGATGTAAGCTACCTGTCCTGCCACAACAGTGCAGACCACAAACCTTCTTAATGTAAAACAACTGGTATGAAGCCCAAGTGCTTAAACCAAAAGACTTATTATAACAGTTACAATTTAATCAGGCTACTACCAAGCAGTAATAAATGCAGCAGAATAAATAAAACTGAGTACTTTTAAGAAGAGGCAAAAGCAAAATAAAGTAGGAAGAAAAACAAATACCGTAAAAGCAGATGAATAAAGTGCAATTTTTTTTGTTAGTAAAGTGCAAGGAGAGAGGAAGGAAGAACCTAAGTGGGTTGGCCTTCTCAAATCTTCTCTCTGTATTAAGTAGAGTGAACACTAGACTCAGAATATGATCTCACTGTACTTGGTTAAGTGAGCAAATGAGATGGACCCAGTAGGAGTGTTCAAATACAGACTTACAGGAGGGGTGGGCAATTCCAGAGCCACCAACACTAACAAATAGTGAGGGTGGGTGGAGAACTAACTGCAGTGTAAAGGAAAGAATAGTATGCTGTTTTTGATTGGTCACAGGACATTGTTTGTGTTTTTTATTGAATCTCCTCTGCTATTTAAGTGTCGCAGTTGCACAACGCTTGGCTCATAACCTGTGAGCACCCTAAGACTTACATTAGCATATCTACTGTTTTGACATGTGTTTTTTGCATCACTTTTTTTACAGCTGCATTTACTAAGTGTTTCAGTGTTAAATATCTGAACTTTTTGACCTTTTTTACAGTGACTGGTTAGAACTGCTGTTCCCTGCGCAGCAGAGCCTAGCAGTGATCTGTATAGATGTCGATATCTCACAGTGAAATTCCTCCTTGTAATCTGTTTAGATGCTGATCTCACAATATCAGTTTCACATAAAATACCCTTACTGTCTAGACAGATTTTTCTTAACTACTATAGGATCTAGTTTGCACATAGCTAAGTGCTGTTCATCAAATTCCTTGTGATATTGACCTATTCAGTATTTAAAATTTCCTCACTCCTCCATTGCAGATCATCGGCCATGGTTATGCACTTCCTGACTCTCTCTCTGGTCATTCTGGTTGAGATGGGTATTCTGAGGCATTGCAACAAATGCCTCATGTACACTGACAAAAAGCATGCAAGAGGTGTATATACACTTTAACTCTGGAGGCAAAACTCTCTCATCCAACCAAAACTAATCCTATAGAGGTGGTCAGTGACACTTGCACCATGCCTACTGCACAGGGTAAAGACCCTGCACATAAAACTACTTATGCTGGTGCACTTACAGGTAACCTTACTAAAACACTAAGACCTCCTGTGCACCACAATCCAAAAAAGGTCCTCAGCCATCACATAAACATTCCATTAAAACAAAACACTCAGCTACACATAGTAATGCTGTATCTAATGCCTCTACTGCTAAGCCCCTGAGGCAAACCAATGTACAACCGAATTTCCTGGTCATTTATAATTCTGTAATGAAGCACACTGATATCCCCCTCATCAGACCAGGTAAGGAGAGAGTCACATTTAGTTGACAGGATCCATCATGTCAAACAGGGACTCAGGTCACTGAACACAGGTACCAGTGTGACTCTGTCATAGTCCACGTGGGCGTATAACTCCCTTGAGTATATGAAGCGAGACATTATCAAGGTCACTGATTATGTGTCTCAAGCAGGTATGAGCCTATTAGTAAGTAGCATATGACCTTCTCCAAGGATCATGCCATGTTACCAACAGAAAATTATTAATTTTAACAATTGGCTTAAGCCTCTGTTGTCAGTCCAAAGGGGTACAATATTTAACATCCTGGGAGGACATGGTTGACAGACCACGCTGCTTTGCCAGTGATGGTCTGCACTTATCCCCCTCATGGCTTTTGAATATTGACAAAGGCCTTTTCCACCCCCATAGTGCCTTTTTAGACAATGCTAAAATGATAAACCTCCAAATTTAATTGAACTTTTGAAGGAATATCTGAATATGGCAATGTTCAAGTCTAGAAGGCTTAACTAGAAATTCCACTCCCTACAAGCCTGTGTAGTAATGAAGACATGGTTTAAAGTTATGGCGAGTACCCCAGCAGTGCAAGGTTACACTGCCTTTCACACCCGTAGATCACCTACAGCACACGAAGGAACTAAAGCTGGAGGAGTCTCAGTCTATATTAAAACCAACCTCTCATCCAGATGAGTTAAAGGGTATGACCCACTGGAACCAAACCCAGTACCTTGTGCTGATAAGGAAAAGGCCTTTACCATTGTGCCAAACCCACACTGTGAAAAAGATCTACTAGTGTGTCTCAAAAACAGATGCAAAACAATGGATTTTATTAGTATTTCCTCTACAAATAGTATAGTGCAGAAGCAATGCGTGTTAGACAAAGGAATGCTGGAATCATTTAAAACAGAGGACAAAGCACAGTATCGTGATAAATAGATGCAAGAAAGTAGAGAATGTGTTAGCAATGCTACCTTGTAGAAAGTGCTAGGATGTAATACATGTAAACTGTTTTGCTACAGCATGTAAACTGCACGTAATGCCATGCAAGAACAAAATGAAACATGCCACTATGCAAAAGTAAGAGGGAGGCAATCAAAATATATATTCTATGAACATGAGAGCATTCCGAAGCATGCAACACATCACTCAGAAAGGCTGCTGAAGAAGGCATAGCACTGGCACTCAGTAGCTAACATACAACAGTGGGAGCAAAGATGCTACCACATGTCAGGATGTCAAAAGGGGGGTACCAAATTGTGCAACACAGACATACACAGACATACACAGACACACACAAACACATTTGTGCATGTGTATGTGTGCATGCACACATACATGTGAATTTGGTCCAAACTATGTTTGATCAGCATCTGTTTACTCAAAAACTTGGCTGGCAGGTGTATAAGATTGCTTAACTCTTGGGGTTGGGGAATATGTCCTTTCCTTGATATTGTGTGATGTTGGAGTTATTATGTATAAATAGCATGGAGTGTGGATGATGCAGCTCTCACATCACAGTACCTATCAAAAAATAGTAGGGAAGAAGTGCACTGGCCAAATATTTCCTGGTTAATATGAATAAAAAAATGATGTTTTCTTTTGTGTTAGTTTTAATTTTGCATGAGCTTTGGTTACTGCTTAGCGCATGCATAGTAACATGCCGTTAGTTGCACTGATGACATTATGAATGACAATGTCTGGGTCTTTTTGATTAAATTCAGTAGTCCATATGTCTACCTATCTATCTGTAGATAGATAGATAGATAGATAGATATAGATATATTTCATTTATTTATTTAAATAAATAAATACTAATATAGATACTGATGTATAGATATATATATATAATTCAATACAGATTGATATAGGTATACAGATATAGATATATAGATAGATTAGATAGATATAGATCTATGTATAGATACATATGAAGATGTAGTTCTGAAACAGTTCAGCTATCAGACAGGTAATTCACTCAGAAACTGGAGGTTAATGTGTCTTAGTTATTGAAAGACAGTAGAAGTGCTGTCTTGCATTTGAGAAAGCAATAACCCTGCGGAATCTATTTGAATGTATCTATATTCCACATTGAAAGCACAGATATTGCTTAAGACAGGAGTGCTGACTGCAAATATGTATTATTCAGCTCCCTACCTATAGAAGACATTGCCTTCATGGTAAAGAGATTTATTGTCATATGAGTGTATTTGTCGGACAGTTTGTTAGCAACTGAAATGATGGATCCCCTGCAAATTGAAGGATTTAAGGTAGAATGTCACAGCATGATGGAACAATGAGTCCCCAAATTAAGAAGAAGCAGGTGGAACAGGAAATATCTGATGACTTGTCACATAATGATGCTCTGGGGACTTCAGCAGGAAACCAGTACAAAAGTTCAGTTGGAGTTTCACAGCAGGAGAAGGAGCAGGAAACAGTGGCAACTCTGACGCAGGCAATGTTGTGGGGTGATGGGCCAATGAGTTTCCATATGAAGGAGCAGCAGATGATGCAGGATGCAGCTGAAGAGGATATGTCACAGGAAGATGTTCTGGAACGTTATGTAGAATATCCACAAGAAGCAGAGAGCAAAGAATGTGCCCTCAGTTTAGAAGAAAATTATCTAAGGAAAGAGTTGCTTGATTTAATAGAGATGGACAGATTAAATTAGATGAAAGAAATATATTACAGAAAACAAATAAGACCCAAACTGTTAGAAGTCTGATAAAACAGATGAATACAGTAATCAAGACTATTAACAGAAATCCACGTGATATAACAAATGAAAATAGGATACATTACTGGGCAGCTACATTAATAAAAGATAAAAGTCTTACCCCAAAACATACAGCAATAATGGAAATTAAGGGAAGAAATAAAATGTCATCATGGAAGCATCAAACAGAAAAAATTATAAAGCAATTAAGAAGTGTCACTCTTAGAAGTATACAGAAGAGGGAACAGATCAACAAAATACTTAGAAAAATAGAAGTGTTAAAAGCAATGCACAGAATCAGAACAGACCGGATTCTATCATATAATACTGCCAATAAACAAACTAAAGATATCAGCACAGACAGGAAAAAAATCAGAAGATATGAAGATAAATATAAAGGAAAAGTATAAAATAAACAATTCATTAATGAGTCAAAAAAGTTTTATAGAGATCTGAGAAACAAAGCAAAAGGAACAGAAACACCAGCAAAGAGAGAGAGAGAGAGAAGAAGAAGAAGAAAAAGAAATAGACATATGAAGACCCCATGAAACATAACGAAGATGCAGAATGGACAGAAAAATTGAAAGAAACAGTAAGAAGCTGAAATATACAGGATATGAAATGGATGCAGTAATGGCCAGAGAAACTGAAACAAAATTAAGAAAAGCTCCTAACTGGAAAACCCCAGGCTTAGACACAGTACCTAACTTCTGTCTAAAAGTATTAACATCTTTACACAAAGATTTTCAGCTCCGAGTAAAAATTACTTACATATGCATCCCAGACACCAACCTGGTTAACAACAGGATAATGATACTCCTCCTTAATAGTGAACCTGTAAGGCACCCTAACAACTACATACAAATAAGTTGCTTTCCGACAATGTACACATTTTATACAGGAACTGATGCAGACAGAGTTTACAGTCATTTAGAAAAAAACACAATCAGGGCAATAAAAATGAAAGTTATCTACTCACCATAACTATGCATCTGTGTTGTCCATTTTCGTTCTTCCTCAACATGTGGGTATCAGATTTGACTTGGCCACATATCCACAACGTCACTCCAGAAGAAGAAAGGAAGGAAGGCAGGAGTTGAGTAAGAATAAAAATGGACAACACAGATACATAGTTATGGTGAGTACATAACTTTAAGAACTGATGTTGTCTTTTTCATTCTTCCTCAACATGTGGGACAGAGTCCCCAGCTACATGAATCTTGGGTGGCCCTCATGGAAGAATATTCCGGAGAACTGCAGAACCAAAAGCAGCTCAGCTTCTGGAGATCAAATTTAGTTTGTAATGGGCAATAAAGGCATGAGCATTAGACCACCTAGCTGCTGCACAAATGTTGTCAATGGAAGTTCTAGACCAAAAAGGGGAAGAGGTTGCCATTGATCTAGTAGAATGTGCTTAAGGAGGCTTTGATAGGAAGAGGCCTTGCTGAGTGCAGACAAAAGAAATGCAATCAATAATCCACTTGGCCAGTGTAAATTTAGAAACTGGTGATCCTAATCTGTTCTGTGAGAAAGAAACAAACAGCTTCTTCGATTTCCTAAAATCTTTTGTTCTGTGAAGATAAAAAATAGTTGTCTATGTACATCTAAAAGATGTAGCATGTACTCTCCTTTATTAGAAAAATTAGGGAAGAAGATGGGCAAATTAATTATTTAATTACTATTTGATTCAGACGCTACCTTTAGTAAGAAGGATGGATTTGCTGATAAAGTGACTGTCTTTGTAGAAAATAATAAGGGGCTTTGGAAGACAGAGCCTGGAGTTCAGAAATTTGCCTTGCAGATGTAATACTTACTAGGAATGCTGTTTACCAAGACAAAAATTTTAAATTAGATGGTTCCAAGGGTTATTGGGTCAACCTTTGGAGTATGACTGTTAAATCCCAAGGAGGCAATGGGTCTTTCATTGGAGGCCTAATTAAGAAGTTGCCTTTTAAAAAAGCCTTGCACTACCTAGAAGAAGCTGAAGGGGAAGCTTTTTCTTCTGAGTGAAAATAGGATACTTTGATTGTATAAAAACTAGCACCTTCTTGAAAAATAGATGATAAAAATTCTAGAACTGAAAATATAGGACCAGTGAAAGGGTCATTTCCTTCTGAAGAGATTGAGAATCTTTTCTATTTTCTCCCCTAGATCTTCCTTGTACAAGCTTTCTAGGAAGATAAAAGTATGTGTTTGACTGGGGATGAAAGCCTGGGCTGTCTAGCTTTTAATGGAATTGGAGAAACCATGGGGTCAGTTTGAGGCCTGGAATATTGGGAAGCCTCCCAGTAAATGTGTTGCCATAAGAAATTGGTTGGAGGCGATCGCCCCCTGCCCTACTCTCATTGCCTCTTAACAAAGGGGGTAAGATCAGGTTCCCCCTGTTTTTGATGTACTAGACCGCAAACATGTTATCGGTTTGTATCGCAAAAGTCCCTACAGGAAGTATATCTTGAAAGGCCTGCAATGCTAGCAGGACCACTCTCATCTCCAGGATACTGATATGTGAATTGCTATCTTGGGGGGACCATGTGCCTTGGACCGTCCACTCCAAGAAATACCCCCCACACCCTAATTGGGAGGCATCTGTAGAGTAAAGGGATGACCTAGGTAAACCTTGTCCAATTGAATCCACCAACAAAAATGATCCTTGCAGACTCCAGTGAGTTTGACTGGGAAGGCCAAAGGACGATGCAGAATAGATGACTGAACAGCTAGAATCAATTGGAGAGCATGCATATAGAAATGGGCCATTGGAACTAAGGTTATGGCCAGTGCCATTGACCCTAGATCCTGAAGGACAAGTCTGGCTGGAGGAGAAGTATGAACAAGAATTTGCTGTACTTGAAACTTGATTGTGTCCACATGATGTCCAGGGAGGGAGGCTATCTGACTTACTGTGCTATGAACTTCAGAATATGTACAGGCTGTAGATGAAATTTGGAGGTGTTAACTGAAATGCCTAGCCTTTGACAAAGTTGGAGCAAATAGCCACTGGACTGCTCTAAGAGACACCTGGTTGGGGAGGTGAGGAGTCAGTCATCTAGATATGGAAACACTCAGAATCACAGTTCAGGAGAGCTGCTACCACTGCCATACACTTGGTAAACACCCTGGAGGCTGTGGTGGACTAAAGGGCAAGGCTCTGAACTGATAGCAACTGGCTTCCAACCAAAAGTGCAGAAATCTTTGGGAGTGTCTGTTAATCCTGATGTGCAGAAACACCTCACTAAAACAAACACAGGCCTGGACAGGGGTCCAGAAAGTAAATAGTGTGGGAAGAAATAGTCAGAGAATTGTTATGGCTAGGCTTGTACAGGTGCTAGGGTCGATAGCCTAGTACCAACTTATGAACCTATGAACCTATGAACCCGATCAGTATGTGCACTGAAGCAAGGAGTGAGATCAGACAGTATGCTAACTAATTTATAGGCTTATTCAAATGGTACTTGTAGGGGTAATTATATTGTTAGCAAGTTTCTAGACACTAATAAAAACTATCAACTGCCTCTTTCATATTTTTAAACCAGCCCAGCCTCTAATGAAGTCATTCTGCAATACTCTGTATATATCATACTTTCTTGACCTTATCAAAGTAATCAAAGTAAGCTAACCAATGAAGTTATTTGGTCCTCCCTATATAAATATAAATAAAAGTGTGTAAATACCCCAATAATGTTAGGGAAGGCTCACAGTTTCATAAAGATTTAATTACTGCATTTGATAGGTGCGGTTTAGATATTATGCGAGCTATCATTGTCAACAATGAAGTAGAAATGGAGAAGTTATATGTACAATTGATGAAATTAATCAGAAAATTGTGAATGACTTGTTATTTGATACTGAAACTGAGAGAAAACAAATATCATGACATGTTGAAGGATGTTGAGTTAAAATGCATGAAAGTATTTGAAAGAAAAGCTAAGAAAATTGATAGAGACATGTTTGAATATGGTAACAACATACATTACCTTCACCAAAAACAGGGGGGAGGGTAACAACAATAAATATTCCAACCACGAATCTGTGGCATACAACGAGGTTTTTGACAACCATGACATGTGCAATGACCAAGGTCCATTTTATAATGAAACTGATCCTTTAGAATACCCCTCCCCTCGGAGATCCGAAAGGTTGAAAAAGAAAGAACCCATAAACTACAACAACCGGAGTTTTTGTCAAAATCGAAGGAACAGGCAGTGGAAATAAAAACTGTAGAAGACATAATTATCAATGAATGTGTATACAGTTATAAAGGTTTTAAAATATTTAACTACACTAATCTCACTGTCACTAAAACACATTTCAATTTGTTTTCCAAAGGTTTTACCTACATTCCCAGGGTCAAAGCCAACTTGGTTGATTTATTGGTGGATGTTAAAATGTTTGTGAGACAAAAGAACGTTGAGATACTTTTTAATGGTTTAGATAAAAGAGAGAGTACTAGTATTTTAAAGAAAAAGAGTACTTTTAACCCACCGTTACATCCACAGCTCAAAAATTTTGAAAATGTTTTAGAGAAGCGTCTTAGAGATGAGCTTAAATTTAATAAAGTACCCCCCAATCTCACAAAGGATGAATTCAACATCCTTGATTCTTGTAGAACAGACAAGAATCTCAGAGTCATGAAGCCTGATAAAGAAGGAGGAGTGGTTCTGATGGACCAAATAGACTCTGAAGTCAAAATGCTTAACATGTTGAATGATGAAAATACATATGAAAAAGTGTCCTTGAATATGTTTAGCATTGCGAAAAGGAAAGTTTCAATATGTCTTAATGACTTACTTCTTGAGGGGCTTATTGACTTAGAAACTTACAACTACCTACATGTTGAGAAACCAAAAATTCCTTCTATTTTTGGTATACCCAAGGTCCACAAGAACCATTTGGACCCACCTCTTAGACCCATTGTTACAGCGGAGGGCTCTTTGACAGCCCCCCTAGCCAAATATATTGACTTCCATTTGAAGCCATTTATATTGGAACGTTCCAACATTTTAAAAGACTCGTAGGATTTTTTGAAACACATTGATGCCCTACAGAAAACAAATACCCCATTTTTTATTTCTTTGGATGTGGTGAACCTATTTACTTGTATTCCCCATGAAACAGGTCTTTTATGGTTTGAGCAATTTTTGGAGAGTCAAATTTCCATTTCTTTTAGCAGGTTTCGTACCTGTTTGATTCTTATGGACTTAATTTTGAAAAACAATTTTATATCCTTTCAAGGTGAGTATTACAGACAATTAAAGGGTGTAGCCATGGGTGTACATTGTGCCCCCTTATATGTCAACATTATATTACTCAGTTGGGAAAATAAATGTGTTTTCAATTCCCATTTCAAAATTTTGTGGAATTACTATGGTCGTTTTTTTGGACGACATTTGTCTTTTTTGGAATGGCACTGCTGACCAGTTTCTTGAGTTTTACGAATATGTCTCACATGCCACTGATTTTCTAAAATTTACTTACAAAATAGACAGTTCCCAACTTGTTTTTTTAGATGTGAGCATACAGAGAATAAATCAGGGGTTGAAATCTAAAATTTATATGAAGGAGACCTTTTCTAACACCTACATGCATTTTTCTAGTTCTGATCCCCCTTATCAAAAGAAGGCAATTGTCAAGGGTCAGCTAGTAAGAGCTAGCAGGATGACCTCAGATGAGACAGATTTCCAGATAGAATGTGAATTTATTGCAAGTATGTTTCGAGAAAGAGGTTACCCCGATGATTTGTTAGAAAGACTGATACAAGAAGTTAAAACATCAAGGACCACAAGGTTTTTGCCTATCCTGGGGAATTCAACAAAATTTTTTGGCAACACCAACACTAAAAACAATTCTACAGTAGATATAAAACACTACAATTCAGCTTTGACTATTACTTTCAACGGCAAAACCAACATAGTTAAAAATATTATTAATGATGAGTGGAATAGGTTTGCCAGTTTTTCAGATTTGAATCTGAACGTTGAAGAACCTTTAAAAGTAGTAATTAAAAAAGGACGTAACATTAAGAACATACTTGAGGGTGGAAAACAGGTCACACATCTCTCAAACAAGTTGGAAGCTGTCATTACTGTGTTAACATCAATGAAGGTGAGAAAATATATTTGAAAAGTAGAGGCAAAATTATTACCACTAAAGGATTTGCAAATTGCAATACTTGTGGTTTGGTATACATGGTGACCTGTGAGGCATGTGATTCCTTTTATATAGGGAAAACCGAGAGAAGGCTGAGACTAAGGTTGTATGAGCACCTATATGATGTAAGGAAGGAAAACACTAACAACGCTTTGTTTAAACATACTTTAATATGTAAATCTGCAAAATTCCTATTCTTCGTCATAGAGGTATTTCCCCCCAATCCCAGGAGTGGTCCTTGGGAGGCCTCTTTAGAATACAGAGAGTTATTTTGGCAATTAATGCTTGAGGCTAGCAGTCACCCAGGTTTAAATGAAATTATCTCTCTAAAACCTGTATTAAAGTTGAGATCAGCCAAGTTATAACCACTCACCCATATATCAGTTGTACCTATATATATATTTTTTTATATATATTTTTTAAACACGTTTTAATATTTTTCATACATACATTTTTACATGTTTTTCAAACATTTTGCACACAGGTACATTTTTTATGTATTAATTAAAATGTTTTTTTTTTATGTATTAATTAAAATGGTTTTTAGAGCATACAATATTTATATTACATTTTTACTATGTATTCCTGCCTGTAAAGTTTTTGTTTCACCACTAGATGGTGATATTGTTTCTTTGATTTTGTTAAGAAATCTGTAATTTCAATAACAAGGATGTTAATTGAATGTATTAACATTTTAATTAGTTAGGAGACACCATTGTTAGATTCAAATAACATCTGGCTTACAAATTTAGCACAATGAGCACTGTTTGGCTTTTCTGATGAAGTGCATGTCGACAAAAACACGCTGAGAACTGTAGTATTGTTATTGTTTTTGTTTCTGTTCTGTGAGGTTTGTTCGTGGAGTGAAAATAAACATCTTTTGCTGATCTGCTGTGCCTGTCTTTTGAGTTTACCAGTGTGAGTTTGGGCACATTGACCACTTATTTTTAAATATAAATAAAACTTTTGTACTGTATTATTACCACCACAATAGATAGACACATACATACAGACAAACACACACACACACACACACACACACACACACACACTCACACACACACACATATTCTTTCACTAATGTATTTTGGATTTAGCTTGACAATACATAAGCAGAGCAAAATACTTAATATTTCAAGTTTTTCAGACTTGAACAATCTTTCACTGACATTGGTCAGGACATCCCCAAGGAGGGTGTCCTTCTGATACGAGTAACATTGGTCTATATGGACCACTGTTTTGGTGGATGTGAACAGCACTGGGTCAACTGTATATTTACTGTCAAGTTCAAGTTTGGCAAATGAAAAGTTAGGTCATTAGTAAATAGTGAGAATTGCAGAAAGTGTAAAACAAATGCCTATGGAGCACCACTGTAGATATACACAGGTTGTGTGCAGCTGGCTGCACATATTACTTTTAATGGCCTTTCCAAGAAATTATCATTAAAATAGCTGAGAGTCCAGTTCCAAAACATACTATTTCCTTTCATCCTTTGCATTCAGTCAAGATGATCATCAGCTCTGATCATCCCTTTTGGTCTTTACCTAAGTGTCCCTTGTACTAACCCTAGTGCTGGACTGCCTTCTTTGTGCAGGTAGGGAAGGAGAAATGGAAGTCTGAGCTAAGAAGGCAATAGCATTACTTATACTGCCCTGCAAGTCAGGGGACTTTATTATGCTATATTTGTGTGCAGCTGCTGATGTCATGCCAGCATTATACATAGTATCACTCAGCTCCAGTCTCTTCCATTAATGATGAATCTATGACAGTTTGATCTGCATTTAAAGCATTGCCTCCATCAGTGGGTAAGTACTTCATTGAAGGCAGAAAAAAAATTCCCTCCAGGAATGAGTGAGACAACTACTGCCTTCTCAAACCAGACCAATTAGGTTGTCAGGAGACCATGCCTAGAATCAAACTCAGGTTTTCTGGGATAAAACCATCCATCCTGCTAGTATCTCTGTGCTGCAGAACTGTATACATGGAAACACTTCATAAGGGCCTTAATATTTCTATACATCTGCATTACATATTGTTATAATTTATGCATAATTTATGCATGTCAATAACTGTATCTAACATATCTACCACTAACGTATACCTAATTGTTAATAATTTGTTTATCTTTCTTTTTGATTTTCTTTATAAATTTCAAGCTTTTCTCCCAGGGCTTCCATTGAAAAAGTATGTCTTATGGCCTAGTCAGACTCTCCTGGTAAACAAATTCAAATCAGTCAATCAATCAATCAATCAATCAATCAATCAATACAATTTCGGGAAGATGTGTTGAAGATGTGAAATACTGTTATATTTGGTAGCATGATCAACCAGCTAGATTTGTAGTAATTCCTCTGTAAATTATCTAGTTTGGTTAGGTTGATTAAAAAATTTATGTCCAGAGCAGTTTTAGGAGAGGCTCCATTTGCCTACAGTGTTACCCGGAAGAATTCACTTAACCAGAAATTGCTACTAGGTAACCCCTGAAAATGGACACTTGTATCCAATGAGCTTATCCAGTTAATAATCCTTCTACCCATCCTCAACCCCTTTTTTCCATTTTGCACATGAGGGTTGGGCTGTCACTTCAGTGGTGGCAATCATCTCAAGCCAAGGTTTACACCAGTGTGTGGCTAGCCCTGCCACAGTAGTTCATTCATAGCACCTACTCGCACACACACTCTTACCTATGGCCAATTTAGAGTGTCCAGTCCACCTACTGCATGTCTTTGGAATATGGGAGGAAACCAGAACACCCAGAGAAAACCCACGTGACCACAGGGAGGACATGCAAACTCTGCACAGAAGGCAACCCCATGCAGTCTTTTGGGTTGTTCTCTTCCTTACTGTATGCAACATCATTCTAGCAGGAAAAAAGAGCGGTGTGTGTTACATGCAAATGAGTGTCAGTATGGTAACAGGAGTCAGAACATACGTAAGTGATGAAACCAAACATGTTGATATGATTCAGAAATGTATAACACATTTACACTATGAGATGTAGAAATCACCTTCATTTTCCAGTCAACAGGAGTATTGTCCATGCTAAAATGCTAGGAGTATCATCTGCTTTAGTGGTGACTGACTTCTGATATCCTTTCCGTCTAGGTCAACTTAGCAGGTATCTAAACATCACCCTATCCCCCATTTGGTGTTCACCTTCATTATGTTTATGTATGTGTGTATATATATATGTATATATATATATATATATATATATATATATATATATATATATATATGTGTGTGTGTATGTATATATATATATATATATATATATATATATATATATATATATATATATATATATATATATATATTTATATATACACTCCTGTACTCCATTTGAAGTTTGAAGATTTGAAACTTCAAGCTTTAGAAGGAGATCTATACATCTGGGATATTCATGTTTTTATATGTCACCCAAATGCTCCAAGATTCGAACCATGACTCCTGTTTGTTTGACCCACATACCATTTCAGAGATTCACATTCACATCCAATAATGTACACCATCACCAAAGACTCACAGCTAAAATAACCATTGGAAACATAAGGTGTATCATTGATTTTTGTTCCATGGAGATTTTTCAATTTTGAATATACTTTGGAATGACTACAAGCAAATGTAAACATACCTACACTGTTTTGCCTTTCAAACCATGTTACAGACTTAAAACTTAACTATTCCTTTAAATTACTGTGCCTCTTATAAGAAAAAGTCACAAATCTGGGAAAAGGAATACCTACCAATTCATTACTGCCAATAATATGCCAATCATCTCTAATAACAGTTTCCATAACCGATGAAAAAATTAGTATATTCAGATACAAAGAACAACCTGTCTTTATTGTCCGCTTTTTCTACAGCATTCCTACTACATTGCAACCTTCTTCTCCCTTCAGTCACCTTATTTTCAGCTTCACAAAATTGTACATCAGAATACTCCTTACTTTTAGGTCTGTTTTTTTACCTTGTTCTCAAGGATGCTCTCTAAAATTTACCATATGGTAAATTAGACCTGTGACGTGGTCACTGAAGTTTTCCAGATGCAAATGGGGACCTAATGGGACGTTCTTTCAAGACATGGCACAGGCCATGTGCGATTCAATATGGGAGATTGCAATGGAGATCATTCTAGTTGTTTGACCCCAATCAAAGAGGGCCCTGTGGAATGTAAGGATTGTCTCTGTTTTCCAATCATGCCATGCTGTCACCATGGTGTGCTCCTACTTGGTAATCTTTCATTATTAAGCACAAGTCTGTGCACCATCCCATACTGCAGTCATGGTTTTAATATGTACCTTGTGATACACACTTCACAATCCAGATCATAGGGGGCTGTATAGTTTCACTGCATTATGACACATATCACCATTGTGTCATGTGATCTTCATATGCTATCATTTATGCTGACAAGGTTACAGACATTTAGGTAAAGTATTCCTGCACTCTATATGTGGCTTACCTCACCTGCCTAGACTGGCCCATGAGAATCTTATTTTTCATCCAGTTTGACCTTGTATGTGACAGATAGGTCTAAAGCAGGTTGCGGTCTGGCAGTTTCACACTCTCATTCTGTAGACAGCGCTCATGTGACTACATGGAAAGGTAATGACATATGACAAGTGTGATACATTATACCCACTAAGTTTGATGACATTCCATGCACATGCTACTGTAGTGCTATTCTCCCATTAATATATGCACATGGCTGATATATGTGCATACTTTGCACACATTATTGTGAAACATTGGCTTCTGGCATGTTTTTTGACATAATGCCATTTCTGTGTATTTGCTATGTCTGTGACATTGGTGTGTCACAGAGTCCCACTCTCACTCTGAACTTGCGTGTGATGTTTCATGCTCATTTATGTGTCTTGTATTACACAGTTTTCTCCTACTGTCATAATTTATGGCCTGGGCTCTAAGTTCTGTATAATATTTCTCTTTGTTATATGGCGTTAATGGCAAGGATTAATGTTTAACATTTTTTTGATATTTTATAATTGTATCATATTAATGGCACAAGTAATAAATCATTATAGGTTCATAGGTTCATAGGTAGGTACTAGGCTCTCTGCCCGAGGGTTCACAGGCCTAGCCAGAGTGTGTCGGCTTTCGCCACCCCATTGATTAATTGACTGATCCTCTGTCAAGCAGACCCAATGAAGTGATCCCAGGGATGTATTTTCTGTTACCCATCCACTCGTCAAGGTTTCGCTTGAAGAGTGTTAGTGAGGGGCTCTGCCTAATGTAGTTTGTAATTTTGTTCCAAAGCATGGGGAGTCTCTGTGACAGGAATCTATCCCTCCAGCATGTTCTATTTATTGCTGTGGCAAGGTTTAGCTCAATACAGCGTGTGTCTCGCAGTGACTTGGAGCATGTCCATCAATTCTGAGTTGGACATGGCTTTGAAAGTCAGGCAGAGATCACCTCTGAGTAAGCGATATGCCACTGAGTACAGCCGGAGTTTTTTCAGCCGGGCTGCATTGAACATATGTTTGAGGCCAGTAGTCCTCTTGGTGAGGTACCTTTGTAGTCTCTCCAGCTGTTGGAAGTGTCTTGTGAGGTACATCCCAAATGGGGCATTGTACTCTATGATGGGTCTGATGAGTGATGAGTAGAGGGGCACTATAACCTCTTTATTTCTAGATGCAAACCCTTTAGTAATTAGATGGGCCACATAGAAGGATTTCCTAACTACGTTGGCAATATGATTGTCAAAGTAGAGATTACTATCTACCTGGGTGCCCAGATCTCATATTACCTCTTCTGTATTAAGGGGGCTGCCACCTATGTGGTAATTCGTGGGTGTTTTGTTTTTCCCAAATGGGATGACTATGCATTTTTTGACATTTAGCTTGAGGCCATGACTTTGACATCAGGTGACCGTCTCAGTAAGGCCCTTTTGGAGGATGTCCGTGTCAGCCGGGGAGTCAATTATGGCTCCCAGTTTGAAGTCATCAGTGAACTTGGTTAGCCATAGTCCTCCTGTGTTTGCCTGTACTTCTGAGAAGTATATGCCAAACAGTAGGGGTCCCAGGACCGAGCCTTGTGGGACACCACTTGTGACTGGTTTAGAGTCAGACCTGGAGCCTGCTATTTTTACCATGTGAGTTCTGTTTGTAAGCCAGTTGGCAACTCATCTCGTGACATACGGGTTTATGTTCAGGCTAGTGAGTTTTTCTGTAATACCTGAGTGGGGAATGGTGTCAAAAGCCTTGGCGAGGTCAGGTAGGCTGTGTGAACAACCTTTCCCTCGTCTATGGCCTTGGTGACTGTCTCGAAGAAGTCAACCAGGTTTAGTAGGCATTATCTCCCTTAACAAAGCCGAAGTGGGTCGGGTCAAGTGTTTGTATTGCATAGTCTTGTTATTATGGTAAAACACTATTATACCATTCCTATATTTTCTCTTCTGATGTCTGTGCACCTTTGCTGCCTGTTACACATGTTAACATACCTGGGTGGTTTTCATTATGTATAATATGTTTGGATTGTTTTGCATGCCCCTAACAGTGATAAACACAAATCACCTCTTGTAATGGAATATTATGAACGAGTATTGCTCCTTCAAGTGGTGTGCCAGAGTTGTATATACACGACTGTTCTATAATCAAGTCATACATATTTACATGTAATATTGTTATTCCTTTTTGCGAGTGTGCTACTTGATCTCTTAGGTCCGCATGGTGGTATATATGTATTTGTAATATTCAATCTTACTTTTGCTATTTACCTATGCTAATTGCTATTTACTTTTTGTATGTTACTGTGTTGTTTGTGTCATTGATACACAGACATGGTAATAGTCATCACAAATGCATGCTGAACGCATGTCAAACATTGACCCTTTGCTGCATGTATCTTGCAGGGAATTTGCAGTCCATCTTGTGTTAGAAAGCATATGTAATGTTTTTACTTGTATACATATGTCTTGTGTTTTTATGTGCCTGCTTTTTCAAGCATGCATTTCCTTACTATGGTGGACACATGTTGCCCATTTCCTTGTCCTTTATCATTTTTGGCTATTTGTTACACATCTACATGGCATATGCATGTGTTATTGTGCACCTCTGTGTACCATATCATCACTGGCCTGTAGATGTACTGGGCTTATACAATGTTCTGCCACCATAATGGGCTGTCATACACATTCAATGCATATCCACACACTGTGGTGGTCATTGTGATGTTTTCACCTGTGTTCATGTTTAATTTGTTTGCCATGCATTCCTCAACATACTTTCCATGATTCCTGCATAACTATGTATGCACAGGCTTGCATTGTTTAATTTTTCATATGAATATCCGATTTAATAATGTACCTGTATCAGCATGTGATACCTACATGATGATTTCACATTGCATGCCATTGGTGGGGGTATGTTTGCTGAGCATTCTGTACATTCTGCTTGCCTGATAACATGGCATGTCACATATCTACATATCTACATTGCATACCTGAACACTATCTGTGTTAGCTCTGGCATGTAATGTCTACTTTTACATCATTATCTTATCTCTCTTATCCTACTATGTGTCTTGTATAGTTAATGGTTTATTACGCAACCACATTATTCTTTATCTAAAGTACTACTGCTTGGCACTGTGCTTAGTTATTTGCCTATTGCATGCAGGGTTGGAGGTTCTAATCTGAATTTAGCTTGTTTGTTCCTACATTTTCCTACATGGACTTGTACAACCTTGCTGTTGCTTGGCTTACATTTGCACTGCCAACATCAGTTGTGCTCCTTTTGGTATGATTGTCACAGTTTGCAATAACTCAGCACTGCTTTGTGTATTCATACATAATGTATTATTGAGACGCATCATGGCTGGTATGCTTTTCTACCCTGCTTGTCATATTTCCTTAAACCATATGGTACAGTCCATATGTGTGTTCATAGGTTCATAGGTTCATAGGTTCATACTAGGCTATCTGCCCAAGGGCATTTACAAGCCTAGCCCATAGTTTTGTGGCTTACGCCACCCCTTTAGTATGGGGAACTATACCCATTATTTTGCTGTGCCTCTGTCGAGCAGTGACACTGAGGTAATCCCTGGGGTATATCTGCGATCTCCCATCCATTGGTCAAGATTTCTCTTGAACAAGGCCAGCGAGGTGCTCTGCCTCACATATACCGGGATTTTATTCCACAGCATAGGGAGTCTTTGGGTGATGAATCTATCCCTCCAGCACGTCCTATTAATAGCCGTGTCGAGGTTTAAGTGTCCCGCCCTTGTGGCTCTGACGGATCTAGATTTTTTGAGGTGAAGCATATTCATCAAATCTGGGTTTGACATGGCCTTGTATGTTAGGCAAAGGTCACCTCTAAGCAAGCGTGCGACTGAATAGAGCTGGAGTTCTTTCAGTCGGGCAGCATAGGACAGATGTTTGAGACCCTTTATCCTTTTGGTGAGGAACTTTTGTGGCCTCTCCAGCTGCTGCAAGTGTCGGGTCAGATACATTCCGAATGGGGCATTGTACTCAATCATTGGTCTGATGAGTGATGAGTATAGGGAGACTATGACCTCCCTTGATCTAGATGAAAATCCCTTCATGATAAGGTGGGCAATGTAGAAGGTCTTCCTAACTACTATAGCTACATGGGTGTCGAATGACAGACTACTATCAACCTGGGTCCCCAGGTCCCTGATAACTTCTTCTGTGCTCAGTGGATTGCCACCTATTTGGTAGCTAGGGGTAACCTTGTTTTTCCCGAAGGGTATGACTATGCATTTTTTGGCATTTAACTTTAGGCCATGGCTCTGGCACCAGTTATCCGTTTCTGTGAGACCCTTCTGAAGGATATCTGTGTCAGATGTGTTTTCTACTATGGCGCCCAGTTTGCAGTCATCTGCAAACTTTGTCAGCCATAACCCTCCTGTGTTTGCTTGTACTGGAAAAGTAGATGCCAAACAAGAGTGGGCCCAGGACTGAGCCCTGTGGTACACCACTTGTGACAGGCTTTGAGTCTGACATGGCGCCAGCAACTCTGACCCTGTGGGTTCTGTCACTCAGCCAGTTTGCAACCCATCTTGTGATGTATGGGTTAACATTTAAGCTGATGAGTTTTTCAATGATACCCGAGTGGGGTATTGTATCGAAGGCCTTCGCCAGATCGAGGTAGGCTGTATGGACTGCCTTCCCTCATCAATGGCTTTGGTGACTGTTTCAAAAAGTCAACCAAGTTTAGAAGGCATGATCTGCCTTTGACAAAGCCAAACTGGGATGGATCCAAAGTCTGCAAATTCCCTATGTCTTTATTTATGAGGTCCATTATGATCCTCTCCATGGCTTTGCAGATAAGGCTTGTCAAGCTAATGGGCCGGTAATTTCCAGGGTCGGTGGAGGCACCGCCTTTGTGAAGTGGGACCACAGTTGCAGTGTGCCACTCCTGGGCACGTATCCAGAGGTAAGACTATGATTAAACAGCTGTCCTAGCTGTGGGTTTAATTCCTCGTTGAGTTCGTGGAGCACACAGCCGGGGACACCATCAGGTCCCATGGATGCTGTGTTTTTGCTTTGGAGAGAGCAGTTCTCACTTGGGCGTTGGAGATGTTTGGGGCTGCAATCGCTTGGTATAGATATCTCTCCTTTTGGGGAGGGGAGAAGTTTGCACTGAACCTGTCAGCCAGTATGTTGGCAATGTCTGTAGGATCAGTAATCTTCACATCATTTTGAACTAGTTCTGAGCATATCTGGGAGTTTCCTCCCAGGTTTCTAACATAGCTAAAGAAGGCCTTATGATTGTCTTTTGAGTCTTTAGCTATTTTTCTCTCAAAATTTGCTTTGGATGATTTTATGAGAGCTCTTAGTTTTTACTTATAGTGATCAAGGGTTTCTTACCTTTTAAGGATTTTGCTCTATCTTGTAGTAGCTTCCTCCTTTTGTTGTAGAGTTTGTTTATGGCTGGGGTCCACCAGACTGGACGCTTGCCTTTGGTACAAAGAGTCTTTGTTTTGCTTGGGATTGCCTTATCCATGCAGTCCTGCAGGTGCTGGTAGAAGGCATTTGTAAGTGATTCAGCGGCTTGAGTACTGTTTTCCGCCGGCTCGGGGGCCTTAAAGGAGACCACACTAGTCTTTAGAAGTGTGAAGTCGGCTTTTGAGAAGTTCTTTACTGTGGTCTTTTTTATTTCAGGTGGGGGTGGGATGAGGACCTCCAGCAAGATTAGTTTGTGATCTGATCTCACCAGTGAGGGGTAAACTTCCGGTGTTGAACATTGTGCTCCCATGTTCGTGATGATGAGATCAAGTATGTTTTCTCCTCTTGTGGGGATGGTGACTAGTTGTTCCATGGCATTTGAGTTTATGAATTCCAGGAACTTTTGGGCTAGGGTGTTTGGGCTTGAGTAGTGTTCCAGGTCTATATTAGGGTAATTGAAGTCACCTAGTATGATGGTGTTTGGTGATACATTTATCCCCTCTAGTGTTTTCAGGAAGGCCATGTGAGGTTCCTGAGTTTGTGAGGGTGGCCTGTAACATGCTACAATTTGCAGAGCAGTCTTGCCTATGGTTAATTGCACCTGGATGCTCTCCGATGCATCGTGCGTTGCCACCAGTCTTGAGGTGTGGGTGTCCTTGATGAATATGGATACCCCCCCTCCTTTCTTGGTATTGTCCGGATTTTGGGGCCGGAACGCATGATAAGAGGTAAAACCTGATAGTGCTGGGGTGCTCTCAGGAGCCTTGAACCAGGTTTCTGTCACTGCACAGACATCGATGTTCTCCATACTGAGAAGGGCCTCGAGTGCATGCATTTTGAGATTTAGACTTCTGGCATTGAGCAGCATTACCCTTAGTTTTTTTCCTTTTTGTGTTCTAGGGTGGTAGGTTTAGAATTTGAGCCTTGCCTAAAAAGGCACTATGGGGTGGCAAGAGCCTTTGCCAATATCCGAATCCCAGGGTGACAGGTGCAAGCCGTCCCTTGCGAAGCAGCGTGGCTTGTCCAGCATGTCATCCCAGGCAGACAGACATTGGATCCCCTTTGAATGACACCAGAGTTTAAGCCAATTGTTAAAGCTGATCATCTTATCTCTGTATTGTGGCATCATTCTTGGTGAAGGTAGGATACTGCTCAAGGTCAGGGTCATACCTGCCTGGGCTACATAATCAGAGAGCTCCTCAATGTCTCTTTTCATGTAGTCCAAGGAGGTACGCCTCAGGTCGTTTACACCAGCGTGGGCAATGACTGAGTCGTATTTGTACCTGCTGTTGAGAGACCTGAGTGCTTGCGTTATGTGGCGGATTCTAGCGCCCGACAGGCAGCTTACTGTGACCTTCTCCTTACTCAGTCTGGTGAGCGGGACGTCAGTGTGTCTGACTATGGAGTCACCAATGACTAGTGTGTCTGGCATTGTGTTTGGCCTTAAGGGCTGTGACTGTTTGACACTCTGACTGTGAGGTCTATGTGTTGCAGGTGTTGTGTTCTGAGGTGGTGGTTGTTTGGGTGTCTGCTTTGGTGGCCTCTGCTGTTTTGGTAGATTTTTGATCAGAGCCGCCGAGTATGTCTTTGTGTGTTTATGTGTATGATTTGAGGTTGTGATGGTACTATGTGAGACTGGGTCTATAGTGTGTGTGGTAACCTTCTCCTCCTGACTGGTCTTGCCAGTCCTATGTTGAGAGAGCT
>NC_056730.1:129728969-129756469 GCF_019279795.1 Protopterus annectens | reverse complement strand
TTTTCTTGACTTGTCCCTGGTTCTGTTGAAATTTGTCCTCAATTGGTTGAGAGGTCTGGTTGTGATAGGTTACAGAGATGAAGGAAGTGGGTTTATCACTGGGCACAGCAGTTGTGATAGGTTACAGAGATGAAGGAAGTGGATTTATCACTGGGCACAGCAGTTGTGATAGGTTACAGAGATGAAGGAAGTGGGTTTATCACTGGGCACAGCAGTTGTGATAGGTTACAAAGATGAAGGAAGTGGGTTTATCACTGGGCACAGCAGTTGTGATAGGTTACAGAGATGAAGGAAGTGGGTTTATCACTGGGCACAGCAGTTGTGATAGGTTACAGAGATGAAGGAAGTGGGTTTATCACTGGGCACAGCAGTTGTGATAGGTTACAGAGATGAAGGAAGTGGTTTTATCACTGGGCACAGCAGTTGTGATAGGTCACAGAGATGAAGGAAGTGGTTTTATCACTGGGCACAGCAGTTGTGATAGGTCACAGAGATGAAGGAAGTGGTTTTATCACTGGGCACAGCAGTTGTGATAGGTTACAGAGATGAAGGAAGTGGGTTTATCACTGGGCACAGCAGTTGTGATAGGTCACAGAGATGAAGGAAGTGGGTTTATCACTGGGCACAGCAGTTGTGATAGGTTACAGAGATGAAGGAAGTGGGTTTATCACTGGGCACAGCAGTTGTGATAGGTCACAGAGATGAAGGAAGTGGTTTTATCACTGGGCACAGCAGTTGTGATAGGTTACAGAGATGAAGGAAGTGGGTTTATCACTGGGCACAGCAGTTGTGATAGGTTACAAAGATGAAGGAAGTGGGTTTATCACTGGGCACAGCAGTTGTGATAGGTTACAAAGATGAAGGAAGTGGGTTTATCACTGTTGTTGTGATAGGTTACGGAGATTAAGGAAGTGGTTAGCTGCACATTTTGAGATAAGGGAAAATGAGGAGAAGAGCTGCTTAAGAGGATATTAGAACTAGTCAGGGATGGTGTTTTGTAATTTTGTGACTTAATTTGCATATAGTTAAGTTGCTTGCTGAGGGTTTTAATTTGGTCGTAGTAAGAACAGCTTGAACACTTCATCTTAACTGTCTGTTAGGAGCATTGTTTGACAGAAATCTTTGTAATGCTGGGCATTTTTTAGGTTGCTATAGCAGGGTTTGAGTTGTGATTAACTAGGAATAGGTGAGATAATTAGTTAATTCTAATCAATGCATTTGATTTAATGCAAAGCAGTGATAGGTATATGAAGGAAGGTTGGAGGCAAATTCTGCAATTGTGTTGTAGCAAGAGCTTAGATTTGTTATAAGGTTAGATTTTAGGTCTGTTAAGTATGGGTGAAGCATACAGTAGTGATGGCAGTAGGAAAGTAGTGGCTATGTTTTATGGTTCTATTTGTTAGGCATTATTTGCATCTATATTACATGAAATATATGCAGGTCATATTTCAGGTTGTCCTCTATGATTATACAGCAGTTTGGTTTAAGATGCAACTTCAAGGGTGTGTTAATTTCAGAGGTGAGGGTGAAAGTTTAAGCTCATTACTGTTTTTAGGGATGAAAAGCATGAATTTTGTTTTGTTAGGATTAAAACGAGCTGAGAGTTGGAAAGCCATATTTCAATAGAGGTTACAAAGTCTTGTGCAATTTTTTGTATTGATGAGATAGTAACAGCTGAGCAGTTGAGAGTGGAGTTATCTGTGCAAAGATTTATGTTGGCATCAGTGGATGCCTTCTGTAAGGTGCTGGTGTAGATATTAAAGAGTAGTTGACCAAGAATGGACCTGTTTGGTAGTCTTATAGTTGTAGGAAGGAGTTTGCTGCCGCTTTACTGCCTGTTGTCTGTCAGAGAGGTAGTTGTGGAACCAGGATGTTACAAAATTGAGAGAGGTTTAATAGAGTACATCAGTTAGTAGATTTTTATGTGGAACAGCATCAAATACTTTGGATAAATCAAAGAAGATGGATGATATATTTTTGGCATCTACTTCCCGGATGTCAAAGCCTATATCAAAGCTTTCAGCTGACCAAGTTCACAGATAATTGCATACTGAGAGCAGTCATTGAATCCTCCGAAGATAAGAACATCCTTCAGGGAGGTCTAATACAGACAAACACTTGGTGCAAAGCCAAGGCTTAAAACTATTGTCTAGAGAGGTCATCACATCAGTATACTCTGCCCTCATTAGACCCATCAGAGAGTATAATGCCCCCTTTGGTATGTACTTGACCTGATGGGTCTACTTCTATTTACTGAAATACCACGTACCCAAATCTCATTAAACCAAAATGATAACACCAAATGTTCACTTAGACGAACATTGACATCACCAGAATTTTAAACAGGGAAAGGAGGTACTTGGCCAACATTCAACATCAAACACACAGAGGTATGTCAAGCCCACCCAGGTGAGGGGATTCTCCCTACACCTTCCAATGTGAGGGGGTTGCACCTCCCACACACCTACCAACTATATATACCATCTTTGAGATTGCACTATAGTGGGGAAAAGGGCAAATTTCACCATGTTGGCTAATTGTCTCCTTTCCCTTTTTAAAATTCCAGTGATGTGAACATTTGTTTAAATGAATGTTCTGTGTTGTCACTAAGATCTAGTGAGATTTAAGTAAGTGGTAGTTCTGTAAATAAAATTAGACCCGACCAGACACATGCAGCAACTGGAATATCCACAAAGGTTTCTTACAAAAAGATCACAGAGAATAAACACAATCTCCCATGCTGATCACCTCAAAGCCCCTATCTCTTTACTCAGTATCATGCAGACTTCTGAGAGGTGATCTTTGCCTGGCATACAAGGCATACATGGACCCTGTTTTAATTAACCCTTTATACTGCCACAAAACAAACAGCATCAGGACTACTAAATTAAAAGACCTAAATTTTGCTTGCAACATAAATAGGACATGTTGGAGAGGCAAATATATTTCTCAGACAATTTGCATTCTCTATAACAGGCTCACAATTCAAGTGAAACAGAATTCTTCATATCCCTTTTTTCAGTGAATCTTGGACCAATGGGTGGGAAATAGGAAATTCAACACTGGTCTGCTCCTATGTCTCTGATGGAGAGAGGCAGTCAGTAAATCACCACCTATATAAATCTAATTTGTGGGTCATATGTGGGTTGTAGCTCTAGGGTTCTAAGGACCCTAGTGGTCATTAGCCTAGTATATAGCTATGAAAGTATACAAGGTGTCCTTTAAGCTGTTCTAAATTGATAGAGGTGCTATGTTTAGGCCTGAAACCATGCTGGGTCTTTGTGATATTGCTGTTAGTAGTTAAGTAGTTCAGAAGCTGCCTGTGTATACATATTTCTAGGATCTTGGCTAATAGGAAGAGAATGGTAATGAGTTTGTAATTAGGGAAGTGAGGGGAAGTCCCACCTTTTTGTAGGGAATATTGCACGTTAAGGATATGGCTTTCTTTTACAGAGCGATTGATAAGTATAGTCATGGGATACACTGATGCCATAGCAAGGTATTCTGGTGGTAAGTTATATAGTAGACATTCGGATTTGTTTTTGGAAGAAGAATAGGGTAGAGTGTGTTTGAGGTAGTGATGGAAGAGAAGCGATTTTAGGGTTACATTTTAGTACTTTAAGGACAATAGTAAAGCAATGAGAGTTAAACTGGTCAGCTATAGGTTCAGTGCTAGTGTTTCTTTTTTTTTTTTTGTGGGGTTGTTGTGGTGGATTGTTCTGCTTTGAGCAGGTTATTAACAGACTTGCAGAAAAGTTTAGGATTATTATTGTGTTATTGTTGGTGAAGGTTAAAGTAATATTTTGCTTATCATTTTGTATTTGGCACTTAGTAAGACTTCTTAGTTGTCTGAATTTTTTAAGTGTAGAATGGGATTTGGTTTGCAGCCAGGTCTTCCATGCTGTGTCTGTTGATTAAGCTGTTTGGTATCTTTAGTAAGCCATGAAAAGGGTTTGGATTTTATTTAGTTGTTTTTTTCTGTCTTGAGAGATCCTTGTTGATTTAAAATATCTAGGAAGGTACAGCTAAGACAGACACTTGGTGGCAGTGAAGAGTTACCGAATAGCTGGGTAACTACAGCAGAGCTAGTAAGGGAGATGGCTAGAAGGGTGCTTGGTGTGACATCTGGAAAGAGGAAGGAGGACAAGGAGACCTGGTGGTGGAATGAGGACATACAGCAGAGTATACTGAGAAAGAGGTTGGCAAAGAAGAAGTGGGATTGCCAGAGAGATTAATAAAGTAGATAGGAGTAGAAGTAGATGAGGTGCATGGCAAAGAGAGAGGTGGCAAAGGCTAAGGATAAGGCATATGAAGAGTTGTATGAAAGGTTGGACACTAAGGAGGGAGAAAAGGACCTGTACTGATTGGCTAGACAGAGGGACCAAGCTAGGAAAGATGTGCAGAAGGTAAGGGTGATAAAGGATAATGAGGGAAACATACTCGCAAGTGAGAAGAGTGTGTTGAGCAGATGGAAAGAGTACTTTGAGGGGCTGATGAATGAAGAGAATGAGAGGGAGAGAACGTTGGATGATGTGGGGACAGTGAATCATGAAGTGCAATGGATTAGCAAGGAGAAAGTAAGGATAGCTATGAAGAGGATGAAGACTGGAAAGGCTGTTGGTCCAGATGACATGCTTGTGGAAGCATGGAGGTGTTTAGGTGAAATGGCAGTGGAGTTTTTAACTAGATTGTTTAATGAAGTCTTGGAAAGAGTGAGGATGCCTGAGGAATGGAGAAAGTGTTTTGGTACCGATTTTTAAGAATAAGGGTGATGTGCAGAGCTGTAGTAACTACAGAGGGATTAAATTGATCAGTCACAGCATGAAGTTATGGGAAAGAGTAGTGGAAGTTAGGTTAAGAAGGCAGGTGATGATTAGTGATCATCAGTATGGTTTCATGCCAGGAAAGAGCACTACAGATGTGATGTTTGCTCTGAGAGTGTTGATGGAGAAGTACAGAGGTCAGAAGGAGTTGCATTGTGTCTTTGTGGACTTAGAGAAAGCATATGACAGGGTGCCTAGAGAGGAGTTGTGGTACTGTATTAGGAAGTCGGGAGTGTCAGAGAAGTATGTAAGAGTGGTACAGGATATGTACGAGGGTAGTGTGACAGCAGTGAGGTCTGCGGTGGGAGTAATGAATGCGTTTAAGGTGGAGGTGGGATTACATCAAGGATCAGCTTTGAGCTCTTTCTTATTTGCAATGGTGATGGACAGGTTGACAGACAAGATCAGACAGGAGTCCCCATGGACTATGATGTTTGCAGATGATATTGAGACCCTGGAGAGGTGGAGATATGCTCTAGAGAGAAGAGGAATGAAGGTCAGCATGACTAAGACAGAATATATGTGTGTGAATGAGAGGGAGGATAGAGGAATGGTGAGGATGCAGGGAGTAGAGGTGGCGAAGGTGGATGAGTTTAAATACTTGGGATCAACAGTTCAGAGTAATGGTGAGTGTGGAAGAGGGGTGAAGAAGAGAGTACAGGCAGGATGGAGTGGGTGGAGAAGAATGTCAGGAGTGATTTGTGACAGACGAGTACCAGTAAGAGTGAAAGGAAATCTCTACAAGAGGGTAGTGAGACCAGCTATGTTATATGGGTTGGAGACAGTGGCACTGACAAAAAGGTAGGAGTCAGAGCTGGACGGGGCAGAGTTAAAGATGTTAAGATTTGCACTAGGTGTGACGAGGGTGGACAGGATTAGGAATAAGTATATTAGAGGTTCAGCCCGGGTTGGAAGGTTTGAAGACAAAGCCAGAGAGGCAAGATTATGTTGGTTTGGACATGTGCTGAGGAGGGATGCAGAGTATATTGGGAAAAAGATGCTAAGGATGAAGCTGCCAGGTAACAGGAAAAGAGGAAGGCCTAAGATAAGGTTTATGGATGTGGTGAGTGAGGACACGCAGGTAGTTGATGTGACAGAGCAAGATGCAGAGGACAGGAAGAAATGGAAGCAGATGATCTGCTGTGGTGACCCCTAATGGGAACATCCAAAAGAAGAAGACGAAGAAGGAAGGTACAGCTGAAATATAACACTGCTTCATTCAGAGGTAGGGATTTTATAGGTTTCAAATTTCATTTTTGTAAGAAGTTAAGTTGTGCACTTTGTTGTAATTTTTTTCCATGTAGCTATTTCAGGGTATATGAGCAAAAAACAGCAGGTGATCACTTATGATGTCAGACAGGCAGCCAGAGGTGTGAGTTGTTAGTGAGTACCCAATGTAGTTTTGATTCTCTGCCACTACATTTATCAATTCTGGTAGGGGTGATTATGACTTGCAAGAAGCCATAGAGATTGATGGTGTTAGGATCTTATTTTGAGTTGCAAGTTATCCAGTCAAGGCTAACGTCTACTAGTATAATATATCACCAAATTGGAAGCTATACACTCTCCAGCCAAGACCGGACTAGCTGGTCAAGAGGAGAAGGTCAACACCTGCACTACACCACATGGAACACATAGCCCTCCAGAACACTCACCATCACAGCTCTCACATAAAAAACACAAACCGCACACCCACCTTTGTGGAGGCTCTCAGTAGAAATTTGCCTCAACATTAGAGACCTCCAAGACAGAAATGCACTCGACCACCACAACACAGCAAAAACCAAAGGACACATACCTCACCTCCATGATGTGCCTCTCAACCTAAGCCCCTGCCATTAATAAACTATACAACAGAAGGAAGAAACTGTTGCAGAAAAAGGTGAAGTCCCAAGACTGGAAAAACTCTCTTATTAGCGTCAACAAAAAGTTGAGATCCATCATCAAATCCTCCAGAGCCAGCTATGAAGGCAGAATTGTGGCAGACAGGAAAAACAAACACAAAGCCTTCTATAGTTATATCAAGAACATCCATGGCAATACCCAGAATTGCTCTGAGTTACTGCACAATGGTACCTCCTATACTGAGCCAACAGATATTGCCAACATACTGGCTGACAGATTCAGTGCCAACTTTAACCCCCTCTTCCCCCCTAAAGGACCAATCACAATACCGGAAGAATGCCTGGCACCCAGCATTACTGCAGCACAGGTTAAAGCTGCATTGTCCAAGGCCAAGAATACAACTTCTATGGGACCCGATAATATCCCTGGCTGTGTTCTACATGAACTACAAAGTGAACTGGCACCACATCTGTGTGTCCTGTTCAGTCACAGCCTCATCTCTGGCTTTGTCCCTACCAAATGGCGCACTGCTACAGTCAACTTTCTCCATAAAGGGGGAGCAACTACAGACCCTGGAAATTATCACCCCATTAGCCTGACGAGTCTGATATGTAAAGCTATGGAGCACATCACCATGGACCTGATTAACAAAGATATAGGAAATTTTCAAACTCTAGACCCCATGCAATTTGGCTTTGTGAAAGGGAGATCATGCCTACTCAACCTGGTTGACTTCTCTGAGTCAGTCACCAGGACTGTGGATGAAGGTAAGGCAGTGCATAAAGCCTACCTCGATCTGGCCAAGGCCTTTGATACCATTTCTCACTCAGGAATTATTGATAAACTCACTAAACTAGGCATCAACCCCTATATTACTAGGTGGGTTGCAAATTGGCTCACAGATAGAACACACAGTGTGAAAGTAGCAGACTCCAAGTAAGACTGCCAACCACTCACAAGTGGAGTCCCACAGGGATCCATCCTGGGTCCTCTCCTGTTCGGCATCTACTTCTCAAATTTCCAGGCCAACACAAAGGGACACTGGCTGACCAAGTTCACAGATGACTGCAAGCTGGGAGCCATTATTAGCTCCCCAAGTGATGCAGACATCCTACAGTAAGGCCTCACTGAGACCATTGACTGGTGTCAAAACCATGGCCTTAAGCTTAACCCCAAAAAATCCGTCATCATCCCCTTTGTTAAAAACTCACTAATTACCACATCGATGGGAGCCCACTGAACACTGAAGGCATTATAAGAGATCTAGGGATGCAGGTTGACAGCAACCTCTCCTTCGACCACCACATTGCCACTGTGGTCAGAAAGTCCTTCTATGTGGCACATCTCATTATTAAGGTTTTGCATCCTGGAAGAAAGAGGTCATAGTCTCTCGCTACTCTTCCCTCATTAAACCAATCATCAAGTATAATGCCCCATTTGGCATGTACCTCATTCGACACCTGCAACAGCTGGAGAGATCACAGAAGTACCTCACGAAGAGGATCCTATGCATTAAACACATGTCCTACATGAACAGACTCAAAGACTCCAGCTATTCTATGTCTCATATTGCCTACTTAAAGGTGATCTCTGCTTGACTTACAAAGTCATGTCTGACACAGCTCTGTTAGAAATGCTACATCTAAAAAAATCCCAATCCCTCCGCACCACACACTCCAGAGACCTCAACCTCATTACCACAATCAAGAGAACATGCTGGAGGGACAGGTTCCTCACCCAGAGACTGCCCATGCTCTGGAATAGACTTTCCATTCATGTCAAGCAGAGCACCTCACTGTCCCTCTTCAAGAGAAATCTTGATGAGTGGATGGGTAATAGAAAGTTCACCCCGGGGATCACTCCAGTGGCTCTACTTGATAGAGGCTCTGGGAACTAACATTGGTCGGTATGATGCCAGGGCAGTTCTATGGGCTAGGCTTGTAAAGGCTCCAGGTCCATTAGCCTAGTACATGCCTATGAACCTATATGCATACATATACATACATACATACATATATATATATATATATATATATATATATATATATATATATATATATATATATATATATACATACATACATACATACATACAAATATTTCAAGCATGGGCATTAATGCCCTTCTAGCTTACCAATATACCAAAATCACTTCTTCCCACAAGTGTCCTGGCTGTTCTTAAAAATATCTAAACTTGTACTTGCTTTAATGTAATTTGGTAGTCTGTTATATGCATCAGCTACTCTGTCAGAAAACCAGTTAGTACACTTCTCATTCCTATAGAATTTTCTACATAGGTTATCTGATGATTCTCTAGTACTTTTTGTTAACCCCAAACATTCCCAGAGGTAGTTGTCTCTAAATGCCCAATATACCTGAATAAGATCTCCTCTTAGATATCTGTAAGAGACACTGTACAAGTTCAGATAGTTCAGATATTTTAGTCTTTCATAATAAATTAAATGTTCACATCCATGGATGCCCTTGGGATATGTCCGGTGTGCTCTTTCCAGTTTTCTCATGCTTGTTTTCTTATTGGTTTTCCATATTTTTATTCCATACTCAATTTTGGGTCTAATATAACTAACAAACAATGTTTTCATCATTTCTGATTTCCTAGACTTTATAAATCTTTTTATATAACATATAGTTCTATAAATATCACTAACCAATTGGTTGATATGATTAGAACAACTCATAGCTGGTTCTACCCATATACCCAGTCCTTAAACGAATCTACAGTTTCAATCAGTGTGTGCTGTATTAAATATTCACCTTTTAGTTTATGTCTCCCAAATCACATATGCTTAGTTTTTGATGTATTTATCAGCATATTATCCTCCTCTGCCCAAATGGTCAATTTAGTCAAGTTATTTTCAGACATGCGTTACCTGTAACACATGTAATCAGTTTACCCAATTTCAGGTCATCTGCATATAGACTGTGGAACACCTCTTATGAAAAAGTTAGTTCTGCAAGATACAAACTAAACAAGTAATGGCCTAGGACAGAGCCCAGTGGGACACCCTGACTGTAACCGAGGATTTCACCTGTCCAGTTGGTATGCGATACTTGCCATGTCCTATTTGTAAGCCATGCAGCTATCCATCTTATCAAGAGTACATCAATACCAAGTTGTTCTAATTTATTGATCAGTGTTTTGTGTATGACTGTCAAATGCTGAAGTTAAATCTATATAAATTACATCACAGCACAATTTTCCTTTCATAGCTGTTATTATATTGTTATACAACATCATGTTACAGGTAGTAATAGATCTATTTTCAACATATGCGTGCTGATATATTGTTTCAAGCCCCAACCTATCCAGTTCTGACAATAACTTATCTAATATGACCTTCTCCATTATTTTTCCACAACATGCAAGTAGACTTAAGGGTCCTTATGACTCTGGGTTTGCCCTACTCCCCTTTCCCTTAGAGACAGGTTTAATAAGCGCATGTTTCCAATCTTGAGGAATCTCCCCATATTTATATGACCTAGTTAATAATAGATATAATGGTATCATAAGTTTTTGCTGAAGTGTTCTCAAGTCATTTTTAATAATTCTATCTCCTCCCTGTGCTTTGTTTGGATCCAGTCTGCGCAGTTCTTTTTCAATAAAATCTAATTTGATTCCAGTATCTGAGGTTACCTGGATGTCTCTAGGACAACTTATCACCCCTTTTGTGAAGCCAAACTGTTTTGCACAAGATTTTGTAACTATATCTATAATCTGCTGTGTCTGAGAATAAATTTTAGAATCTGCACAGAGTTTATCAATTTGTATGTCTTTACTCCTTCCACATCTTATACATCTATAAGCAGGTTTCCTACTATGCTCAATATCTTTATATAAATTTTCTTCAATTTTTTCTTGATCTTGTCTCACACTATGCTTAATCTGTTTGCCCAGCATGTTTATTTCAGTTTTCAAAGCTGTAGTTCAACCTGTCTTCCATTTCTTAAATTTTTTGTCTCTCACCTTAATCAGATATCTTAACTGTGGTGGTGGTGCTGTGGTAGCATTGTCGCCTCACAGTAAGACATTGTCCTGTTTGATTCTCAGCTAGAGAGTCTTCTGTGGGGAGACATGCATGAATGGGCATGCCTTCGTTGAAGGTTGTGCGTCAGGGCCGGCAACTCGACACGTAAAAATCTAGTGCCAATCATTAGCGGACCGGAGTTCTGGTGTGGCGACCCCTAACCGGGAAAAGCCGAAAGATACAACAACCTTAATCAGATATCTTGTTCTTATAGAAATACATCCCCCTGACATTGTATACCTGGATGATGTTAAACATGTCTTTGCATTTTTGCACTCAGAAAATTTCTCTTTCAAAACTCTTCATATTCCATCTCCAGTTTTTCCACTGATCACCTCACTCCAGTTAGTTTTACATAGTGACTGTTTTCATCCATATAAACAGTAATCAACCTTCTGGGTATGGGTTTAGAGTTCAGTTTGGAAGAATTATCTAGCAACAAATTAACCTTTATAACTCCATGTCACTGCATACAATCGGCAGTAAAACTTGAAGTAACAGCTATTTCTTTAGGAACACAAACAGTGTCTAGTATGTTCCATCCTCTGGTAGTTTCTTTTTTTTACAATCTGAAGTAATTGTTGTTCCTGAATATACATTGTGAATAATTTCCTTACTAATGTTGTTGAATCAATATTATTACAGTCTGTTTCTAGTAAATTTAAGTCTCCAGCTAATATTATTCTTCCCTCCTATGCTTCATGCAAGAAATGTATGAATTTCTGTAGGTCATCTGCACTTGACTTTGGTGGTCTATGCACTCCAACAATTGTTATACGTTCCAGGCTTGTCTTTGTTGTCACAGTTGCACAGTCTTTAGTATTGGTGTTATCACTGGGCATGTAATAATCACAAGTCTCATAACTATCTTTAATCCCTATTATAACACCTCCACCTGATTTTTTGTTAGAATATCTGTTACAGTAAAAACACTTATACCCTGCCAGAAATGGTTTCCAGTCATTGTTCTTTAACCATGTTTCACAAACAATAACATCAATCTTGTGAGAAAGTAGCAAATTTTCCAATAAAAAACTTTATTATTAATGGTCCTAGCCTTAACAACCATCAGAGATGCATCACATGTTGCTATCTGCGAACTGTTACATTTTCAACCTGGCAAAACTCCTGCCTAGTATTTGTCAAATATTGAAAAATATCTGCTATAAAAATTCTCTTCCTTATTCTTGACAAATGTATACCATCCTGTCTGGACACATCTGTGCTCAAAACTAGGCACAGATGCTCTACACATTCCCATTTTTTAAAACAGGATATTTTTCCATGTAGGTATTTACCCAAAAAATCTTTTCATTCACGGTGACCTGATTACCCTTTCTATAGGTATTTTGTGAAAAATATGTCCTAACACCAGTACAAGCTATACTAAGGGGGCTGTCAGTTTCCTATTAACAATCAGAGAATCCTTGCAGATGAGATCATTTGTACTGACATGAATAAAAACAGATCTGTACTTCCTTACATTAAGGCTTTCCAAGGCTTGTCTCACATCTTCTATTTTTGCTCCTGATAAGCATAACACTATTCAATGTTTATTATCTTCTCTGCAAATATAAGTATCAGTTTCTCTAATAATTGTCTCTCCAATTACAAGAATATATTTGCTGAGCAGCTCTGAATAATCTTCGACTTCTAAAACAGTAATATCTGCACTATCAATTATTACAAAGGATAGATCTTCATCACTATTAATCTTATTAATCCCACTGTTTTCATTGTGTATTAAATTCTCATCCAGCTGGCATTGTAAATCCACAGCTTGAGCCATGTCAGCATCTGTCTTTCTCTTCTTTTTTCTGACAGTAATGTTCTTCAATCCGTCCACATTCAGTTTTGATTTCTTCCTTTTCATCTGCCCCTTGCCTCCTTTTTCTATTTTCTCTTTTGGAAAAAGTATGCCTTTTACTGTAAACTGAAGGTTTTCGGATAGAAAAAATATTAGCATTCCCTGTAACCTGTGTGTTACATAATAAAGCCATGTTTTTTGTGTCCTTTTTAGTACATATTTGTTTTACTTTACAGTCATTAATCAGATTCATTTTCTTCCTCGTTATATGCTGTGAGCTTCTTCCCTTCTTTCTCTTTTTTAAACAATCCAGATCCTCAGATTGCTGAATAGTTGCATCCAGAATTCCAGAGTTGTTAGGGGCATCATCTTGTTTCATAGGGGTCGAATGATCTTTACAGATAACAGATGCATCATTTCCTAAAAGTGTTCCGTTGGTTCTTTGCCTAACATTATTTATCTCATCAGTCCAGTCATTAATATATGAAACAACAATGCAATCATCATCAGTAAGTCAAGATTTACTTCTAACAATTGTAAGCAAACCATCCAGCTTTTGACACAATGAACACAGATCACCAGGGTTATCAGCTGTTGCCTTTAAATAAGCCTAGCATTTATTACAATGTACAATTTATTTGTGCATTAGCAACTCTTTAATTGCATACTCATTTAAGCACTCTATATTCAGCTTCAAACAAATAAAATATTGTAAAGAAAAAAATAATCAAAATCAGTAACCACAGAATCCAAAGAGAACTTAAATCAACTTCTATGACAAAAATCACACAAGCAATATACAACTAAATACTAAAGTAAGTACAGTAAAGTTGTCCTGACAGCACAAATTCTGCAAGGCAGACAAAAGCTGCAATTCCTTCACTATCACTCACAGTCACACTTCTTTTTAACAGTAAAGATCAATAAATCACAAACTAAGGTAGGATTGTTTAGATATGCTCTGGATTTTTTTCTTTGCAATCTATGTGAATTTATAGCTGTCTAAGCCCCTTGGGATGGCCAGAGCTTGCCTGTCTAAAACCTATCCCTTTCTAACAACCAACAGTGAAATTAAATGTAAAACAACAAAATATGAATCAAGGTAAATCTTATTAGCAAGCTATCCCTTCCTACGTACAAACAGTGAAAAACAGTGGTAACAAATATAAATTCAAATAAAGCCTCTCTTACCAGTCATCTCCACAGTAAATCACAAACCAAGGTAGGTTTGTTTAGATATACCCTTGAATTTACTAATCTTTTGTGCAGGACTAGTCTAGTCCTTCACAGAAGCACCCGTTCAGGAGCAGGACAGCAGCATGCTATGCACAATAATGAAGGTGTGCTGCCCGAGCTCCCAGGCTAACACAGAGAGTGTACGATTGCAGAGGGTGCGCCTGAGAGCAGAGCTCTCAGAATAAACATGCCCCTGCAATGTAGAAAAGCAGAAAGTGTTAAGAGATGAGCGAGATCACTCATAGGTATCCACATATCCCCACCAACAATTCCCCATGTGTACAACAGCAGCAGTACTGAAACAGTAAATAAAGAAACCCTTTTAATTTTATTAAAACACCGATTAAAGCTAACTGTAGGTGAGCGGGTGTGCCCATCACTCAACTATGGTTAAAGCTGCTTAAAAGGCTGAAGAGGATAACAGGGAAGATATATGCAAATGAAGCAGCACAGCAATAGTGTAGTGGGCAGTGCATCCGCCTAACGAGCTTGCATTCCTGGTTTGAGTCCCACTGCAGCACATTCCACTTTCCATGTGAAATCTATATATGAACATTGTTTTGCTGTATAACCTACTAAATAACATTTAAATTCGAACTGGAGTACTGCATTAAATGCACATGTGAAATGTCAGTATCATAATGAATAAGGCACTAGTAAACAGGTGCAAGCACAAATAAGCAGTAGTAAGCATATATAAGCACTAGTAAGCATGTTTAAGTGTGTTTGCACTGGGGTAAGCATTGCCTACACAGATTAAGCAAAGTAGAAGCTAATTGAGTGTAAGAAACTGTAACTAGAGGTTAGCATTGCTTAGCTCTGTGCAAACCCATGCACACCCACTTACAACAGCTCAAAAGTGCCTTAATTACTCTGTATCCAATGGCTGGTGCTCTGCCCAGCAACAAAATAAACAGCCTCTGCAAGATTTGAACCCAAGACCCTGCACACCATACACAAAGTGATTTACTACTAAGCCATGTCAGATATACATAACCTTCTTGTTTTCTCAAACATATCATCCAGCACAATCAGTCACCAATACAGGAAATGTAGTAATATCATACCACACACTCTCTTAATGCAAGAATTCTGGACAAAGTGTGCCAAAATGTGGGTAGAAATAGGGATATATGTCAAATACTGCTCTAATACTCTTAAAACATTGCTAGTTACATAGTTATATGTACTAGAACACATATTTTGAATGAGATGAAGTTTGAAACACAAAAATGTTGGCACGAGTTACTGACTTCAATCCTGAGATCATCAATGTCAATTGCCAAGAGAATGACATACAGGCCAAAAATATAAGCTGAACATGCATGGACATATGGACAGATATATATCTGTAAATGTAGACAGATATGTATATATATATATATATATATATATATATATATATATATATATGACTCACAAATAATCATATAACATCAATTGTATATAGATAGATAAATATGTTCATATGTATGTATATATATATATATATATATATATATATATATATATATATATATATAGGGGTTTAACATATATAATTATGTATATATATATATATATATATATATATATATATATATATATACAGATAGAAATGTGTATAGCATTTCCACATGAGAACAATATCCTAAACCACTCACTACAACATAACAGACCATAAGCACTGTTTATGGGGATGGGGGTTCAAATGAGGGATACCTGGTAATTAGCGCTATGTTACCCCCCACAGCCCTAACGGATATGCTGTGCAATCCAATATCCTGCACATGCAGTTCTTGACTTCAGGACCCTCCACAACACAGCTACAATGCTTTAACAGTAATCCAATTCACCTGTAAATGTCAGGGCAATATAAGTAACATATCATGCAGAAAAGTCATTCTACCATAGGGAATGTACAATGTGGAAGGGGTACACATTACAATGGTACAGATATGCACACTCATCTATACATTGACAAATATATTCGGATATATATATATATATATATATATATATATATATGTATAAGATAAATGAGATATACATAGGTACATACACATATACACAGACAAAAGGTATTAGTAGCCATACATATGTAGAAGTAGCGTAGAATTACTGGTGCAAAGTATATCCCTCAGCCACAAGACCTGTAACTGGTACCTGTGACGTGTAGTTTGGCAACCATTCCCACAAATGAGAATACTTACATTAAACATATACCCACTCACAGTTCAAAGGACATGACACGACACAGGTATGCATACACAGAAAACCTTTATTTGTGTATTATACAATAATGTATGCCATTCTTTACAGCACATAAATTTTGAAATATTTAATCAGTGATGAATGCAAGACCCACACAAAACAGCAGATGTAAGCAATGGGGATATATAACATACTATGCTGTCCAGGCCAAGGCCTTCAATTAGTACAACAGTAGACAAAGGATCTGCCTTCAAGATAATTAACAATCAACAATTACAGATGTAGTTCAGCATCCTCGAATTACACCCTGTAGTTAAGCCCTAGGGGGAAATGTATTAGTTGTGGTAATGTCAATGTATCTGTCACATGTATGGACCCTGAGCAACATATTTTGTGGGAGTCCACGATATGACTGGGATGACAGCAGGAAAGCTAGCAGTAAATAATGATAGGCTATTACCTAACAACCCCTAACTGTATCACAGCAGGAAAAAGCCTGCCATATATGTAGAGGACAGAGGCAGGAACACAGGGCCTTACTTGCAATATTGCTGTTACACACCCTGGAAATTGCTTGTGTTACAGGATTTGTTGCAACATACCCTTATGCAGGAATAAGACATCAGAAACACAAATGGATGTAGCCATGTACTGATAGCATGCAACAGACAGATTGCCAGTGATATATCTAGGACAAGACCTGTATGGTGCATAGACAAAACCAAACAGACAATCCACTGGCCATCATGTGGATAGGCCCATAGCTGAGAGCTATGCAGACAGACTGCACTTCATCCGAAACTACTATGTACACACAAACACTGCAAGACCAGCAATATGCAATGCATATAACACTCTACTCACTCTGTCTGTAGGTCTGGAACCTCATACAAATGTGTAATTGGCCTGTGTCTGCAAGTCTTGCTGTAAGAGGTATTGCAACCTGATGTCTGTAACACTGCTGCCCACATACAGGAAGGATGTGCTCCATACTGGAAAGGTTAAGGGACAATGCCCACATGAGTCAGTAGTTTATAGTACTGGGTTGCCATCACAGTGGTTATCCAAAGTACTACACAGCAGGCTGCATGCAGTTAGCAACTGTTGCACACTGATTGGTGCATTCGCCATCACCTGATCATGTTCATTACCTACAAAATCCATGCTGCAATCCATTCAAACCAGCTCAATCACTCTAGTGGAGAGAGAGAGAGAGAGAGAGAGAGAGAGAGAGACACACGCACACACACACAGAAAAAAAAATGCAAGCAACAGAAAGGTGTCACAGCTGTCAGAAAAAAAAATTACAGGTATGTAAAACATAAATGTATGTAATTGAATGTAGTATGTGGTGTAGAATAATAGGATATATGATGTGGAATGATTTATATGTGCCATCTGTAGTTGTCCCTGTAATGTTGTTCTACTGAACAACTACTCTGGACAATACTGTCTATCCCTGTAGGTAAGTGGGACATACCTGCCAACTGTTCAGATCAGCAATGAATGACAAAGATGTAAGCCATAATTTCTGTGTTTGGTATGTTAGTGTGGGCAATAGCTAGTGGTGGAAGTACCGCTGTAATGATAGATACGTGGGTGTCAGAGCACACCACTTGCAGGACAGTCATGTTAATGTGTAATGTAGCATGCACAAATGCCATAGGTGTATAATAGGCTTATCAGCAATCTCTCACCATATATAGCACCCAATGTTAGTTTGTGTTCACATGTGACACCTGTCGGTGTTGCAGCAAGGCAGAACAGTGCAGCTGTGAATGAAAGACAGTTACAGAATGTGGACCAGATGTCTGTATGCACCCCACATATAGATAAATTTCTGTGTGATATATAATGAGACGTGTATGTCTACAGATACACAGACACTCATATAGATATAGGTATATAAACAACCCACAAGATATATCTACATATATATGTACATATCTCTATCTCTCTCTCTCTCTCTAGATATACATATATATATATATATATATATATATATATATATATATATATATATATATATATATTTATATACACACACACACACACACACACACACACACACACACACACACATATACACATGTGTGTGTATGTATGTATATATATATATATATATATATATATATATACATACACACACACACACACACACACATATATATATATATATATGTATATATATATATATATATATATATATATATATATATATATATATATATGTATATATATATATATATATATATATATATATATATATATATAAAACTATATAGTGGCACTGACAATGGCATGCAGGTGAAATAGTCTGTAACAAGCCAGCAAAGATAGTGTCCCCACAGAGAACATGGCTACAAACACATAGCACAAGGCATGGTACAAACACATAGCACAAAGCTTGGTGCAATACAACATATGTCCCAGTGGTAGGTAAGCTGCCAACATACCAATTGAATTCTGTGAACGGTTTGTTGTAGCTGATATGGTGGGTGGAGACAGAGATGTGTATTAAGAACTATGGTAACCCTGCTGTATGAGTTGCTCAGAGCGTTTCCATCTTTATGTCTTACAGGGAAGATGTCTCACACCCGATTGCCAGCTTACAGTGCTGCCGAAGCTGATGTAATTGTAGAACACATGGTACAGCACTATGAACTGCTGTTTGGCTGCACAGCCCATGATCAGCAAGAAAGGACCGCCCTGTGGAACGATCTAATCCACAGGGTCAATGATGTTGGACTGCAGAACTGCAGCTATGAGCAGGTCCGGCATCATTGCACTGACCTGCTTCACCATGTACGTCGGCGTGCAGCTGTCATACGGAGGGACCACCTCACAACAGGGGTGGGGCAAGCCATTCATCCACCCATAACCTGTGTGGAGGAGTTTCCCAGCAGCCTTGTGGCACCTGGCCGCCTGAAGCACCAACAACTGGCAGGGTGCATTGCGTAGGTAGCTGCCAACAACACACCAGCTGAGGAGCGTGCAGGTAAGGCCCCAGGGCACATCAGTACCCCACTCTTGTGTCTGTAACCGCATCTGTACAGGTACATCATCTGAGATGTCATATGCATAGTCTGTTGCTGTGTAGTAGTAATAAACAGTTGTGCATAAGCTGTAGTATTGTCAACTTCTGTTGATGTAGCGTAATGCTGCACTCACCCTTTATGAATGCCACAGCTGTTGTCACTGACATCAACTTTCTCACACTCTTATGTAGGCCCCTCCAGGATACCACCAAGGCAGCATCCTGTAGCCGATGAGTATGGTTCATTTTCATGCTTGACAATACACTGGGCATGTAATAGCTATGGGATATTCCATGCACACATCTAACACACCTATCCATACTGCATGCTGTACACATTCATGTTTTGCTGCTGTGAAATGCACTGCATCACAGTAGAGACCGTGATGGGGTATCGGAAGGGTGCAACAGACAAATGCAAAATAACTAACATCCTGTCTTTGTGAAATGTGTCCACAGAGATGAGAAGTATGGCAGGACACATAGCCTACAGTAGGGGCATGTGTGAAACAACACCCTCATGGCTGTATCTGCACACAATCAGGTTAAGGAACTGTGGCAGACATAACCCTGACCCCACAGCAATAGTGACAGCAGTGTGTGCACTCCAAGGGATGAGTAGACCTTGCAACCATGCAGAGTTGTTGGACATGTGTAGGGCACCCCCTTAGCCATTGTAAAGTCTGGTGGTTGTCAGTGTAATAGTCTTGTACTAGGCATACATGCACCACTGATGTTGTGATCTGTAAAGCAGACATCAGGCACTCACAAATTATATCTGTTCACATATCATCCCAGGTATAAGTTTCTCTAACACATAGGGGCTGTGAGCATTGGAGCTGACATAACTGACACAGTACTACATATGCAGCAATGGTTTGTACACCTGTGAGGTGTGGTGCACAGTACATGGCAGTGTGCAGAACAGGTCCACTGTAACACCTTGTACATGTGTGCAGTGTTAAAAAGGGGAAGGGCCAGCACCTACCAACACAGACCATGCATCACACACATGTATACTGGCACTAGCATGAAGTCACTATAGTTGCACTGCATGCTGTTGAAGGGTAATGGAAGGACTGTGTGTACAAAAGTTGTGCAACCTCACATGGTGTGTGTGTGTGTGTTTGGGGGGGGGGTGTTGATTGCATCTGTTAGTGCAATCTGGTGGAGTGGAGTGTGGTTGATGTATGTCAGATGTGTGTACATGTGTGTCTGTTTGTGTGGGTGTCCATGTATGCACAGGTGATAGTGGGATTGATCACATGGCAGTACTTCTCCTTGGGACTTTGCTGTACATGTACATGGAGTGACACATGAGACACCAGGACAACCTGTCTGATATGTGAACACAGGACAGATGATAGCATAACATGGTCTGTAGCATGAAACATGCATTGGGATGGAAAGTACACACCAGGTATACACATCATATTGCCAGCAGCAGATAGATAACCAGCTACCCACGTATGCAGCACTACTAATGCAATGGGGAATTACCAGAGCACATCAGTGAGTGTATCCAGATATTACTGTTGCCCACATGATGGGTTGATTGTGCAGCAGATGTGGCATGGACTGAGCAAGACTGTAGTGTGAGACTCCAGTGTGTGACATATGTAGTGAATGCAGCAGCCCCAACCATATAGGGGCCATGTACACCATGAGTGGACACACACAGGGTAATACTGGATGACAGCAGTGAGGTCATGTACAACCTACTCCACTCAAGTCAGGGAGGTGATGGAGTAACAGGTCATGTGTTCTGATCACATGTGTATGCATGGAAAGGAATAATATGTTAATGGGTAGTATTAATGAGTGTATGTTAGAAAGTGCCATGCAGGATCGGGAACATATGTAACTGAATGTAGGACTATCTGTAAACCCAGGGAAAGGGAGGCAGTAAGGTGGACTGTCAGTGTGTGTGGGTATACATGTATGAGTGTGTGTGTGTGTGTGTGTGTGTGTGTGTGTGTGTGTGTGTGTGTGTGTGTGTGTGTGTGTGTGTGTGTGTGTGTAAATGTGTGTACTGTTATTCAATGCTGTACAGGTCTTAAAGTGTGTGTGTGTTTGTTTCCCCCACAGGTGGCAAGGGGGGTCAAGGTCCCTATTGCATGCAATATGAGGTAGATGTCAGTACAGACACCGATGTTGATGATGATGGTACTGTTGAGGCATAGGTGGGGTTGTCAGAGGCCAAAACTGCGCCAACATTTGTCATCACCCACCTAACCACCCCAAGCCCGCATACAATTACAGTGGCCCTACAAGCCCCATCACAAGTAGCCATAGCAGAGGGACAGTTGGCAGGTGGTGCCAATGACCAGGAAAGTGTGGTGCCCATGTCAACTGTGTCGGGTCACAGTCAGCATAGCCCGATGTCCGGCAGGGCACCACATCTGCAGATTACCATGGTGCTCGTAAGAGGGCTGCTGGTCATCATGCTCTGGCAGAGGTGCCACAACTGGTACCACCAGGAGCATGTTTCAGGCCATAATGGAGGCACAGGCATGTAGGGAAATGTACACCAGACAGGGCCTGAGGCTGCAGGGGCTACTTTCTCATCTGTAAGTGGCAACATCTGTGAACTTGCTGCTGTCCTCCGTGAACAGACCGAGGCCATGGATAGACGGTGGGGTGAGATGGTGGGCCTCCTCGACTGTGGTATGTCTGTGCTTGAACACCTGGTGGGAGTGGTGTGATGGCTGCATGGATGTAGGCCAGAAACACCAGTAGCTGGCGGTCAATGTGGACGTACCAGGATGCCAAGCTTCTCCCGTAGTGGCAGCCCCAGCATACCACTGGTGGTGCTGTCCGCACTACATCACAGCAGTACTTGTGCATGTGGCCCTTGCCAGTCCCAGGCAGGACATGGTTCCAGCAGACATCTGTCATCATCAGGGGAAAGTAACACCTCAAGGTCTGTACCTGCACATGCCCATGGAACCCCATGGCAGGCACAGTCAGCGTGTCCGTGGCCGAAGGCGGTGAACTGCACACCCTGCCAGGTATGGTTTGCAGCTGTCCAGCAACACCTGTATAGGGCAGCCACATGGCAGAACTGTGTGCATGCATACTCACGCACTATGCAACCACATCTAGGGCAACCCCATACCGACACACACCACATCACCATGCCCCAATCAATGAACTAAACCCTTCACCCACACACATGGTGACAAATGTATGGACCACCCATGGCCTCCTTCAAACCAGCAACACATCCTGCACATATGATGATACCTATGCCATATCCCTATCATCCATAACATTGATGCAGGGACAGGCTAATATGGTTCTGATGCACACAGTGACTGTAATAGAGTGCTGCAATGTACTGCAGTGTAAGATGTGTTCAGGGGTAATGTGTAATGCATACATGTCAGGTAGTGTAGCCATGCAGCTATGATGCATTTCAGCTGCTAGTAACACTGATTGATTATCTCCATAATGTTATCCATTTGTGTTGTAGGTGTACATGTGGCAGCAGGAGGATGGTCTGCAGTCATATTCCACAAGAGTATGGCACTGTGGTGACATCATGGCTGTGACATATCTGATGTACAGTTGCACACATGTCACAGGTTTGTATAACAGTTATTGACTGTGCCACGTTGACAGGTGACCTGCTGGTACATGTATAATCTGCACCCTTATGTCAATCCATCCACATGCACACACATCCTTACTTGGCAACACTGTGACTAGACCCCTACCTAGGTATGCAATGCTACTGAACTGTGTGGCTTTCATTGCACACACCACACCTTGTTTAGGGTGAGGTGTGTACCAGGTTACATGTTACATGCAGAACATCCACAGACATGTACAATATGGTAATAGGGGATTTAATGTTTGCATGTGGAGAATACATAGTGTGTCACATCATCATATACACATTGACAGACACATAACAGGCAGACACACATCTTAGAGACCTGGGAGTATTGTTGCTAACTAACTAGTCCATGTGTCCAATGTGTTACAGGTAGGCTGCACACAGCACATGTGTAACTGGGCTGTATCCTGTTATCAATTACCTGTATGGGTGATGGTGACAGTGGTCATCAGAAAGTGGTATGTGGGACATATACCAGGAGTACCATGGTGTAATGACAGTGTATACAGCACCCACATCCCCCAATGGATATTATACACACTGGAACCCATCATGATACTCTGACATACCCACTATCATACATTGCCCATGACGGCAATACAATCCATTGTATATCACAACAGTGGTACCACAGGGATATGCATGCAATGCACATGCTACAGGCATAGTAGGTGTTGCATTGCAAGGCCACACCTATGGGCAGCAACAACACTATCTGTACTACTATGTGGCAATATGTAGTGTAATAGGAGTATGTGGCCTCGAAATGCTGTACCCTACAAATATGCAGACATGCACACATACACACACGTGGCAGACCTCAATGGGATTCCCATGGCTATCAACCCATTTGTACAACACTATTATGCTGGTACTGCAAGGCACATTTAGCTGTTAGGGAGAGGAGTATAACAGGGTACATGTCATGTCCAATATAGCAGTGGCCAGATCTGACTATGGCAATGGGAGTGGAGGTGGTTGTGAAGGCTGTCATGGAATTTCAAACTACAGGCGTACTAACACACAAACAATGCTATCCTCAGTAATGCACATGTACATGTGTCAATACTGTGGTGCATTACTGCAGGTGGTCATAGCTGTGAACCTGGCTATTGTCCATGGAGGGACTGGATGTGTAGGGGGGGTGTACATTGGTATCATGCCACCTGCCATGTGCCAGCAGGCAATCTATCGACAGATACTGCTTTAGTGACTGGCAGGTTGAGAGTGACATGCATCAGCCAATCCTCTGGGTGCCTTCTGCACATGGCCACTGAAGGTGATCCAGTTGACATGTAGGCAACATGTATTACAACAGATTGTTAATGTCTGTGATGGAGACCTCTACCCAAGCATGTTCAGTTGACTGTGGTAGTGTAGTGTAGGTACCCATGGCATGAGGCCCATACAAGGTGATGTCTCCTATATGTAACAAGTAGTACACAGCTGGCCACACATGTCAGTGTCAATCAAGTATAGGTTGTCTGTACATATTCCAGCTGGATACCTGCCATCTGCACATCTGTTGAGGGACTAACAGACACCACTTTGGTGAGTAGCTATGCAGTAGGATGAATGTGTCAACAGATGGATGTTTGACAACAATAAGTATGCCATTACTACATATTGTAAGCCCTCACTAACATGTGCTGTACAGACGGTACTCTACAGTTACATTCCACATGTCTGATTATTATCCAGTAGGGGATATATACGGTGACACAGCCCACACATCAGGAACATGACAGTGAGCCCACAGAGTGCAACTATGCCCATAGGTGTGCTTGTTGTCAGTAGTAATGTTAGCACTCTACCCTTCCCTGGGACAGCACTGTCGACAGTAGTAATGCCATGTTGCACTACATGCAAATGTACAGCACGTACCCTGGGTTGCTGACCCTGCATGTCACACATTCACACAGATAGCAGTGCTGTGCAGGTCTCATATACTTATGTGTCCCAGACATGACACTCAATACCCTTTGCTACTGTAATGACAGCACATAGACACATGTACTATACATGGCAATACATACACATATTACAGATGTTATTTCCCAGGGTTTGACATAGCCTTGTATGTTACACAGAGACAGCCTCTGTGTAGACAGTTTTGCCACAGAGTATAGCTGGAGGATTTCTAGATAGTCAGCATAGGCCATCTGTCTGATGCCTGTGGTTCTTATAGTGAGATATTTCCACTGCCTTCCCAGCTGTCACAGCTGTCTTGTGAGGTAAATACCAAACAGGGTATTGTACTCTATACAGGGTGTAATAGAAGATGAGTACAGTGGGACAATTTCCCCCTTTTTTCTGGATGTAAAGCCCTCAGTGATAAGGTGTGCCACATAGAAGGATTTCCTTACTTTTGTGGCTATGTGGTTAATGAAGGTGAGACCACTATCCACCTGTGTCCCCATATCTGTCAGCACACTTTCAGTGTTTAGTGTACTGCCATCTATGTGGTAATTCATGGGTACATGGTATTTCCAAAGGGGATAACTATACATTACTTGACATTAAGCTTGAGCCCATGGCTCTGACACCAAGCATCTGTTTCAGTAAAGCCATGTTGCAGAATACTCACATCATTTGGGGATGCAATAATGGTTCCCAGTTTGCAGTCATCTGTGAACTTTGTTAGCCAGAGTTCCATAGTGTTGGCCTGTACTTCAGGGATGTAGATGCCAAACAAGAGCCATCCTAGGACTGACCCTGACATACTCCAATTGTCACTTGTTTGGAGCAAGGATTGGACATGGCTACATTTACAGTCTGGGTTCCATCGGTGAGTCAGTTGGCAAACAATCGAGTGGCACAGGTGTTTATGGCCAGCTTCATAAGTTTAACTATATCTCTAGAGTGGGGGATGTTGTCAAAGGCCTTGTTCAAGTCCAGATAGACTGTGTGGACCACCTTACCCTCCTCCACAGCTCCGGAGACTGAATCAAATAGTCAATCAAGTTCAGGAGACAAGATCGGCCATTCACGAACCCAACCTAGGTGGGGTTCAGTATTTGCTGGTTGCTAATGTCTTTGTTTATAAGTTGAATGATAATGCATTCCATGCCCTTGCAGATCAGGCTCGTCAGACTGATAGGAAGTTAGTTCCCAGGATCCAAGGTGGATTCTCCCTTGAAGAGTGTGATAACTGTAGCTGTATGCCACTCAGTGGAATAGAAGCCTGAGATGAGGCTATGATTAAACATGGCACTTAGGTGAGATGCAGGGTTATTTTGTAGTTCATGTAGTACACAGCCCTGGATGTCATCTGGTCCCATGGATGCTGTATTCCTAGCAGTGGATACAGCAGTTTTCACCTGTGTGGCCATGATTACTGGAATTTGGCAACCTTTTGTTACTAACATGGGCCCTTTAGGGGGTGAGAGAAGGCTGAATATGGCACTAAATCGGTCTGCCCCGATATTGGCAAACTCCTTTGAATCAGAATATTTAATGCCATTCTGTTGTAGCTCAGAGCAGTTCTGAGCATTGCCATTTAGATCCTGGACATAACTATAGAATGCCTTGTGGTTGTCTTTGGAATCTATGGCAATTATATGTATGTAACAAGCTGTGGCAGATTTCAAGGGACAGCTTCTTACTGAGGCTGGTAAGGGAGCAGTTAGCATTTTGGGATTATCCTTTTTTCTGAAACAGTGCCTTCCTTCTGTTGTATAGTTTGTTCATGGCAGTGGAGTACAAGATTGGCTTCCTTGTTTTGAGGGCAGTGTTTTGGTTCTATATGGGATGGCACAATTCATGCATGAGTGGATGTGCCCATACAGTGCCTTAGTGTAGTATTCACCAGTTGCACTTTCAGCTCTCATCTCCATGGGTGTCATGAGGTTTGTCATGTCTGACTTGAGTTGCATGGTGCTCGCTTTGCAGAGGGTATTTATGGAGGTTCCTTGCTGGCAGGTGGGGGTGGGATGTGGATGTCAACGGTGATTACCTTATGGTCAGACTTGACCTATGAGGGCTTGACCACTGGTGTGGAGCATCTTACTCCCATGTTGGTAATGACCAGGTCTAGGGTATTGGAGACCCTGGTGGGACAATGGATTAGTTGATCCAGGGGGTTGGAATGTATGACTTCCAGGAACCATTGGTAAATGGTGGTGGTGCATGAGTTGTTTTCCCAGTTAATGGCAGAGTATTTGGAATCACCCAGTATTATGGTGTTTGGTTGTATCTTAATATTGTCCAGTATGTATATAACAGTGTAGTGAGAACCTTAGCCCATGGTGGGGGATCTGTAGCAAGCTACAATTTGGATTGCAGTCTTACCTAGTGTTATTTGCATCTAGTGACTCTTAGATGCATTGTGTTGGACACTGGGCTGGAGGTGTGAATGACCTTGGTGAATACGGACACTCCTTCACCTGTAGTGTTGTGGTCTTGGTTTGTTGCCCAACATGCGTGATAAGGGTTGTAGGCAGGTATTACAGGTGTTCTCTCTTGAGCATTGAACCAGGTCCCAGTTACTGCATAGATATTGATGTTCCCCATTTGAAGGTGTGGCTCAAGACAGTGCCTTTTTAGGTATAGACTTCAAGCACTGAGTCACATTACCATCAGTTTTGCATGCTTGTATCTGTTACAGTGGTGGTTTTGTCCTTTGAACCTTACCTAGATAAGGCATTATGGGGGTGCCAAGAGCTGTAGCCAGTAACCTGAATCCCAGGGGCAACACATGCAGACCATCTCTGCCAGAGCATCATGGTTTGTACATCATGTCGTCCCAGGCAGACAGATCCTGGATCCCCTTTGAATGACATCAGACGCTTAGCCACTTGTTGAAGTCATTGCTGTGTATATGTATATGTGTGAGTATTTATATGTATATATGTACATATATATCCCCATATATGTATGTGGATATGTATAT
>NC_056730.1:129673969-129723969 GCF_019279795.1 Protopterus annectens | reverse complement strand
TATAGGTGACGTATATGGTACTGTACATCCAGATACCTTAAGGCAGCTCACACCTGATACCCCCCCTAGTTTGTAACAGCCTAGGTCAATTATGGTGCTTCCCCCTAGACTCACTAATACAGGGCCATATACCACTGTTACATACACTGGCCACTGGAGTGCATAAGGGCACACATGTATTGTGTAGGTGAAGCCCACACATATAAGTCCCCAGCCCCACCGTATGTGTGGGGGATACAACAGCAGTGGACTGATGGCAGCAATGACAGTGTGATATAGTCACAGCCCACTACAGAACAACCACCGATAGCATGACATATGTGCAAAGCTTGGTATGTAGGTGGAGGACAAAGGCTGGAACCCAGGCACATATGTGGACAACTGTTGCCATACACTAAGCAAGTTGCAGATGTTACAGGATAGTCTGCAACATACCCTTAGTCAGGGAATTGAGGTTAGAAACAGAAATGGATGTAGCCATGTACCGATATCATTCAACACACACCCACTGCCAGTGTAATATCTGACACAGGACCTGTGTGGTGGACAGACAAGACATGAGAGGCATAGCTCTGGCCAGCAGGAGGATAGGCCCACAGTTGTGAGCTATGCAGACAGACTGTATTCCAAAGTAAACTAGTATGTACACACACACCCTATAACACCAGTACTATACAAAGCATAACACAACTCTTATCGCAGTCTGTTTGTAGTTCCTGATCCTCCTACAAATATGTGACTGCCCTGCGTGTGCCGGTTCTCTTGTAAGAGGTATTGCTGCCTGCAATCAGTAAAACTGATGCCCACACACAGGAAGGATGTCCATCACACAGGAAATGTAAAGTGACCACACCCACATGATGTAGGGTTTTATACTGGGTGGTTACCATGACAGTGGTAATTGGAAGTATTACACATCTGTAATCATATCTCTCTCTCTCTCTCTCTATATATATATATATATATATATATATATATATATATATAGATATATATGGCTATCTGGATAAGTATATGTATATATATTTTCCACCATATGTCCTGGACAGGGAGTGTAGCCCCATCCCAGCCCCTATAGTCCCAATGTCGTAGTTAAAGGGGATGTCAGGTATGTATAGCAAGTATATTAGTAGACTATTGCTACTGTCATTGGGACTGTCTTAACAGACATGGTGTGCATCGGAGGTCACATCTGCGTATAACATGTGTGCCATTGACTACTGACAGACATCCTAAGGACATCATTGTACACTACCACTGCTAGCATTTAATGCCACTGTGGACTGCAGCAGAAATATTGACCAATATATGTGGAAATTCTGACACACTCTGTACAGTCCAGATGCATACATATAAGCCCTTAGTGCAAAACATGTGTACCATGCCTGACAATATGGATGTAGACAGCCATGTAGATGGGTATAACACATAATGACTGTCATACATTTGCCACCATAGGTTATGCATTCACACAACCATGTCTGGCCTGACACATAATGACTGCTGGTACAGGAGTACCATGGCCACATACTACCCACTAGATATTGATATACATCTGTACAGCATCCAACTGCTCTGTATGACATAAATGACTGTTAAGGGAGGCCCAGCAGCAGTACATCTGGCAAGTATCTGCACATGACATCTCACTGGGTAAGTACACTAAGTTGCTAGGCATGTAACAATGCACTGTGCAGGCTGCAGGTAGACTGGCTCAACACTGGCCTACATCTCCTATGGGGGAATGTACATGTACCTGCATAAATAGCAGGCTCAACAGGCATGTCACAGCACAGGGTAGGATACTCCTGTGTGAAAGTGCATAACCACAACCAATGTGAACACAGCCACACCACATATGGTAAGCTAGCATAATATTACAGTATATGAACTATCTGTTCTACACCATCCTCATATGTGCCACTCACAGACTGACCCTACATATACTGGGCTGCTACACAGTTTGGTCTGATGGCTGTCTGTGGTTTTGGACACGTGTGTATGGCCCTACAAACATGTACACCAATACAGTACCATACAGTGGAGCAGCATGTAACATCATATAGGAGGGGCACTAGAACAATGACATCTACCACAGTCTGTACACAGGCTAAAATACATATTAACAATACTCACACTGTTGACATTCACCATAAGTACACAGACCTCACTACTGTACAAACATCCACAGAATGTCCAGGTTATGTCATGAAATATAACCCCTACTGTACATAACATGTGTAGCAGTTGGATATATCACTGCTTTGTTATCAGGTATAATGACAATAATTATGGTGTACAGCACATATGCACCACTTCATGCATGACATATGTACAAAGGCTGACAGAGGTGTGGCTAGAAGTGCATACACAGGGCCAATATTGACATGTTGCTGTGATAACAGCATACATTTACTGTTGTAACAGGGTTTGTTGCAACATATGCCCTGTGAGGGATATGACATCAGTAACTATCACGGCTTTCACCATCTACAGACTGTAATCCTCACACTACCTTCTGCAGTCCACAGATAGATGCTCCATGGGTAACACATGAAACCAAAGACACAACACTGCCCAGTCTGCAGATGACCCTGCAGATGGAGATTCCCCATAAACATGGAACTGACATGGCAGGTCTTAGAAACATGTACAACAGCCATATTCACACAAACACTGTTTGTTGCCCTCTTTCCACAGTGTATGTTGTTAGAGGTAAATCCCCAATCCATCTGAGATGCTGTTTGTCAAATGACAGATCTAGTTCCTGCTCACAGTGAATGAAAAGGGCCAACACCACCATGATGTTTCTAGATATTAGAGTGTGCTTCCATGCAATTGGCTACGGGAATGTTATCACAGCTGTTTTACATGCAATCAGCTAGGGAGGGCTGCAATTCATGCAGAGGCCATAAGCTGATCATGCGCATCACTTAAAATACACATGCTGCTGCCTAATCAAAGCAGGTGTAGGTCTCCAAATTAACCAGAGAAGGGGTGGGACAGACAGACAGAAGCAAAGACATGTTAGGGAGGGGTGAGAGTAAAACTGAAGCATGTTTATGTCACACACCTACCAGCAGAGGGTATCAAACCCCTAACAACTATGTAGTCCTATCACAGTTCAATGCAGTTATTGGATCCACCACATGGGTTACCTGTTGTGGAGCACTCAGAACATATGTGTGATAGTGAGAGACATCTGCAACTGGGATACAGTAGCTATACAGTAGGTGATGTACATGTGCCTGTCCACATGAAGAGGTGCCAGAGTCAACACAGCCACACTCTCACATGGACACACACACACACACACACACACACACACACACACACACACACACACACACACACACACACACACACACACACACACACACACACATATACACACTTGCCAGGATCAGGAGTACATCTCATCAGTTGAGGGATTGCCACAACACATCACTGTGCAGGTATTACTTGCACCACACAGGTCATATGGGGGTTGTATAGGCAAAGGGTATGGGGAGGTGTCTGACATCAGACAGCATGCTTCAGTATGCCCATGGGGGTTATAAGAAGCATGGATGTGAACATACGCACCATGCAACACACACACAAACACACAGGGTGCCAGTACTTAAATGCATGGGTGCATGTCTGCACGGGTGTGTGGTGGTCAACTCTGCCAGATGGCTATACAAGGCTAGGCGATGGGTATACCTTGTCATCAGGCCACATGATGATGGTCTGCATTGTGGTTCAGGGCTGTAGTGTCTGCATTTTCCCACACAGGTGGGTATTATATCCCCCATCCAGTCACCTGGGTGACTATTGTGTGTGGCCAATGCTGTGCATCACTTGCCATGTATGTGTTCCTTAGTCCATGACATGGATGGTGTCTGGAATGTGCACACCTCCCACATACATGTACATTGACATGTGGAACTGTACCTGGGGTGTCTGGCCCACATTGTGAACATAGATTATAATCAGATGTGCCAGTCTTGCCCACCTGTGGTGGGAACTGGTAATGGCCAGCAGGTGTACGCTGCACCTATATTGAGAGCATGCTAACAGCATTCCCTGGTGTCAGTGGCATCTGTCCATACAGGGCATGTTGTCAGGCATGGTATGTCCATTGTGGGTCACATGTGATGGCACCACAGGTGGTGCAGGTGTCTATTGGGGAACATGGGGGAGGTGCACTGTCTGCATGTACATGCATATTGGACAGATGAACAGGGTGTTGTAGGATTTCCACAACACATCACTGTGCAGGTATCACATGCACCACACGGGTAATATGGGGGTTGTATGGGCAAAGGGTATGGGGAGGTGTCTGACATCAGACAGCATGCTTCAGTATGCCCATGGGGGTTGTAGGGAGTGTGGATGTGAATGTACGCACCATACAACCCACACACAAACACACAGGGTGCCAGTACTGACATGCATGGGTGCATGCCTGCATGGGTGTGTGGTGGTCGACTGTGCCAGATGGCTGTACAAGGATAGGTGATGGGTATACCTTGGCATCAGGCTATATGATGATGGTCTGCATTGTGGATCAGGGCTGTAGGGTCTGTATTTGCCCACACAGGTGGGTATTGTATCTCCCAACCAGTCACCTGGGTGACTATTGTGTGTGGCCAATGCTGTGCCTCACTTGCCATGTATGTGTTCCTTAGTCCATGACAAGGAAAGTGTCTGGGATGTGCACACCTCTCACATGCATTTACATTGACATGTGGAACTGTACCTGGAGTGTCTAGCCCATGTTGTGGACACAGATTATCATCAGATGTGCCAGTCTTGCCCACCTGTGGTGAGAACTGGTAATGGCCAGCAGGTTTACCCTGCACCTACATTGACAGCATGCTAACAGCATTCCCTGGTGTCAGTGGCATCTGTCCATACAGGGCATGTTGTCAGGCATGGTATGTCCATTGTGGGTCACATGTGATGGCACCAGAGGTGGTGCAGGTGTCCATTGGAGAACATGGGCAAGGTGCACTCTCTGCATGTACATGCATATTGGACAGATGGACAGGGTGACATGCTCTCTGTAGACTGCTATCACTCCATAGTTACTATCAATGGCTAATATGCAGTGTATTACCCACATATTGGCTGTTGCCTAGTCATGTGTGTGTATATGAGACATGGGTTGAGAATGTGCTCTGGGTAATACTGGGGATGCTAACTGTGATTGCCTGACCTTGATGTAACATGTATGGCTTTGCAACCCAGCCTCTCAGCTAGTTCACATCTATTGTCCCTGTACAGTGGACAGTGTGATATATAGTAGAGCCACCATATAAGAAATAAGCAAAACCCACTCCACATTGGCCACAGATGTCACACACTCACAACCACCTCTACATAGGATACGAGTTACAAACACACACACACACACACACACACACACACACAAACACCTGACATATCTGGGAGTAGAACCCCTACCTAACTAGTTTGTTACACTACAGCACTACGCAGTTATAGTACATGTCATAGACATTACTGGAGTACTCCTTCCCCAAAGGTGTATTTCACATTGACTGACATCAGCAGGAATGCCAAAGTAGGGCATTTGAAATTTACTGCACATGGCTAGCCTAAAATGCATTGCTCCCTACACAGATAGTGATGCACACACACACACACACACACACACACACACACACACACACACACACACACACACACACACACACACACACAAAACATCCACAACCGATATGTGTGGGTATAGAACTCCTAACAGAGGTCTATATCACACTACAGCACGGAGCTGTTATAGTACACACCACAGGTATTTCTAGAGATCTCATTCCTCAAAGGTGTATTTCACAATGAATGACATCAGCAGGATTGCCAAAGTAGGGCATTTGAAATGTACTGTGTGTGACTAGCCTAAAATGCATTGCTCAACACACAGACAGTGACACACAAAACATCCAGAACTGCCATGGGTGGGGATGGAACCCTACCATGGTTCTAATTCACACAACAACAGTACACAGTTACAGGACTTGCTATGGAGATTACTGGGCTACAGCTTTCCCAGAGGTGTATTTCTAGGTAGGTGACATTAGCAGCCTTGCTTGCTCTATGCAGTCAGACACACACTCACACACACAGTTGCCAAGTCTGGGGTTAGAACTCCTACCTAACTAGTTTATCACACTACAGCATTACATAGTTATGGGGCATACCATGGAGATTATTGGGCTACAACTCTCCCAAAGGTGTATTTCACATTGGATGACCTCAGCAGGCTTGTCATAGTAGGGCTATGGGGAGGGCGGTGTGTGCATGGGCCATAACCCATTCATCTAGGGGTTGACACACCACATGTGGCCACACACGGGGTCATATGTCACAGGTACGTGTATACAGCTACTAGATGACTACTTCCTTATACAGTCATGTTGCACAGCTGGCACGTGCACCACATAGTCTGTAATGCTGACAGGTACTGGTCGCTAGTATCTGCAGTGAGTGAATCTGCATCTCATGTGTTTGAGGCCCTTTGGCTGTGTGCTGGGTGGAACAGGCCTGGGTGGCTCCTTGTCATGGTCATCATCTTCCACACATCTATGTCCATCTACCTTTGGCATATTATAGTGTGTTGTCCTTACATATACGTCTGTATTCCTATCACTGTGTGTGCAAGGGATGAGTGGTGCATACTGACAAGTGTCTGCACTAACAACTGCAACTGCCAGATATGCCTGGTCCACTGGTGTTTGCTGACATGGCCTTCATGTGTTTAAGTGTGTGAGCATGCCCAGTATGACCTTTCAGTATGTTGTTGACTGACATTGCCTTCATTTCTCGAAGTGTGTGAGCATGCCTAGTATGGCCATCTGTATTGCATGTGGGGATCAAGTCCAGGTACTTTGTACTGCAGTGCTGACCTTTGGGTTGTACACCGACAGGTAGCATGCTGTGTCTGCAGGGTATCCATCGATCATTTGGCATTGACTGCTGCTACATTTCTGCATATTTCTAACTTTCTCAACAGGGTTGGGGGGCACACCTGACTATTACTATATTTCTATGTAGGATGGGGTTAGGGCACACCTGACTATTTCTTCATTTCTACACAGGATTGGGGGGCACACCTGACTGTTACTATATGTCTATGGTGGATGGCGGGGCACATCTGACACTTGTATGCATTTGCTAGGACTGTACTGGTATGTCAGGTACTCCATTTCAGTCTGTAGTCTTACCTAGCAGGCTGGCTAGAGGCATATCAGTGTACTACAGTTTGTAGCTTTTAATTACCTATATATTAGTTTCTGACTTCCTATCCTTCATAACTGATATCCCACTGACTGACCTGCTGTAGTCTGTGAAGGCCTGGGGAGGAGGTTAACTATAGATTAAGATTAAGATTATTGGGCTACAACTCTCCCAAAGGTGTATTTCACATTGGATGACCTCAGCAGGCTTGTCATAGTAGGGCTATGGGGAGGGCGGCGTGTGCATGGGCCATAACCCATTCATCTAGGGGTTGACACACCACATGTGGCTACACACGGGGTCATATGTCACAGGTACGTGTATACAGCTACTAGATGACTACTTCCTTATACAGTCATGTTGCACAGCTGGCACGTGCACCACATAGTCTGTAATGCTGACAGGTACTGGTCGCTAGTATCTGCAGTGAGTGAATCTGCATCTCATGTGTTTGAGGCCCTTTGGCTGTGTGCTGGGTGGAACAGGCCTGGGTGGCTCCTTGTCACGGTCATCATCTTCCACACATCTATGTCCATCTACCTTTGGCATATTATAGTGTGTTGTCCTTACATATACGTCTGTATCCCTATCCACTGTGTGTGCAAGGCATGAGTGGTGTATACTGACAAGTGTCTGCACTAACAACTGCAACTGCCAGATATGTCTGGTCCACTGGTGTTTGCTGACATGGCCTTCATGTGTTTAAGTGTGTGAGCATGCCCAGTATGACCTTTCAGTATGTTGTTGACTGACATTGCCTTCATTTCTCTAAGTGTGTGAGCATGCCTAGTATGACCATATGTATTGCATGTGGGGATCAAGTCCAGGTACTTTGTACTGCAGTGCTGACCTTTGGGTTGTACACCGACAGGTAGCATGCTGTGTCTGCAGGGTATCCATCGATCATTTGGCATTGACTGCTGCTACATTTCTGCATATTTCTAACTTTCTCAACAGGGTTGGGGGGCACACCTGACTATTACTATATTTCTATGTAGGATGGGGTTAGGGCACACCTGACTATTTCTTCATTTCTACACAGGATTGGGGGGCACACCTGACTGTTACTATATGTCTATGGTGGATGGCGGGGCACATCTGACACTTGTATGCATTTGCTAGGACTGTACTGGTATGTCAGGTACTCCATTTCAGTCTGTAGTCTTACCTAGCAGGCTGGCTAGAGGCATATCAGTGTACTACAGTTTGTAGCTTTTAATTACCTATATATTAGTTTCTGACTTCCTATCCTTCATAACTGACATCCCACTGACTGGCCTGCTGTAGTCTGTGAAGGCCTGGGGAGGAGGTTAACTATAGCCCTCATTCAGAGGCCATAGTACAGCATTTGTTTGTGTTTGTCTACACCTGTACTGCTAGCTGTGACTGTTGTTGGTTATGTGACTCCCCCCCCTCCTGATTGGCATGTGTGAGTCACTTACCTTGTGGGTGTCCCAATATTGAGGGTGGTGCTGCAGGGCTGCCTATGTTGGATGCACATAATTCACTCCATACACATGGTTAGGCACAGGTAGTGTAATGTTTGGCATCCATTTTACTGTATGTGAGAGTCAGAGAGAGGTGTTATTCCCTGGGTCCCTCCCATGTCAGTGTATGTGCTATGCATTGCCTCTTTGCCAAGGCCAGGGCATACTGGACATGCCTACTTTTGCCTACTGGAGCAGGCTCAGGTTGTTCCTCCTCTGAGTCACTCTGTCCTGTGCAGGCCTTGGCAATGGTGGGGGGGCTGTGTGGCCCTGCCCCATGTTGTTCCTGCTGCAGCTGTTTCCACAGGATCATATTCTGTAGCATGGCACATACAAGGATAATTTGGCTACATGTAGTTGGTGAGTACTGAAAGGCTCCCCCAGATGTGTCCAGGCACTGGAACCGTGACTTGAGCATCCCAAACACATGTTCTATTATGATTCTTGTTTGTGAGTGTGCCTCATTATGGAGTTCTTGTTCGGTTGTGTGTGCATTTCTGATGGGTGTCATCAGCCACGGCTCCAGTGCATAGCCAGCATCTCCCACTAGGTAACCATGTGGGATGACCCCATTGGCAAATCTCTGGTACAGCTGTGTCAGATGCCAGATGTGGGAATCATGATAGCTTCCAGGCCAGTCAGCACACATGTTCATTATTATGCCCTGGGCATCGCACACAACCTGGCAGTTGATGGAGGGGAAGCCCTTGCAGTTGATGTAGACCCTACCCTGCTCACTGAGTGGTGCTGTGATGCATATGTGCAGGCAGTCTATTGCCCCCACTACCTCAGGGTATTCTATTTGGTGGAAGAGATGCATATTGCTGGCCAACGCCTCATGTGTGAGGGTGAAATATACGTGCTCACCGATATGTGCTGACATGGCATCCAGGAAATGGTGGAGTACCCTGGATGCTGATGCTTGTGAAATCCCCATCATATCCCCAGTTGGCCTTTGGAAAGCACCTGTGGCTAGGATTCCTAGGCCTACACACACCTTGGTATTCACTGGGATGGGTTCCTCTCTGTTAGTTCTGTGTGTGAGTCATGGCCGGCACAGCTCAACAATTTTCTGTACAAGGTCCCTGTCCACCCTATAGCGCTCCACTATCTCCAGCTCATGTAGCCCTTGGTACGTTACCCTGGGTCTGTACACTCTTCTCCACCTCCTCACTGTGGGTTGGTTGTCAGCATTCAAATCCTCACCACCCTCAGCCTTTTCCACAAGTTGTATGATAGCTATTACAGCCCCTAACATTCTGCTGTTGTGAGTGTTAAAAGTTCCTCGCTTGTTTACACCGGTGGTGTATAGTGTGGGAAACACCACAGGGGTAGGTGTTTGCATAGCTTATAGTAGTGTTCTGGGCTGGGCTGGTCTGCTGCCTGTATAGTTGGCTGTTTCTGATACATTTCTCCTGCCAGCTAAGCTAGTACTTCTTGAGTACCTTCCTACTGCTGATTTCCCTTCCCATTGCCCTTCTGCTTAAGCCTGGGGGTGCGCCGCACAAACAGAGTACTCAAATGTGCGCATTGCTGCTATTTCCTGATTTAACTTCTTTTTTTCTTCCTGTAAAACCCAGTGTGTGGCGCGCACACCCGCTTATACTTTGTAAAGAGTGCTAGGCAGATTTAGACACACCCCCTAGCTTAGCTGTGCTAAGCAAGGAGCAAGCCCGAGCCACAGGGCTCCAATCAACTTACAGTATGCCTGACACACCAACCCATGATGTCACCTACCTCCTAGTCTTGCACTCAGCTATTCATACTCTTACACTGTTAGGACCTGCCTCACATGCTGGGGAAAACTGGGATTTACTATCCTTCCCCTCATTTGCATAGGATTGCCTGCTAATGCATAGTTACATGTGTCATACTGAGCCTCCCCCCTTAGCAACCACTATTCACTGGCCGGTTGTCTTTTGTCTGCCATTGACTTGCATGGCAGAATACTGATTTTAGTTAGAATGCTTGTTTTAGGTTTATTTTCGTATTCTCCCACCAATCCCGTTTGCGCGCCACTGCCCTATGCTTAAACAGCTGAGACTGGCGAAACTAAAATAAAAGTTGCATTTTTTACTTTCTGTATTGTTTGCAATGCCAGTGGCCTTATACTTGGCCATTGGCATGCTTCCTCAATGATATGCAGCCTTAATTTGGAGCTGTCATGTCTCCATTTTGGATTTTGCAGAACCGAGTACATTTCTGCAGATTATGCTAGTCCTGGATGGCCTGACTCCAGCTTCTTGGATAGCAGATGTACCTCATTTGTATGGTTTTCATCTGCAAATGGGGTAATTTGCAAATAGGGGCTGGAAACATGCAGGACTAGTGCAAGAGCGCTCATGCATGTCAGATGAGCATGTACATGGCTCGCTCAGCCGCCATATTGGCAACATTACCTCTTACACTAATCATGCACGCCATGCAGGGCTTGCTGAATCCAGGGGATAGTTTCATAAGAAACATTGCTGTTAAACCAATTTAGTATGTCTTCTACTGCTACAGTGGTATTACCTGGTGGAATGTAGAGGACAGAAATACATATAGTTTTGTGACTTATGGAAGTGTGAACATTGTGAAGATATGATCTTACATCTAATACATTCCTAGCTATAATGGCAACTCCTCCTGCTTGTGTTTGTTGTGTGAAAGGATATTATAGTCAGGTGGCAGCATTTGTTTATTTGTTGTTTCTTTTTTCTGTTTTTTAGCCAGCTGTTAGTCTTAATGAGTAAGTTGGTAGTACAGTGCAATACATGTGCCTAAATCTGGAATCACACTGGTTAGAACTCTAAAATTTGCATTTAGTAGTAAGATGCTACAGCACCTGTTTTGGAAAAGAAGGATTTGGGAGTTTGGGTAGTGTAAGGAGACTTTATATGATTGGCTCATGTGGTTGGTCCAGGGTTAGTGTGTATATCTCTACAGAGTAATATAGTATTAAATGCCATTTACTGTCAGTAATTAATTTGGTGAAAATTTTCAATATAAATGAAGAATGATACCACAGTATAAAGAAAAAACTCTCGATTTCAACAACTGGCTAAGTTTCTGGTGTCACTCAAAAATGATCCAGTGTCTGTCCACCTGGGATAACATGCTCGACAAGCCTCGCCGCTTCACTAAAGACCACTTGCACCTGTCACCCTTAGGCTTTAGAAAACTGTCCAAGGCTCTTGCCACACCCATAGTGACTTTTTTAGGCAAGGCTCAAAAGACAAATCCACCACCATAAAAATAGCACAGGTAACAAATAACTGAGGGTAATGTTACTCAGTGCCAGAAGTCTAAACCTCAAAATGCACGCACTCGAGGCACTCCTCAGTATGGAGAAAATCAATATATGTGCAGTAACAGAAACCTGGTTTAAGGCTCCAGAGAGCACCCCAGCACTACCAGGCTACAACTCATACCATACATTTCGGCCACAGAACCCAAACTGAAATACAAAAGGCGGGGGTGTATCCATATTCATCAAGGATGCCCACACCTCCAGGTTAGTGACACAGCACGATGCTTCAGAGATCATCCACGTGCAACTAACAATGGGCAAAACTGCAATTCAAATTATAGCTTGCAACAGATCACCCACCATGTCCCAGGACCCACACTCCATGTTTCTGTAAACACTGGGAAACATAAAGGTCATATCAAACACCCTAATATTTGGTGATTTAAATTTCTCAAACATTAACTGGGAGAACTACTCAAGTGCTAACTCCCCTGCCCAACATTTTCCTAGAATTTATAAACTCAAATGCCCTGGATCAACTGGTCAACACCCCCACCAGAGGTGACAACATATTGGACCTGGTCATCATCAACATGGGTGACCGGTGTTCCACACCAGAAGTAAACCTCTCGCTGGTTAGATCTGACCATAAACAAATCACTTTTGGATATCCACATTCCGCACCCACCCCCGGACAAGGAAATCACTGAGAAAAACTTTTCAAAAGCAAACTTCAAGTTACTTAAGACCGAGGTGGAAAGTTTCAAAGCCCCCATGCTGAAGGATAATGCTGTCCACGCTACAAAATCCTTTACTAATGCATTCTACGGGAACCTACAAGAATGCATGGATTGTCCCATCCCAAGCAAAACCAAGACTCACTCCTCCAAGAAAAGGAAACCAGTCTGGTGGACTCCTGCCATAAACAAGCTATACAATAGAAGGAGGAAACTAGTAGAGAAAAGAGTAAAACCCCAAGAAGGGAAGACATCCCTGATCAGTATCAGCAAGAAACTATGATCCCTCATAAAATCATCCAAGGTAAGCTTTGAAAGAAAAATTGCCAAGGACTCCAAAGATAACCACAAGGCATTATTTAGCTATGTCAAGAATCTAAGGGGCAATGCTAAGATCTGCTCGGAGTTAGTGCAGAATGGCAAAAAATACACTGAACCAACCGATATTGCTAACATCCTGGCAGACAGGTTCAGCACAGACTTCACCCCCCTCTCACCCCCAAAAGGGCCCATAAGACCTTCAACACCATTTCCCATTCTGCGATTAAACTCACCAGCCTGAACATAAACCTCTGCGTCACAAGATGGGTTGCCAAATGGCTCATGGACAGAACCCACATGGTGAGAGTTGCAGGAGCTAGGTCCGACTTTAAGCCGGTTACAAGTGGCGTTCCCCAGGGCTCAGTCCTAGGACCCCTCCTGTTCGACATATACTTCTCAGAGGTACAGGCAAGCACAGGAGGACTACGGCTGACCAAGTTCACAGATGACTGCTAACTAGGGGCTATAAATGACTCTCTGGCTGATACAGACATCCGCCAAAAGGGTCTCACTGAGATGGATAGCTGGTGTCAAAATCATGGCCTCAAGCTAAATGCTAAAAGGTGCATAGTCAACCCCTTTTGAAAAAACAAAGTACCCACAAACTTCCACATAGGTGGTAGTCCTCTAAATACGGAAGATGTAATAAGGGATCTGGGGGCTCAAGTTGATAGTAATCTCACCTTTGAAAATCACATTGCCAAAATGGTTAGAAAATCCTTCTACATGGCCCACCTAATCACAAAAGAGTTCGTATCTAGATCAAAAGAGGTCATTGTGCCCCTCTACTCATCACTCATCAGACTCATCATAGAGTATAATGCTCCATTTGGGATGTACCTTACAAGACCCCTGCAACAGCTGGAAAGACAACAGAAGTACCTCACCAAGAGGATCACTGGCCTTACAAAAATGCCCTATGCAGCTCGACTGAAGAAACTCCAGCTGTACACAGTTGCATACCGCCTACTCAGAGGTGATCTCTGCCTGACATACAAGGCCATGTCCAACCCAGAATTGATGGACATGCTCCACCAAAAGAAAACCTTATTCCCTCGAGCCACACACTCTAGGGATCTAAACCTCACCACAACAATAAATAGGAAGTGCTGGAGGGATAGATTTCTACTCAGAGACTTCCCATGCTTTGAAACAAAATTCCAATCTACATTAGGCAGAGCTCCTCACTAACACTCTTCAAAAGAAACCTTGACAAGTGGATGGGAAACAGAAAGTTTACCCCGAGGATCACTTCAGTGGCTCTGCTAGACAGAGGCACAAGGAACTAATCTAAGGGGGCAGCGAAAGCCAACACATTCTGGCTAGGCTTATAAATGCCTTTGGGCAGATAGCCTAGTACCTACCTATGAACCTAATTTCAAAGGGTCATTATGAGTAAGGGAATGTAATGTTAATTGTTTGGGGAAGATGCTATACAGGAAATATGCATATCTGTAGAAGAAGACACTGCAAAGGGGGAAGTGAAATAGCTCATGAGATATTCTTTGAAAGTATGCTGACTGAAAGTATTTTATGCTATGGGAGTTAGTAGGAGAGGTGTGGTAGTGAAGTACAGTAGGATTTGCATAGGTAAGAAGGATAAGAAAAGGAGAGTTAGAAACATCAGAAAATTGTTAAGTAGCATGTTTCATATAGTTTAGAGAAGGGTTGAAGGTGAAGTTTAATAACTTGTCTGTATGGTAAAAATGCTTTCAAGGCAAGAGAGGATACATGATTGAAGAAGGAGAGAAGGTGGGTGGTATAAATGTAGAGTAAGATGAATTGGTGCAGGGTAGGTGAGCTGAAAGTTGCATGAGTTAACTATCATTTCATTTAAATGCAAGTGGTTTAAAAAGTGATCTAATCACAGTTTTTCTAAAGATAGTCTCCACTATATACTACAAATAACAAATCTGATAATAAGGAAGGCTTGCAATTTTATGATGACTGACGTTATTTCTTTTATAGATCTATACGTATTATCGGATGTTGTTTTATCAGAGTGTGTTGGGTTGTGTGAGCTGCTAGTGCACTTTTAGTATTTTTCCCTTTCTTCCACTGTAGTATGATTGTGGAGGTTATATGTGTAAGTTAGCTCTCCTGAAAAAACATTTTTTTATATTTTTTGGTTATGTAGGGATTAGGTGAAGTCTATGCTAGATCAGTTGTGTCTTTATCACTTGTTTTCAGATATCCCATTTTAGATCAAATGACATACACCCTCTCTTTCTCTGTCTTGAGCATGCTCATATATATATATATATATATATATATATATATATACATATATATATTGGTGCCTATCAGAATACCACATTTTCAAAATTTTGAACATCACTGAAGTTTGGAAACTAAACTAAAAACATTTTTTTTTTACATTTTTACAGGGAGGCAAGCCCCTCTGCACCCCCCATACCACCTGCTAATTAAATATAGCGACTCTGAGATCACACTACAGTGAGGAAAATGGTAAATTTCCCATTCAATGCTGAAGAGCGGTCTCCATTCAAACAGTTTGAAGTTTCAAAACTTCGATCATATGGTCCTGCCCATAAGATGTTTGAAGTTTTGAAACTTCGGTAATCTGATATGGACCCATATATTTACACACACACACACACACACACACACACACACACACACACACACACACACACACACAGACACACACAAAACTACTTGCAGATGGTGCAGGTACGTAACATACAGTTATGGTCAGGTGAGGATGACAAACAGCTTTCATTGGTAAGAGTATAGCATTGCTATGAACAGTATTCATGTGAAGAAAAATATACATCACTACCCACAAATGATGCCTACATCAAGTATTATAGTGTAAGCATTGTTATCTAGATAGATTGGTTCCTAAAGGAACCTCACAACTTTAGGCAACGTCTTCCATGCAAGTTTTCAACAACAACAAACACAATGCCTCTGAGGATTCTGCAGTATTGTTTACATATTATTTCTTGCAATGAGTTGCACTTTGCATCTTGTAGGTATATGTATATATATATTGTTGCATTCTTAATAGTTGCATGTATGTCATTTATCTCAGATTCTTAATAGTTGTATGTATGTCAATTATGTAATTCATACTTGGAAAGTCCCTGAGTCAAATTCCTTGTAAAGTGCATATTTGGCCAATAAATGTGATTCTGATTCTGATTCTGATGCAGAAGCAATATAGTCCTTTGCGTATTGCAGTTCTAAAGCATGATACAATATAGCGGAGGTGACTTAATAGAAGTAAACATAACTTGTCGTCAGGTGGCTACACTATCTCCCTGTTTAGAGGTAATCCCATATAAGTAAGCACCACAGAATACTACAGATTTATATAACATACAGACTGCCATATTTTGCACATCACCACTATACATTGTTAATGGACCTCATTAACATGCAAAAATTTAAACTTTCAACGACTGATAGCACACAGGGCTAGTGTCTGTGAACCCATGTTAAATTCAAAATGATGTTCCAAAATTCACAAGTTATGCAAAGGAAGTCAGCTCTGTTGATGTTGAGTGAAAAATTCCCTTGCTAGGACACAGACAACCTGCTTTTGATGAGCAGCCCAAACACCTCTAATAGATGTTTGCTAAATGAAGCAACAAACAGGCCATGACTTCTTGCTCCTGTTCACATGAGGCATGGGGGTGATGTGCTGTTGTGAAGTAGGATGTTATTGAAACCCAAGTGAAGACCAGGTCCATAGGTTCATAGATGTGTACTAAGCTAATGGCCCTGGAGCCTTTACAAGCCTAGCCCATAGAAGTGCTCTGGCATTATGCTGCCCTACATTAGTTCCAAGTGCTTCTATCAAATAGAGCCACTGGAGTGATCCCCAGGGTGAACTTTCTATTACCCATCCTCTCATCAAGATTTCTCTTGAAGAGAGACAGTGAGGTGGCCTGGTTGACATGTATGGGAAGTCTATTCCAGAGCATGGACAGTCTCTGGGTGAGGAACCTTTTCCTCCAGCATGTTCTCCTGATTCTAGTAATGAGGTTGAGGTCTCTGGAGTGTGTGGTGCGGAGAGATTGGGATTTCTTTAGATGTAGCATTTCTAACAGAGCTGGGATAGACATGGCTTTGTAAGTCAAGCAGAGATCACCTCTAAGTGGGTGACATGAGACAGACAATAGCTGGTGTCTTTTGAGTCTGTCCACATAGGACATGTGCTTAATGCCTAGGATCCTCTTCATGAGGTACTTCTGTTGCATCTCTAGCTGTTGCAGATGTCTAATGAGGTACATACCAAATGAGACATTATACTCGATGATTAGTCTAATGAGGGAAGAGTAGAGAGAGATGATGAACTCTTTCTTTCTGGATGCAAAATCCTTGGTAATGAGATGTGTCACATAGAAGGACTGTCTGACCACAGTGGCAATGTGGTGGTCGAAGGAGAGGTTGCTGTCAACCTGCATCACCTGATCTCTTATAATGTCTTCAGTGTTCAATGGGCTCCTGTCAATGTGGTAATTAGTGTGAACTGTGTTTTTTCCAAAGGGAATGACGACACATTTTTTGGCATTTAGCTTAATGCCATGGTTTTGACACCAGTCATTGGTCTCAATGAGGCCTTTCTGTAGGATGTCTGCATCACTTGGGGAGTTAATAATGGTGCCCAGCTTGCAGTCATCTGCAAACCTGGTCAGTCAGAGTCCCTTTGTGTTGGCCTTTACTTCTGAGAAGTAGATGCTAAACAGGAGGGGACCCAGGACCGATCACTGTGGGACTCCACTCATGACTGGTTGGCAGTCTTACTTGGAGTCCACTACTTTCACACTGTGTGTTCTATCTGTGAACCAATTTGCAACTCTCCTAGTGATATAGGGGTTGATGCCTAGTTTGGTGAGTTTATAAATAATTCCCGAGTGAGGAATGGTATCAAAGGCCTTGGCCAGATCGATGTAGGCTGTATGCACTGCCTTACCTTCATCCGCAGTCCTGGTGACTGACTAAAAGAAGTCAACCAGGTTGAGGAGGCATGATCTCCCTTTCACAAAGCCAAATTGCATGGTGTCTAGAATTTGGAGATTTCCTATATCTTTGTTAATCAGGTCCATGATGATGTGCTCCATAGCTTTACATATCAGACTCATCAGGCTAGTGGGGTGAAAATTCCCAGGGTCTATAGTTGCTCCCCCTTTATGGAGAGGGATGACTGTAGCAGTGTGCCATTTGGCAGTGACAAAGCCTGAGGTGAGGCTGTGACTAAACAGGGCACACAGATGTGGAGCCAGTTCACTTTGTAGTTCATGCAGGACACAGCCAGGGATATAATCAGGTCTCATGGAAACTGTATTCTTGGCCTTGAACAATGCAGCTTTAACCTGTGCTGCAGTAATGCTGAGTGCCTGGCATTCTTCTGGTATTGTGATTGGGCCTTTGGGGGTGGTAAAGTTGGCCCTGAATCTGTTGGCCAGTATGTTGGCAATATCTGCTGGCTCAGTATAGGAGATACCATTGTGCAGTAACTCAGAGCAAATCTGGGGATTGCCGTGGAGGTTCTTAATATAACTTTAGAAGGCTTTGTGATTGTTTATAGTGTCTGCTGCAATTCTGCCTTCATAGCTAGCTTTGGAGGATTTGATGAGAGATTATAGGCTAATAAGGGAGTTTTTCCAGTCTTGCCACTTCACCTTTGTCTGCAACAGTTTCTTCCTTCTGTTGTAGAGTTTATTAATGCAAGGGACCACTAGATTGGCTTCCTTTTTTTGGAGGAGAGTGATTTGGTTCTGTTGGGTATGGCTAGTTCCATGCATTTATGTACATTTTCATATAGTGCATTGGTGTATGATTTGGTAGTCATGCAGGCATTTTTCATTGGCATGGGTGCTGTGAAGTTAGCCACCTCTGTTTTTAGGATCCCAATGTCACCATGAACAGTGATGAGTTGGTGAAAGTGTATGCCATATGTGGGATGTTAATTTAAGAGGGAGCTTGTAATCATGTATATTGAAATTGGCTTTCTGAATAATGCCAGTATCGGGGGATGGGCCTTCCAGTATTGTGTAAAGCCATCCTCTATGAGCAGCTGTAGTAGCTCCCACAGTCACTCTTCTGTCCCATCCTGTCCTGATCAGGCTATACTTATTGGTGACTCAACTCAGATGAGGTGAAGCTGTATAACTGTGGTATTATGGAGAAGAAGGCTTTGGGGAGCTACACTTCCATCAGAAACATCACAAGAATTTATGTATGTTGCTGAGTGCATCACAGGAGAGGTAGGTGAACAGATTTACAGAAATGTCTGGGCTTTGTATTTATGTCATGGATGTTGCAGAGAGTACAGTACAGTCATACTTGGATATACATACAGCTGATATCTATGAATATGTGGTAGTCTGAGAAGTAAAGCCATATGTGCAGCATTGTATAATATAATGCAAAAATCACACAAGCAATATACAACTAAATACTAAAGTAAGTACAGTAAAGTTGTCCTGATGGCACAAGTTCTGCAAGCCAGACCAAAGCTGTATTTCCTTCACTATCACTCACAGTCGCACTTCTTTTTTACAGTAAAGATCAATAAATCACAAACTAAGGTAGGATTGTTTAGATATGCTCTGGATTTTTTTCTTTGCAATCACTGTCTACGGCCCTTAGGATGGCCAGAGCTTGCCTGTCTAAAACCTATCCCTTTCTAATAACAAAAAGTGAAATTAAATGTAAAACAAAATATGAATCAAAGTAAATCTTATTAACAAGCTATCCCTTCCTACCTACAAACAGTGAAAAACAGTGATAAAATATAAATTCAAATAAAACCTCTCTTACCTGTCATCTCTACAGTAAATCACAAACCAAGGTAGGATTGTTTAGATATACCCCCAGATTTACTAATCTTCTGTTCAGGACTAGTCTAGTCCTGCACGGAAGTGCCCGTTTAGGAACAGGATGGCAGCGAGCCATGCATATTAATGAAGGCATATTGCCCGAGCTCCCACGCTTACATGGAGCATGTACGAGTGCAGGGGATATGTCTGAGAGCAGAGTTCTCAGAATAAACACACCCCTGCAATGTATATCCCTACCAACAGTTCCCCATGTGTACAACAGCAACAGTACTCAAACAGTAAATAAAGAAACCCTTTTATTTTTTTAAAACACCGATTAAAGCTAACTGTAGGTGTGCAGGTGTGCCCATCGCATAGCTATGGTTAAAGCAGCTGAAAAGGCTGAAGAGGATAAAAAGAAAGATATATGCAAATAAAGCAACACAGCAATAGTGTAGTGGGCAGAGCATTTGCCCAATGAGCATGCATTCCCAGTTCGAGTCCCACTGCAGCACGTTCCATTTTCCATGTGAAATCTGTATATGAACATTGTTTTTCTGTATAGCCTACTAAATAACATTTAAATGTGAACTGGAGTACAGCATTAAATGCACATGTGAAGTGTCAGTGTCATAATGAATAAGGCACTAGTAAGCAGGTGTAAGCACAAATAAGCAGTAATAAGCATATATAAGCAATAGTAAGTTTTAGTGTGTTTGCATGAGGGTAAGCATTGGCTACACAGATTAAACAAAGTAGAAGCTAACTGAGTGTAAGAAACTGTAACCAGAGGTTAGCATTGCTTAGCTTCATGCAAACTCACACAAACCTGCTTACATCTGCTCAAAAGTGCCTTAATCACTCTGTATCCAATGTCCAATGTTCTGCCCAGCAACAAAATAAATAGCCTTTGCAAGTCTTGAACCCAGGACCCTGCACACCATACACAAAGTGATTCACCACTAAGCCATGGCAAATATATATAACCCTCTTGTTTTCACAAACATATCATACAGCACAATCAGTCACCAGTACAGGAAATGTAGTAATATCATACCACACAACCTCTTAATGCAAGAATTCTGGACAAAGTGTGCCAAAATGTGGGTACAAATAGGGATAGATGTCAAATACTGCTCTAGTACACTTAAAACATTGCTAGTTACACAATTATATGTACTAGAACACATATTTTGAAGGAGATGAAGTCTGGAACACAAATGTGTTGACACAAGTTACTGACTACAATCCTGAGATCATCCATGTCAATTGCCAAGAGAATGAGGTACAGGCCAAAAATATAAACCGAACATGCATGGAACTATGGACAGAATATATATATCTGTAAATGTAGACAGCTATATGTATATATATATATATATATATATATATATATATATATATATATATATATATATATATATACACACACACACACATATATATATATATATATATATATATATATATATATATATATATGACTCACAAATAATCATATAACATCAATTGTATATAGATAAATATTATATATATATATATATATATATATATATATATATATATATATATATATATATACACACAGATAGAAATGTGTATAGCATTTCCACATGGGAACAATATCCTGCACCACTCACTACAACATAACAGACCATAAGCATTGTTAATGGGGGTGGGACTCAAATGAGGGATACCTGGTAATTAGTGCTATGGTACCCCCTCCCCACAGCCCATATGTATATGCTGTGCAATCCAATATCCAGCACATGCAATTCTTGACTTCAGGACCCTCCACAACACAGCTACAATGCTTTAAAAGTAATCCAATTCACCTGTAAATGTCAGGGCAATATCTTTAACATATCATGCAGAAAAGTCATTATACCATAGGGAATGCACAATGTGGAAGGGGTACACATTACAATGGTACAGATATGCACACACATCTATACATTGACAAATATGTTCAAGTATATATATATATATATATATATATATATATATATATATATATATATATAGATATATATATATGTGTGTGTGTGTGTGTGTGTGTGTGTGTGTGTGTGTGTATATATATATATATATATATATATATATATATATATATAAAAACCAGTCCCTTAGCAAAAAATAGGAAGGAGAAACAAAGTCTGTATGGAAAACGCTGTTATATAGCTGTCCAGCAAGCTACGTTTCTGTCACACTTCAAAACATATAAGAAACTTCAATTACTTGCTCAAACAGCAAAATACTAGTTCTCAAATACCTGCTAACTTGTTTTCAGGCGTTACACATACCAATGTCCAAAGTAAAAAACAGAACTTGTAACGCTGTTGTAATGGCTTCCAGTAATAGTGTTATATTCAACTTCCACAAATATACAAATTTGCAGCTTCCTGTTGACTTTTTCAAAGCATTTACAGATATCAGCATCCAAAATGAAACTTACAACACTGTTATGTTAGCTTCCAACAACTGCATGATATACAACTTCCAACTTTCAAGTATTAATATGTATGATGTTAGACGCATCAGATAGGCTTAGTGCAAAAGATGCGTATAACTTTAACTTTAACTCTAACCTTAACTTTAACTTTAAATTAATGAAACAATTTAATGAGTTAATTGGAAAGGGATTGTGATGTCACATCCTTTTCCTTTTTAAATCTTTTGGTGTTTCTTACACACTGTTTGTCTGATGAAGCGGGGTTGAATCCACCGCGAAAGGGCTCACTTAATACACAATAAAATCCTTAATTTTATCCTGGATGCTGGTATTTGCAACGCTTGGAAAGAGGTTTATAAGAAACTGTGAACTTTTATATACAGGGAAGTTGGAAGTTGTATATCATGCAGTTGTTGGAAGCTAACATAACAGTGTTGTAAGTTTCATTTTGGATGCTGATATCTGTCGGAAGCTAACAAGTCGAGTGACGAAAGCGGAAATTAAAACTAGTTATACGCTATTGCTGTTTGGTCCTTTTTCACTGCTCTTCTGTTCGTGACTTTTTATTATTGGTTTGGTGCTATTTTGTTTATGTGACGGAAACATAGCTTGCTGGACAGCTATATAACAGCGTGTTCCATACAGACTTTGTTTCTCCTTCCTATTTTTTGCTAAGGGACTGGTTTATATATACTTTTTTGGGGAACTTCGGATTTCTTGATATATATATATATATGTGTGTGTGTGTGTATATATATATATATATATATATATATATATATATATATATATATATATATATATATATATATGGGTCTACCTGCTATGTTCGACAGTTCATATGGTCGAAACTCATTTAGTCGACGGCTCATTTGGTCAACAACCAGTATTCAAGGCACTTAGGGATTTGCCCCCCTCCCCAAAGTTGTGCGACCCTGGAGGTGATATATAAAATGTTTAGTTTTTGTTGTATTTTCATGTTTTATACGACTATTAAATGAATATTAGTGGGGGGCGGCAAACCCCCCCATTAATATTAATTTCATAGTCATTTAAAACATGAAAATACAACAAAAACTAAACATTTTAAATAAATATCTGCCCCCCACACACCCCCTAACTATATATATCAGCTCCAGGGTCACACAACTTTGGGGAGAGGGGCAAATCCCTGTCAACTTCCTTGAATACTGGTTGTCGATCAAATGAGCCATCGAACAAATGAGTTTCGACCATATGAACTGTTGACCATATCAAGTAGACCCATATATATATATATATATATATATATATATATATATATATATATGTATCAATATAAGATATATGAGCTATATATAAGTACATACACATATACACAGACAAAATGTATTAGTAGCCATACATATGTAGAAGTAGTGTGGAAGTACCGGGTGCAAAGTATAACCCTCAGCCACAAGACCTGTAACTGGTTCCTGTGACATGTGTAGTGTGGCAACCATTTCCACAAATGAGAATACTTACATTAAACATATACCCACTTACAATTCAAAGGACATGACACAATACAGAGGTATGCATACACAGAAAACCTTTATTTGTGTACTATACAATAATGTATGCCATTACTTACAGCACATACATTTTGAAATATTTAATCAGTGATGAATGCAAGGCCCACACAAAACAGTAGATTCAAGCAATGAGGATATATAACATACTATGCTGTCCAAGCCAAGGCCTTCAATTAGTACAGCAGTAGACAAAGGATTTGCCTTTAAGATAAGTAAGAATCAACAATTACATATGTAGTTCAGCAGCCTCCAATTACACCCTGTAGTCAAGCCCTAGGGGGAAATGTATTAGTTGTGGTAATGTCAATGTATGTGTCACATGTATGGACCCTGACCAACATATTTTGTGAGAGTCCACAATATGACTAGGATGACAGCAGGAAAGCTAGCAGTAAATAATAATAGGCCATTACCTAACAACCCCTAACTGTATCACAGCAGGAGAAAGCCTGCCATATATGTGGAGGACATAGGCAGGAACACAGGGCCATACTTGCAATATTGCTGTTACACACCCTGGAAATTGCTGGTGTTACAGGAATTGTTGCAACATACCCTTATGCAGGTATAAGACATCAGAAACACAAATGGATGCAGCCATGTATTGATAGCATGCAGCAGACAGATTGCCAGTGATATAACTAGGACAAGACCTATGTGGTGCACAGGCAAAACCAAACAGACAATCCACTGGCCATCATGTGGATAGGCCCACAGTTGAGAGCTATGCAGACAGACTGCATTCCATCCTAAACTACAATGTACACATAAACATTGCAAGACCAACAATATACAATGCACATAACAACACTACTCACTCTGTCTGCAGGTCTGGAACCTCATACAAAAGTGTAGTTGGCCTGTGTCAGCAAGTCCTGCTGTAAGAGGTATTGCAACCTGCTGTCTGTAACACTGCTGCCCACATATACAAATGATGTCCTCCATATTAGAAAGGTTAAGTGACAACGCCCACATGAGTCAGTATTTTATAGTACTGGGTTGCCATCACAGTGGTTATCCAAATTACTACACAGCAGGCTGCATGCAGTTAGAAAATGTTGCACACTGATTGGTGCAGAGCTCATCACCTGATCATGTGCATCATCTACAAAAGCCATGCTGCAATCCATTCAAACCAGCTCAAGCACTCTAGTGGAGAGAGAGAGAGAGAGAAAAACACAGAAAAAAAACGCAAACAAAGGAAAGGTGTCACAACAGTCAGAAAAAAAATTACAGGTATGTAAAACATAAATGTATGTAATTGAATGTAGTATGGGGTATAGAATAATAGGATATATGATGTGGAATGATTTATATGTGCCATCTGTAGTTGTCCCTGTAATGATGGTCTGCTGAACAACTGCTCTGGACAATACTGTCTGTCCCTGTAGGCAGTGGGACATACCTGCCAACTGTGCAGCTCAGCAATGAATGACAAAGATGTAAGCTATAATATCTGTGTTTGGTATGTTAGTGTGGGCAATAGCTGGTGGTGGAAGTACCGTCGTCATGATAGATGCGTGGGTGTCAGAGCACACCACTTGGAGGACAGTCATCTTAATGTGTAATGTAGCATGCACAAATGCCATAGGTGTATAATAGTCTTACCAGCAATCTCTTACCATATATGCCACCCTAATTTTAGTCTGTGTTCACATGTGACACCTGTCTGTGTTGCAGCAAGGCAGAACAGTGCAGCTGTGAATGAAAGATAGTTACAGAATGTGGACCAGATGTCTCTATGCACCCCACATATAGATAAATCTCTGTGTGATATAAAGTGAGACGTGTATGTCTACAGATACACAGATACTCATATAGATATAGGTATATAGGTAACCCACAAGATATATCTACACATATATATATATATATATATATATATATATATATATATATATATATATATATATACTGGCACTGACAATTGCATGCAGAAGAAATAGTCTGTAACAGGCCAGCAAAGATAGTGTCCCCACAGGGAACATGGCTAAAAACACATAGCACAAAGCTTGGTACAATACAACATATGTCCCAAATGTAGGTAAGCTGCCGACATATCAGTTGCATTCTGTGAAGTTTTTTATTGTACACACAGTCAGAAGTTGTACAAGCTATTTTCAAATGAATTTCTATTAAGCATGATACATATTTTTTTAAATGATTTTAGGTACTTAATTAATTGTTTGTAAGTGATTGATTTAATTAGACACAGTATATAAATCAGCTGCTTTAATTTTAAGATCACTCTGATGAAACCCGCATTGTGACGGGTGAAAGCGCTCAGGTCTTGTTTATGTATTAAACCTTTTTCATTATATTCTGTGCGTTTCGTTATTTTTATTATATATCTACACATATATGTACACACACACACACACACACACACACAGACATATATATATATATATATATATATATATATATATATATATATATATATATACTGGCACTGACAATGGCATGCAGAAGAAATAGTCTGTAACAGGCCAGCAAAGATAGTGTCCCCACAGGGAACATGGCTAAAAACACATAGCACAAAGCTTGGTACAATACAACATATGTCCCAAATGTAGGTAAGCTGCCGACATATCAGTTGCATTCTGTGAACGATTTGTTGTAGCTGATATGGTGGGGGGAGACAGAGATGTGTATTAAGAGCTATGAAGACCCTGCTGTATGAGTTGCTCAGATTGTTTCCATCTTTATATCTTCCAGGGAAGATGGTTCACACTTGATTGGCAGCTTACAGTGCTGCCGAAACTGATGTAATTGTACAACACATGGTACAGCACTATGAACTGCTGTTTGGCCAGACAGCCCATGATCAGCAGGAGAGGACCACCCTGTGGAACGATCTAGTCCACAGGGTCAATGATGTCGGACTGCAGAACCGCAGCTATGAGCAGGTCCGGCATCATTGTACCGACCCGCTTTGCCATGTACGTCAGCATGCAGCTGCCATTTTGGGGGACCACCTCACAACAGGGGTGGGGGCAAGCTGTCCATCCACCCCTCACCCATGTTGAGGAGCTTTTCAGCAGACTTGTGGCACCTGCCCACCTGCAGCACCAACAACTGGCAGGGAGCATTGTGGAGGTGGGTGCCACTGACACACCAGCTGAGGAGCGTGCAGGTAAAGCCCCAGGGCACATCAGTACACCACTCTTTTGTATGTATATGCATCTGTACAGGTACATCATGCAAATCTGAGATGTCATATACATAGTCTGTTGCTGTGTAGTAGTAATAAACAGTTGTGCATAAGCTGTAGTATTGTGGACTTCTACTGTTGATGTACCGTAATGCTGTACTCACCCTTTATGAATGCCACAGCTGTGGCCACTAACATCAACTTTCTCACACTCTTCTGTAGGTCCCTCCAGGATACCACCAAGGCAGCAGCCTGTAGCCACTGAGTATGGTTCATGTTCATGCTTGACAATACACTGGGCATGTAATAGCTATGGGATATTCCATGCACACATCTAACACAACCTACCCATACTGCATGCTGTACACATTCATATTTTGTTGCTGTGAAATGCATTGCATCACAGTAGAGACCATGATGGGGTATCGGAAAAGTACAACAGACACATGCAAGATAACTAACATACTGTCATTGTGAAATGTATCCACAGGGATGAAAAGTAGGGTAGGACACATGGCCTACAGTAGAGACATGTGTGAAACAACACCCTCATGGCTGTATCTGCACAAAACCAGGTTAAGTAACTGTGGCAGATGTAACCTTGACCCCACAGCAATAGTGACAGCAGTGTGTGTACTGCATCTGTGCAGCATCTGTACAGGTACATCATGCACATGAGTAGACCTTGCACCCATGCAGAATTGTGGGACATGTGTAGGGCACCCCCCATAGCCATGGTAAGGTCTGGTGGTTGTCAGTGTGATAGTTTTGTACTGGTCATATATGCACCGCTGATGTTGTGATCTGTAAAGCAGACATCAGGCATTCACAAATGATATCTGTTCACATATCATCCCAGGTATGAGTTGCTCTAACACAAAGGGGCTGTGAGCATTGGAGCTGACATAACTGACACAGTACTACATATGCAGCAATGGTTTGTACACCTGTGAGGTATGGTGCACAGTACAAGGCAGGGTGCAGAACAGGTCCACAGTAACACCTTGTACATGGGTGCAGTGTTAACAAGGGGAAGGGCCATCACCCACCAACACTGTCCATGCATCACACACATATATACTGGTGCTAGCATGAAGTCACTATAGTTGCACTGCATGTTGTTGAGTACCATATGTAATGCATGCTGATAGAAGGGTAATGGGAGGACTGTGTGTACAAACGTTGTGCAACCTCACATATGTGTGTGTGTGTGTGTGTGTGTGTGTGTGTGTGTGTGTGTGTGTGTGTGTGTGTGTGTGTGTGTGTGTGTGTGTGTGTGTGTGTGTGTGTGTGTGTGTGTGTGTGTGTGTGTGTGTGTGTGTGTGTGTGTGTGTGTGTGTGTGTGTATGTTGATTGTGTCTGTAAGTGCAATCTGGTGGAGTGGAGTGTGGTCAATGCATGTCAGATGTGTGTGAACATGTGTGTCTGTATGTGTGGGTGTCCATGTATGCACAGGTGATAGTGGGATTGATCACATGGCATTACTTCTCCTTGGGCTTGTGCAGTACATGTACATGGAGTGACACATGAGACACCAGGATAACCTGCCTGATATGTGAACACAGGACAGCTGATAGCATAGCAAGGTCTGTAGTATGGAACATGCATTGGGAGGGAAAGTACACACCAGGTATACACATCATATTGCCAGCAGCAGATAGATAACCAGCTACCCACGTATGCAGCACTACTAATGCAATGGGGAATTACCAGAATACATCACTGAGTGTATCCAGATATTACTGTCCACATGATGGGTTGATTGTGCAGCAAATGTAGCATAGACTGAGCATGACTGTAGTATGAGACTCCGGTGTGTGACATATGTAGTGAATGTAGCAGCCCCAACCATATAGGGACCATGTACACCATGACTGGACATACACAGGGTAATACTGGATGACAGCAGTGAGGCCATGTACAACCTACTCCACTCAAGTCAGGGAGGTGATGGAGTAACAGGTCATGTGTTGTGATCACACGTGTAGGCATGGAGATGAATAATATGTTAATGGGTAGTATTAATGAGTGTATGCTAGCAAGTGCCATGCAGGATGGGGAACATATGTAACTTAATGTGAGACTGTCTGTAAACCCAGGGAAAGGGAGGTAGTAAGGTGGACTGTCAGTGTGTGTGTGTGTGTGTGTGTGTGTGTGTGTGTGTGTGTGTGTGTGTGTGTGTGTGTGTACTGCTATGCAATGCTGTACAGGTCTTAAGGTGTTTGTTTGCTTCCCCCATAGGTGGCAAGGTGAGTACAGGTCCCTCCTGCATGCACTCTGAGGTAAGTGTCCATACAAACACCAATGATGATGATGATGGTACTGTTGAGGCACAGGAGGGGTTGTCAGAGGCTGACACTGCACCATTTGTCATCTCCCTCCTAGCCACCCCAAGCCCACGCACAGATACAGTGCCCCTAAAAACCCCATCACAAGTGGTCATAGCAGAGGGACAGTTGGTAGTTGGTGCCAGTGACCAGAAAAGTGTGGTGTCCATGCCTACTGTGTCCGGTCACAGTCAGCATAGCTGGATGTCAAGCAGGGCACCACATCAGCAGATGTATCATGGCATTCGTGGGAGAGCTGCTGGTCCTCATGCCCCTGGCAAAGGCGCCACAACTGGTACCACCAGGAGCATGTTTCAGGCCAAAATGGAGGCACAGGCATGTATGGAAATGTAAGTCAGACAGGGCCTGAGGCTGCAGAGGGCTGCTTTCTCATCTGTAAGTGGCAACATCTGTGAACTTGCTGCTGCCCTCCATGAACAGACTGAGGTCATGGATAGACAGTGGAGTGGGATGGTGGGCCTCCTCTACCGTGGTACGTTTGTGCTTCAACACATCGTGGGAGTGGTGTGACAGCCACATGGACTAGGCCAGAAATGCCAGCAGCTGGCAGTCAACATGGACATGCCAGGATGCCAAGCTGCTCCCGTAATGGCAGTACCAGCCCCAGCACACCACCGGGGGTGCGTCCACACCACACCACAGCAGGCCTCATGCACATGGCCCTGGCCAGTCACAGGTGGGATATGGTTCCAGCATACATCTGTCATCAGGGGAGAGTAGCACCTCAAGTTCTGTACCTGCACGTGCCCAAGTAACCCCCTGACAGGCACAGTCAGCATGTCCATTGCCGAAGGTGGCGAACTGCACACCCTGCCAGGTATGGTCTGCAGTTGTCCAACAACACCTGTATAGGGCAGCCACATGGCAGAACTGTGTGCATGTATACCCACACATTATGCAACCACACCTAGGGCAACCCCATACCGACACACACCACATCACCACACCCCAAACAATGAACTAATCCCCTCACCCACATACATGTTCACAAATATATGGATCACCCTCAGTCTCTGGCAAATCAGCAACACACCCTGTGCATATGATGATACCTCTGCCACATCCCTGTCATCCATAACATCGATGCAGGGACAGGCTAATATGGTTCTGATGCACATGGTGATTGTAAGAGAGTGCTGCAATGCACTGCAGTGTAAGATGTTGTCAGGGGTAATGTGTAATGCATACATGTCAGGTAGTGTAGCCATGCAGCTATGATGCTTTTCAGCTCTTAGTAACACCGATTGATTGTTATCTCCATAATGTTATCCATTTGCGTTGTAGGTGTACATGTGTCAGCAGGAGGATGGTCTGCAGTCATATTCCACAAGGGAATGGCACTGTGATGACACCATGACCATGACATATCTGGTGTACAGTTGCACACATGCCACAGGTTTGTGCAACAGTATTGCCTGTGCCACATTGACAGGTGACCTGCTGGTACATGTAAAATCTGCACCCTTATGTCAACCCATCCACATACACACACATCCTTTCTTGGCAACACTGTGACTAGACCCCTATCTAGGTATGTAGTGCTACTGAACTGTGTGGCTTTCATTGCACACACCACACCTCGTTTAGGGTGAGGTGTATACCAGGTTACATGTTACATGCAGAACATCCACAGACATATACAATATGGTAATGGGAGATTTAATGTTTGCATATGGATAATACATAGTGTGTCATACCATCATTTACACATTGACAGACACATGACAGGCAGACACACATCTTAGAGATCTGGGCATATTGTTGCTAACTAACTATTCCATGTGTCCAATGTGTTACAGGTAGACTGCACACAGCACATGTTGTAACTGAGCTGTATCCTGTTATCAGTTACCTGTATGGGTGATGGTGACAGCGGTCACCAGAAAGTGGTACGTGGGACATATACCAGGTGTACCATGGTGTAATGACAGTGTACACAGCACCCAAATCCTCCAAAAGATATTGTACATACAGAAACCCATCATGATACTCTGACATACTCGCTATCACACTTTGTCCACGACGGCACTACAACCCATTGCATATCACAACAGTGGTACCACAGGGAAATGCATGTAATGGACATGCCACAAGCATAGTAGGGTGTTGCTTTGCAATGCCACACCTATGGGCAGTGACAACACTATCTATACTACTGTGTGGCAATGCGTAATGTAATAGGAGTATGTTGCCTCGGAATGGTGTACCCTACAGATATGCAGACATGCACACATGTGGCAGACCTCAATAGGATTCCCATGGCTATTGACCCATTTGTACAATGGTACTGCAAGGCACATGTAGCTGTTAGGGAGAGGACTGTAACAGGGTACATGTCTTGTCCAATACAGCAGCGGCCACATCTGACTATGGCAATGGGAGTGGAGGTGGTTGTGAAGGCTGTCATGGAATTTCCAACTACAGGTGTACTAACACACAAACAATGCTATCCTCAGTAATTCACATGTACATGTGTCAATATTGTGGTGCAATGCTGCAGGTGGTCATAGCTGTGTACCTGGCTATTGTCCATGGAGGGACTGGATGTGTAGGGGGTGTGTATACATTGGTATCATGCCACCTGCCATGTGCCAGCAGGCAATCTATCAACAGACACCACTTTCATGACTGGCAGGGTGAGAGTGACATGCATCAGCCAATCCTCTGGGTGCCTTCTGCACATGGCCACTGAAGTGATCTAGTTGACATGTATGCAACATGTATTACAACACATAGTTAGTGTTTGTGATGGAGACCTGTACCCAAGCATGTTCAGTTGACTATGTTAGTGTAGTGTAGGTACCCATGGCATGTGGCCCATACAGGGTGATGTCTCCTATATGTGACAGGTAGTACACAGCTGGCCACACATGTCAATGTCAATCAAGCATAGGTTGTCTGTACGTATCCCAGCTGGATACCTGCCATCTGCACATCTGTAGAGGGACTGACAGACACCAGTTTGGTGACTAGCTATGCAGTAGGATGAATGTGTCAACAGATGGATGTTTGACAGCAATAAGTATGCCATTAGTACACGTTGTAAGCCCTCACTAACATGTGCTGTACAGACCGTACTCTACAGTTACATTCCACATGTCTGATTTTTATCGAGTAAGGGATATATATGGTGACACAGCCCACACACCAGGAAAACAACAGTGAGCCCTCAGAGTGCAGCTATGCCTGCAGGTGTGCTTGTTGTCAGTAGTAATGTTAGCACTCTACCCTTCCCTGGGACAGCACTGCTGACAGTAGTAATGCCATGTTACACTACATGCCAGTGTGACAGCACGTACCCTGGTTTGCTACCCCTGCATGTCAAATATTCACTTGGGTAACAGTGCTTTGCAGGTCTCATATACTTGTGTGTCCCAGACATGACACTCAACCTTTGCTACTTTAATGACAGTACACAGACACATGTACTGTACATGGCAGCACATACACATATTACAGATGTCATTTCCTAGGGTTTGACGTAGCCTTGTATGTTACGCGGAGATAGCCTCTGTGTAGACAATATGCCACAGAGTATAGCTGGAGGATTTTTAGATGGTCAGCATAGGCCATCTGTTTGATGCCTGTGATTCTTATAGTGAGGGATTCCCACTGCCTTCCCAGATATCGTAGCTGTCTTGCAAGGTACATACCAAACGGGGCATTGTACTCTATACAGGGTGTAATGGAGGATGAGTACAGTGGGACAATTTCCCCCTTTTTTCTGGATGTAAAATCCTCGGTGATGAAGTGTGCCACATTGAAAGATTTCTTTACTGTTGTGGCTATGTGGTTAATGAAGGTGAGACCACTGTCCAACTGTGTCCCTTTTTCTGTCAGCACACTTTTGGTGTTTAGTTTACTGCCACCTATGTGGTAATTCATGGGTACATGGTATTTCCAAAGGGGATAACTATACATTACTTGGCATTAAGCTTGAGCCCATGGCTCTGGCACCAAGTATCTGTTTCTGTAAAGTCATGTTGTAGAATATCCACATCATTCGGGGATGCAATATTGGCTCCCAGTTTGCAGTTATCTGTGAACTTTGTTAGCCAGAGTTCCATAGTGTTGGCCTGTACTTCAGGGAAGTAGATGCCAAACAAGAGTCATCCCAGGACCAACACTAATATACTCAAATTGTCACTTGTCTGGAGCAGGGACTGGACATGGCTACATTTACAGACTGGGTTCCATCGGTGAGTCAGTTGGCAAACCATTGAGTGACACAGGTATTTATGGCCAGCTTCATAAGTCTTTAGAGTGGGGGATGTTGTCAAAGGCCTTGATCAAGTCCAGATAGGCTGTGTGGACTGGCTTACCCTCCTCCACAGCTCTGGAGACAATCAAAGTAGTCAATCAGGTTCAGGAGACAAGATTGGCCATTCACGAACCCAACCTAGGTGGGGTTCAATATTTGCTGGTTACCAATGTCTTTGTTTATAAGTTGCATGATAATGCATTCCATGCCCTTGCAGATCAGGCTCATCAGACTGATGGGATGGTAGTTCCTGGGATGCAAGGTGGAGTCCCCTTTGTGGAGTGTGATAACTGTAGCTGTGCACCACTCAGTGAGATAGAAGCCTGAGATGAGGCTATGATTAAACATGGCACTTAGGAGAGATGCAGGGTTATTTTGTAGTTCATGTAGTACACAGCCTGGGATGTCATCTGGTCCCATGGATGCTGTATTCCTAGCAGTGGATATGGCAGGTTTCCACCTGTGTGACCATGATTACTGGAATTTAGCAATTTTTAGTACAGAGATGGGCCCTTTAGGGAATTAGAGAAGGCTGAATGTGGCACTAAATCAGTCTGCCCAGATATTGGAAAACTCCTTTGAATCAGTATATTTAATGCCATTCTTTTGTAGCTCAGAGCAGTTCTGAGCATTGCCATTTAGATCCTGGACATAACTATAGAATGCCTCGTGGTTGTCTTTGGAATCTATGGCAATTATATGTATGTAACAAGTGTGGCAGATTTCAAGGGATAGCTTCTTACTGAGGCTGGTAAGGGAGCAGTTAGCATTTTGGGATTATCCTTTTTTTCTGCAACAGTGTCTTCTTTCTGTTATATAGTTTGTTCGTGGCAGTGGAGCACAAGACTGGCTTCCTTGTTTGGACAGCAGTGTTTCGTTCTATTTGGGATGGCACAATTCATGCATGAGTAGATGTGCCCATACAGTGCCTTAGTGTAGGATTCACCAGTTGCACTTTCAGCTCCCATCTCCATGGGTGTCATGAGGTTTGTCACTTCTGACTTGAGCAGCATGGCATTGGCTTTGCAGAGGGTATTTATGGAGGTTCCTTACTGGTGCGTGGGGGTGGGATGCGGATGTCAAAGGTGATTACCTTATGGTCAGACCTGACCAATGAGGGGTTGACCACTGGTGTGGAGCATCTTACTACTATGCTGGTAATGACCAGGTCTAGGGTATTGGAGACCCTGGTTGGGCAATGCATTAGTTGATCCAGGGCTTTGGAATGTATGACTTCCAGGAACCGTTGGTAAAGGGTGGTGGTACATGAGTTGTTTTCCCAGTTAATAGCAGAGTATTTGGAATCACTCAGTATTGTGGTGTTTGGTATCTTAATATTGTCCAGTATGTATATAACGCATAGTGAGAGCCTTGGCCCATGGAGGGTGATCTGTAGCAAGCTACAATTTGGATTGCAGTCTTACCTAGTGTAATTCTCAGATGCATTGTGTTGGACACTAGGCTGGAGGTGTGAATGACCTTGGTGAATATGGAAACTCCTCCACCTTTAGTGTTGTGGTCTTGGTTTGTTGCCCAACATGTGTGATAAGGGTTGTAGGCAGGTATTACAGGTGTGCTCTCTGGTGCATTGAACCAGGTCCCAGTTACTGCACAGATATCGATGTTCCCCATTTGTAGGTGTGGCTCAAGAGAGTGCCTCTTTAGGTCTAGACTTCTAGCACTTAGTCACATTACCATCAGTTTTGCATGCTTGTATCTGTTACAGTGGTGGTGTTTTTTTCCTTTGAAACTTGCCTAGATAAGGCACTATGGGGGAGCCAAGTGCTGTAGCCAGTAACCTGAATCCCAGGGGCAACACATGTAGACCATCTCTGCCAGAGCATCATGGTTTGTACATCATGTTGTCCCAGGCAGACAGATACTGGATCCCCTTTGAATGACATCAGATGCTTAGCCACTTGTTGAAGTCATTGCTGTGTATATGTATATGGGTGAGTATTTATATGTATATATGTATATATATATATATATATATATATATATATATATATATATATATATATATATATATCCCCATATATGTATGTGGATATGTATAAGTCCATATATGTATGTGGATATGTATATGTGTATATATCTACATAGATATGTAGATATAAGTGTACACATATATGTTTACCATATGTCCAGAACATGGAGTAGAGTCCTACCTCAGTACCACTAGTCCCAACCCAGTAGTGTAAGGGGATGTCATGGATGTATTGCGGGTATATATGTAAACTGTTGCCACTGTCATAGGGGTGTCTTAACAGACATGTTGGGTGCGGGAGGTCACATCTGCTGTAGACATTTGCACCATTGCCTACAGACAGACATCCTAGGGGCTGCATATTATGGAACCACTGCTAGCACAATAATGATCCTGTGGACTACAGCAGGGATATGACCACTATATGTGGACAGTCTGCACTCTGTGGTCAGTCCAGAAGTGTACACATGTCCCCTTTATGCGAGACATGTGGACCACGCCTCCCAATGTGGATGTTACTAGCCATGTCCCTGGGTATATCACGACAATAATGAGGTACATATGCCCACACAGTGTATGCACACAAACACGCCAGTCTGTCCAGCCACATAATACCTCATGCTGCTGAGCTCACATGGCCACATACTACCCAGAAGATAATGACATACATCTGTACAGCATACCACTGCTTTCTCAGAAATACACAACAGTTATGCTGGCCTGGCAGCAGTATGTCTTGCAAATAAGTGGATATAACAGCACACTAGGTATGTACAGTAGGCTGGTAGGCATGTCACAAAGCACTGAGAAAACTACAGGCAGACTGCCACAACACTGGAACACATATTGTATAGGGAAATAAACATGTACCTGCGATTATAGTGGGTTCGACACACAAGTCACAGCACAGCATAGCAGACACCTGTGAGAAAATGCATACCCACACCCAATGTCAATGCAGCCAAAGCCACATATGATACACAAGCTTAACACTGGAGCAGCATGTAACATCACATAGAACAGGAAAGAGAACAATGGCATCTACCACAGTCTGTACAGAGCCTATGGTTCATAAGTGCAATACACATATATTTGTCAATCATCCTAACTCAGGGGTCTGCAACATGCGGATCTGGAGCCACATGTGTCTCTTCAACCCTGCTGTAGTGGCTCCTTGTACCTCTCAGGATTAATGGACACTCTACTGCAACACACACACACACACACACACACACACACACACACACACACACACACACACACACACACACACACACACACACACACACACACACACACACACACACACACACACACACACAGCAATCCCAACACAGGAACATAATTATGGACATATGTTAGGTATTGTTCTTATACACTTAGTTATATTATATTTAGTATAACTATATATGAAAGTGTATATGCTCTGCTATCTTCATTGCAGGAGTCAGATAGCTGTTGTGCCTCCCGATGAAAGTTGTCCGGTGGGTGAGGGGTCATGAATGGCTCTTTGGATAGTGAAGTCCGCAGACCCCTGCCCTATGTACACAGACCACAGTACTGTGCACACAAACACAGAATGTCCAGGTAATGTCCTCAAAAACAGCCCCTACTACACACAACATGTCCAGCAGTCTGTTATCTGACTGTCTTGTTATCAGGTATGATGTCAATAACTAATGGTGTACAGACCATATGCACCATATATATGTGGGCTTCATTTGCACAACAAATGTGTGCATCTTTGCAGTCTAGAGGTCAGTGTATGTAACAGTCTTATATGCCCCTGTAAGTCAGTGTATGGGGGGGGTATGCATCATAAGTATCCCAGGGTGTTAACAACATGTGAGGACTACCAGTAGTAAGCTGCCTTAAGGTATGCGGATGTACATTACCATACATTTCACCTTGTGAACATTGCTGGCCTACTGCTTACTGCCATCAGTGTGATTGTGATGATTTTAGTTATGCACTATGTGACAGATACCACCCATAGTGTCAACCCAGGTTTTTTTCCCCAAGGGATTGCATGCAGAGTGTATGTCGAGGCCGCTGGGCTATACATCTTCATTACATACTGTGGATAGTTTGTTATGCTGTGGCCATGTCGGTCTTTTCTGTTGAATTACTTGAAGGCCTTGGCATGGACACCAACAGAAAGGATGTTTTCGGACTACTGTAATAAATAATCTGTTTGAGTGTTGCATTACTCTGTTTGTATGTATGTCAAAGCATAATCAGCTATATGACATGGCATATACAACTGTAATAGTACAAAACTGAACCTTTCCTAGATATACCAATCTGTGTGTTGTGTTGCATCCTTTGACTTCTCTGTGGGTATATGTGTCAGGCAACAATTGTCTGTGGTATGGGTGAATCATACAATGTCCGCCGAATGAGGTTGCAACTGTAGTGTTATATTGTGATATATATGTAGACATATTTGTACAGATGTATGCATGAAGAGAGTGAGGTATATATATCTATTTAGTTTTTTATATATATATATATATATATATATATATATATATATATATATATATATATATATATATAGATAGATACACACACACACACACACACACACACATACATCTAGATGTTAAAGTACATTTTCTGTACTGTTGAATGAATGTGCTGGATGAAATGTTTCTGAAGCCATCAGATGTATGTATGTCTGTCATGGTTTTAGTGGTAATTCGCACTGACTTGCAGAGACTGTTTATTTTATTGCTGGGCAGAACATGTGCTGTTGGGTACAGAGGGATTAAGGCACTTTAAAGCAGTTCTAAGCAGGTGTGTGCGGATTTGCTAAGCACTGCTAACTTCCGGTTACAGTGTTTTACACTCATTCGGCTTCTATATTGCTTAACCTGTGTAGGCAGTGCCTACCCCCGTGCAAACCCGCTTACAACTGCTCAAAAGTGAATTAATCACTCTGTGTCCAACAGGCCACCTGTATGATGTCAGGCTGGTATTGGTTACATATCATGCAGTACAGTCTGCCTCCCATATGAAATGTAATATGTGGAAGCCATCAATATCCCCAGGATACAGATACACAGACACAGATATGCAGATACAGACATACATATTTATATATATATATATATATATATATATACATACATATATATATATATATATATATATATATATATATATATATATATATATATATATATATATATATATATATATACATACATATACATGTGACTACACATCCACACACAGTTATATGTACACTAAGCTACATACATAGAAGGTGCACACAATATTGAGCAGCCACTATGCTTACAGTTAACCCCTGAATGACTGGACACTGTATGGGTCACCCATACCATTGCAATTGTTGCCTGCAACATATACCCACAGAGAGGTCATAGGAAAAACACCACACACAGGTTTGCAGGAATGGAAAACCTTTAATCGTGCACTATTGCAGTTCTATATGCCATTTCATATAGCTGTTCAGACACTGACAACCACATAAACAGAGTAATGCAACTGTGAAACAGTTACGCTAATACAGTAGCCTGGAAAGGTTCACAACTGTTGCTGTCCAGGCCAAGCCCTTCAAATTGTACAATAGTGAAGACAAACTGGGCCACAGGATACCAAACTATCAACAGTGTGTAATGCAAGTGTATAGTTCTGCAGCCTCTATCTACACACTGTACAAACTCAGTAGGTGGTAAAGACATCATGGGACCACATGGGTTGTAACTGCTACATAACAAAGCATGACTGACAGCATCACTAGCACACTGACAAACAGAACAGTCTGTATGGCAGGGTGCAGTAGGCTTGTATTAACCCAATTCATGTAAGTAATATAAATATAGGTGAAGTATATGGTACTGTACATCTAGATACCTTAAGGCAGCTCATCCCTGATACCCCCATAGTTTGTAACAGCCTAGGTCATTTAAGGTGCTCCCCTCTAGACTCAATAATACAGGGCCATATACCACTGTTACATACACTGGCCTCTGGAGTGCATAAGGGCACATATGTATTGTGTAGGTGACGCCCTCACATATAGGGCCCCAGCCCCACTGTATGTGTGAGGGACACAACAGCAGTGGACTGATGGCAGCAATGGCAGTGTGATATACTCACAGCCCACTACAGAACAACCACCGACAGCATGACTTATGTGCAAAGCTTGGTATGTAGGTGGAGGAGGACTGAGGCTGGAACACAGGCACATATGTGGACAACTGTTGCCATACGCTAAGTAAGTTGCAGGTGTTACAGGATAGTCTGCAACATACCCTTAGTCAGGGAATTGAGGTTAGAAACAGAAATGGATGTAGCCATGTACCGTTAGCACTCAACACACACACTGCCAGTATAATATCTGACATAGGACCTGTGTGGTGGACAGACAAGAAATGATAGGCATAGCTCTGGCCAGCAGGAGGATAGGCCCACAGTTGTGAGCTATGCAGATAGACTGCATTCCAAGGTAAACTAGTATGTACGCACACACCCTATAACACCAGTACTATACAAAGCATAACACAACTCTTATCGCAGTCTGTTTGTAGTTCCTGATCCTCCTACAAATATGTGGCTGCCCTGTATGTGCCAGTTCTCCTGTAAGAGTTATTGCTACCTGCTGTCAGTAACACTGATGCCCACACACAGGAAGGATGTCCATCACACAGGAAATGTAAAGGGACCACACCCACATGATGTAGGGTTTTATAGTGGGTGGTTGCCATGACAGTGGTAATTGGAAGTACTACACATGTGTAATCATATATATATATATATATATATATATATATATATATATATATATATATATATAGCTATCTGGATATGTATATATACATATATTTCCATCATATGTCCTGGACAGGGAGTGTAGCCCTATCCCAGCCTCTATAGTCCCAATGTCCTAGTTGAAGGGGATGTCAGGTGTGTATAGCAGGTATACTAGCAGACTATTGCTACTGTCATTGGGATTGTCTTCAGAGACATGGTGTGTGTGGGAGGTCATATCTGCTTATAACATGTGTGCCATTGGCTACTCTAACAGACATCCTAAGAACACACACTGCCAGTATAATATCTGACACAGGACCTGTGTGGTGGACAGACAAGACATGATAGGCATAGCTCTGGCCAGCAGGAGGATAGGCCCACAGTTGTGAGCTATGCAGATAGACTGCATTCCAAGGTAAACTAGTATGTACTCACACACCCTGTAATACCAGTACTATACAAAGCATAACACAACTCTTCTCGCAGTCTGTTTGTAGTTCCTGATCCTCCTACAAATATGTGGCTGCCCTGTGTGTGCCAGTTCTCCTGTAAGAGGTATTGCTACCTGCTGTCAGTAACACTGATGCCCACACACAGGAAGGATGTCCATCACACAGGAAATGTAAAGGGACCACACCCACATGATGTAGGGTTTTATAGTGGGTGGTTGCCATGACAGTGGTAATTGGAAGTACTACACATGTGTAATCATATATATATATATGGCTATTTGGATATGTATATGTACATATATTTCCATCATATGTCCTGGACAGGGAGTGTAGCCCTATCCCAGCCTCTATAGTCCCAATGTTGTAGTTGAAGGGGATGTCAGGTATGTATAGCAGGTATATTAGTAGACTATTGCCACTGTCATTGGGATTGTCTTCAGAGACACGCTGTGTGTGGGAGGTCACATCTGCTTATAACATGTGTGCCATTGGCTACTCTAACAGACAATCGAAGAACATCATTGTACAGTACCGCTGCTAGCACATAATGCAGCTGTGGACTGCAGCAGAGATATTGGCCAATATATGTGAAAATTCTGACACAATCTGTACAGTCCAGAGGTATACACATAAGCCCTTAGTGCAAAACATGTGTACCATGCCTGACAATATGGATGTAGACAGCCATGTAGATGGGTATAACACATAACTAAAAACAAGGAGATGTAAATGAACAACAGAACCAAAACCACACAAAAAAGTTTGTTCTGGAGATCCAAATGAGGGAATGAGACCAAAGTAGAATACAATCCAAAGTACAATTTATTTGTACAAATAAATTGTACTTTGGATTATATTCTATTTTGGTCTCATTCCCTCATTTGGATCTGTATAACACATAACTACTGTCATACATTTGCCACCATAGGTTATGCATTCACATACCCCTATCTAGCCTGACACATAATGACCACTGGTACAGGGGTGCCACGGCCACATACTACCTACTAGATATTGACATACATCTGTACAGCATCCCACTGCTCTGACATACATACTGTTAAGGGAGGCCAGGCAGCAGTACATCTGGCAAGTATCTGCACATGACATCTCAGTGGGTAAGTACACTAAGCTGCTAGGCATGTAACAATGCACTGTGCAGGCTGCAGGCAGACTGGCTCAACACTAGCCTACATCTCCTATGGGGGAATGCACATGCACCTTCATATACAGCAGGCTCAACAGGCATGTCACAGCACAGGGTAGGATACACCTGTGTGAAAGTGCATAACCACAACCAATATGAACAGAGCCACAGCCATATATGGTAAGCTAGCATAATATTACAGTATATGGACTATTTGTTCTACACCATCCTCACATGTGCCACTCACAGACTGACCCTACATATACTGGGCTGCTACACAGTTTGGTCTGATGGCTGTCTGTGGTATGCAACACATGTGTGTATGGCCCTGCAAACATGTACGCCAATACAGTACCATACAATGGAGCAGCATGTAACATCATCTAGGAGGGGAACTAGAACAATGACCTCTACAACAGTCTGTGCACAGGCTAAAATACATATTAACAATACACACACTGTCGACATTCACCATAAGTACACAGACTTCAGTACTGTACAAACATCCACAGAATGTCCAGGTTATATCAGAAAATATAACCCCTACTGTACATAACATGTGCAGCAGTCAGATATATCACTGGCTTGTTATCAAATATAATGATACTAATTATGGTGCATGGCACATATGCACCACTTCATGCACAACATATGCACAAAGGCTGACAGAGGTGTGGCTAGAAGCACATACACAGGGCCAATATTGACATGTTGCTGTGATAAAAGCATGCATTTACTGTTGTAACAGGGTTTGTTGCAACATATGTCCTATGAGGGATATGATGCCAGTAACTATCACGGCTTTTGCCATCTACAGACTGCAATCCTCACACTACCTTCTGCAGTCCATAGAGAGATGCTCCATGGGTAACACATGAAACCAAAGACACAACACTGCCCAGGCTGCAGATGACCCTGCAGATGGAGATTCTCCATAAACATGGAACTGACATGGCAGGTATTGAGACATGTACAACAGCCATATCCACACAAACACTGTTAAACCAACATTACTCCAAATGCAGTATAGCAGCACTTACAGGCTGTAGTCAGGTCAGGCACACTCTCCTCCTGTTTGCTGCCCTCTTTCCACAGTGTATGTTGTTAGAAGTAAATCCCCAATCCATCTGAGATGCTGTTTGCCAAACGACAGATCTAGTTCCTGCTCACAGTGAATGAAAAGGGCCAGCACCACCATGATGTTCCTAGATATCGGAGTGTGTTTCCATGCAATTGGCTATGGGAATGTTACCACAGCTGTTTCACATATAATCAGCTGGGGGAGGGCTGCAATTCATGCAGTGGCCATCAGCTGATCATGAGCATCACTTAAAATACACATGTTGCTGCCTAAGCAAAGCAGGTGAAGGTCTCCACATCCACCAGAGAAGGGGTGGGAGAGGCAGACAGAGGCAAAGACATGTCAGGGAGGGGTGGGAGAGTACAACTGAAGCATGTTTATGTTACACACCTACCAGCACAGGGTATCAAGCCCCTGACAACTATGTAGTGCTATCACAGCTCAATGCAGTTATTGGATGCACCACATGGGTTACCTGCTGTAGAGTACTCAGAACATATATGTGATGGTGAGTGACATCTGCAACAGGGATACGGTAGCTATTTGGTAGGTGACGTACACATGCCTGTCCGCATGAACAGGTGCCAGAGTCAACACAGGCACACTCTCAAAGGGACACACACACACATTGACACACTTGCCAGAGCCAGGAGTACATCTCATCAGTTGAGGGATTGCCACAACACATCACTGTGCAGGTATTACATGCACCACACAGGTCATACGGGGGTTGTATAGGCAAAGGGTATGGGGAGGTGTCTGACATCAGACAGCATGCTTCAGTATGCCCATGGGGGTTGTAGGGAGCATGGATGTGAACATATGCACCATGCAACACACACAAAAACACACAGGGTGCCAGTACTAACATGCATGGGTGCATGTCTGCACTGGTGTGTGGTGGTCAACTCTGCCAGATGGCTATACAAGGCTAGGCAATGGGTATACCTTGGCATCAGGCCACATGACAATGGTCTGCATTGTGGCTCAGGGCTGTAGTATCTACATTTCCCACACAGGTGGGTACTGTATCCCCCATCCAGTCACCTGGGTGACTATTGTGTGTGGCCAATGCTGTGCATCGCTTACCATGTATGTGTTCCTTAGTCCATGACATGGATGGTGTCTGGGATGTGCACACCTCCCACATGCATGTACATTGACATGTGGAACTGTACCTGGGGTGTCTGGCCCACGTTGTGAACACAGATTATTATCAGATGTGCCAGTCTTGCCCACCTGTGGCGGGAACTGGTAATGGCCAGCAGGTGTACGCTGCACCTACATTGAGAGCATGCTAACAGCATTCTCTGGTGTCAGTGGCATCTGTCCATACAGGGCATGTTGTCAGGCATGGTATGTCCATTGTGGGTCACTGCTGGACAGAGGCACAACAAACTAATGGGTACAGTATTTTTTCATATAAGGGGTGGCGTAAGCCACAAAACTTTGGGCTAGGCTTATAAATGCCTTAGGGCAGATAGCCTAGTATAAACCTATGAACCTATGAACCTATGATGGCACCACAGGTGGTGCAGGTGTCTACTGGGGAACATGGGGGAGGTGCACTGTCTGCATGTACATGCATATTAGACAGATGGACAGGATGACATGCCCTCTGTAGCCCACTGCTGTCACTCCATAGTTACTATCAGTGGCCACTATGCAGTGTACTACCCACATATTGGTTGTTGCCTAGGCATGTGTGTGTATATGAGACATAGGTTATGAGTGTGCTCTGGGTAATACTGGGGTGCTAACTGTGATTGCCTGGCCTTGATGTCACATGTATGGGTATGGCTTTGCATCACAGCCTCTCAGCTAGTTCACATCTGTTATCCCAGTGCAGTGGACATTGTGATATATAGTAGGGCCACCATATAAGAAATATGCAAAACCCGCTCCACATTGGTCACACACTCACAACCACCTCTACACAGGATATGAGTTACAAACACAAACATTCCTTCCCTGGAGTAGAACTCCCACCTAACTTAGTTTATTACACTACAGCACTACACAGTTATAGTATGCACCATGGACATTACTGGAGTACTCTTCCGCCAAAGGTGTATTTCACATTGACTGACATCAGCAGGATTGCCAAAGTGGGGCATTTGAAATTTACTGTGAGTGAATAGCCTAAAATGCATTTCTCCCTACTCAGACAGTGACACACACAAAACATTCACAACCGACGTGTGGGTGTAGAACCCCTAATAGAGGTCTATATCACACCACAGCAAGGAGCTGTTATAGGATGCTCCACGAGTATTATGAGAGAACTCCTTCCCCAAAGATGTATTTCACAATGAATGACATCAGCGGGATTGCCAAAGTAGGGCATTTGAAATGTACTGTGTGTGACTAGCCTAAAATGCATTGTTCCCTACACAGACAGTGACACACACACAAAACATCCACACCCGACATGTGTGGGTATAGAACCCACATAACAGAGGTCTATATCACACTACAGCATGGAGCTGTTACAGTATGCACCATGGGGATTAGTAGAGAACACTTTCCCCAAAGGTGTATTTCACAATGAATGACATTAGCAGGATTGCCAAAGTAGGGCATTTGAAATGTATTGTGTGTGACTATCCTATAATGCATTGCTCCCTACACAGACAGTGACACACACAAAACATCCAGAACCGCCATGGGTGGGGATGGAACCCTACCACGCTTCTAATTCACAATACAGCAGTACACAGTTACAGAATGCGCTACACCCTTCCCAGAGGTGTATTTCTAGGTGGGTGACATCAGCAGCCTTGCAAAAGTTGGGTATATGAATTGTAAGGAGTGTGAGTACCCTAAAAAGATTTGCTCTCTACACAGTCAGACATGCACACAAACTCACAGTTGCCAAGTCTAGGGTTTTACCTCCTACCTAACTACTTTATTACACTACAGCAGTATGCAGTTACAGGCTGCCCTATGAAGATTACTGGGTTACACCTTTCCCAGAGGTGTATTTTTAGATGGGTGACATCAGCAGCCTTGCCAAAGTTAGGTATAAGAATTGTAAGGAGTGTGAGTACCCTAAAAAGCATTGCTCTCTACACAATCAGACATGCACACCAACACACACAGTTGGCAAGTCTGGGGTTAGAACTCCCACCTAACTTTTTTATCACACTATAGCAGTACACAGTCGCAGGACATGCTACAGAAATTACCGGGCTACAGCCTTCCCAGAGGTGTATTTCTAGGTGGGTGACATCAGCAGCTTTGGCAAAGTTGAGTATCTGAATTGTAAGGAGTGTGAGTAGCCTAAAAAGCATTGCTTTCTACACAGGCAGACACACACTCACAGTTGCCAAGTCTGGGGTTAGAACTCCTACCTAACTAGTTTATCAAACTACAGCAGTATGCAGTTATGGGACACGCCATGGAGATTACTGAGCATCAGCTATCCCAAAGGTGTATTTCACATTGGATGACCTCAACAGGCTTGTCATAGTAGGGCTATGGGAAGGGCCGTGTGTGCATGGACCACAACCCATTCATCTAGGGGTTGACACACCACAAGCGGCCCCACATGGGGTCACATGTCACAGGTACGTGTATACAGCTACTAGATGACTACTTCCTTGTACAGTCATGTTGCACAGCTGGCACGTGCACCACATAGTCTGTGATGCTGACAGGTACTGGTCGCTAGTATCTGCAGTGAGTGACATCTCCACCTCATGTGTTTGGGGCCCTTTGGCTGTGTGCTGGTTGGGACAGGCCTGGATTTCTCCTTGTCACTTTCACCCTATTCCACCCATCTATGTCCATCTACCTTTGCCTTATTATAGTGTGTTGTTCTTACATATATGTCTGTATTCCTGTCCACTGCGTGTGTAAGGCATGAGTGGTGCATACTCACAAGTGCCTGCACTAACAACTGCAACTGCCAGATATGTCTGGCCCACTGGTGTTTGCTGACATGGCCTTCATGTGTTTAAGTGTGTGAGCATGCCCAGTATGACCTTTCAGTATGTTGTTGACTGACATTGCCTTCATTTCTCTAATTGCATTGCCTTCATTTCTCTAAGTGTGTGAGTATGCCCAGTATGGCCATTTGTATTGCATGTGTGGATCAAGTCCAGGTAGTTTGTACTGCAGTGCTGACGTTTGTGTTGTACACCAACAGGTAGCATGCTGTCTCTGCAGGGTATCCATCGATCATTTGGCATTGACTGTTAGTACATTTCTGCATAGCAGGGGGGGGGGACACCTCCTGACTATTTCTAAATTTCTACACAGGATTGGGGGGCACACCTGACTGTTACTATATTTCTATGTAGGATGGGGTTAGGGCACGCCTGACTATTTCTTCATTTCTACACAGGATTGGGGGGCACACCTGACTGTTACTGTATGTCTACATAGGATGAGGGGGCACACCTGACCCCTGTACACATTTTCTAGGACTGTACAGGTATGTCAGGTACTCCATTTCAGTTTGTAGTCTTACCTAGTGTGCTGGCTAGAGGCATACCAGTGCACTACAGTTTGTAGCTTTTAATTACCTACATATTAGTTTCTGACTTCCTAGCATTCACAACTGACATCCCACTGCCTGGCCTGCTGTAGTCTGTGTAGGCCTGGGGAGGAGGTTACCCATAGCCCTCATTCAGAGGCCATAGTACAGCATTTGTTTGTGTTTGTCTGCACCTGTCCAGCTGGCTGTGACTGTTGTGGGGGTGTGTGAACCCCCCCTCCTGATTGGCATGTGTGAGTCACTTACCTTGTGGGTGTCCTAGTATTGAGGGGGGTGGTTCTGCAGGGCTGCCTATGTCGGATGCACATAGTACACTCCATACACATGGATAGGCAGAGGTAGTGTAATGTTTGGCATCCCTTTTACTGTATGTGAGTGTCAGAGAGAGGTGTTATTCCCTGGGTCCCTCCCATGTCAGTGTATGTGCTATGTATTGCCTCTTTGCCAAGGCCAGAGCATACTGGCTACACCTTCTTCTGCCTACTGGGGCAGGCTCAGGCTGTTCCTCTTCTGTGTCACTCTGTGCTTGTGCAGGCCTTGGCAAAGGTGGGTGGCTGTGTTGCCCTGCCCCATGCTGTTCCTGCTGCAGCTGTTTCTGCAGGATCATATTGTGTAGCATGGCACATACAAGGATAATTTGGCTACATGTAGTTGGCGAGTACTGCAAGGCTCCACCAGATGTGTCCAAGCACCGGAACCATGACTTGAGCATCCCAAACACAAGCTCGATTATGATTCTTGTTTGTGCGTTTGCCTCATTATGCAATTCTTGTTCAGGTGTGTGTGCATTTCTGATGAGTGTCATCAGCCACGGCTCCAGTGTGTTTCCAGCATCCCACACTAGGTTACCGTGTGGGATGCCCTGATTGGCAAATCTCTGGTACAGCTGTGTCAGATGCCAGATGTGGGAATCATGATAGCTTCCAGGGCAGCCAGCACACACATTCATTATTATGCCCTGGGCATCACACATGACCTGGCAGTTGATGGAGGAGAAGCCCTTGTGATTGATGTAGACCCTACCCCGCTCACCAGGTGGTGCTTTGATGCGTATGTGCAAGCAGTCTATTGCACCCACTACCTCAGGGTATTCTGCTATTTGGTGGAAGAGATGTATATTGCTGGCCAACGCCTCATGGGTGATGGGGAAATATACTTTCTCACCAACATATGCTGACATGCCATCCAGGAACTGGTGGAGTACCCTAGATGCAGATGCCTGTGAAATCCCCATCATATCCCCAGTTGGCCTTTGGAAGATACCTTTAGCTAGTATTCTTAGACCTACACATACCTTGGTATCCACTGGGATGGGTTCCCCTCTGTTAGTTCTGTGTGTGAGGCATGGCTGGCACAGCTCAACAATTTGCTGTAGGAGGTCCCTGTCCACCCTATAGCGCTCCACTATCTCCAGCTCATGTAGCCCTTGGTAGGTTACCCTGGGTCTGCACACTCTTCTACATCTTGTCACTGTGGGTTGGTCAGCAGCATTCACATCCTCACCACCCTCAGCCTCTTCTACCAGTTGAATGATGGCTGTTGCAGCCCCTAACATTTTGCTGTTGTGAGTGTTAAAAGTTCCCCGCTTGTTTATACCGGTGGAGTATAGTGTGGGAAACACTACAGGGGTAGGTGTTTGCATACTTTATAGTAGTATTCTGGGAAGGTCTGGTCTGCTGCCTGTGTAGTTGGCTGGTTCTGATATGTTTCACATGGCAGCTAAGCTAGTACTCCTCGATTACCTTCCTACTGCTGTTTTCCCTTCCCATTGCCCTTCTGCTTAAGCTTGGGGGAGCACAGCGCAAACAGAGTACTCAAATGTGCACACTAATGCTATTTCCTGGTTTAACTTCTTTTTTCTTCCTGTAAATCCCAGTGCGCCGTGCACACACCCGCTTACACTTTGACAAGTGTGATAGGCAGGTTTAGACTCACCCCCTAGCATAGCTGTGCTAAGCTAGGAGCAAAGCTGAGCCACAGGGCTCCAATCCGCTTACAGTATGCCTGACACACCCACCCATGATGTCACCTACCTCCTAGTCTTGCACTCAGTTATTCATACTCTTACACTGTTGCGACCTGCCTCACATGCTGGGGAAAACGGGGATTCACTATCCTTCCCCTCATTTGCATAGGATTGCGTGCTAATGCATAGTTACATGTGTCACACTGGGCCTCCCCCCTTAGCAACCACTATTCACTGGCCAGGTTGTCTTTTGCCTGCCATTGACTTGCATGGCAGAATACTGATTTTAGTTAGAATGCTTGTTTTAGGTTTATTTTCTTATTTTCCCACCGATCCCATTTGCGCGCCGCTGCCCCCTATGCTTAAACAACCAAGATTGGCGAAACTAAAATAAAAGTTGTATTTTTTACTTTTTGTATAGTTTGCAATGCCAATGGCCTTATACTTGGCCATTGGCATGCTTCCTCAATGATATGCATCCTTTATTTGAAACTTTCGTGTCT